>NC_141553.1:39087500-39391785 GCF_021556685.1 Rattus norvegicus
CACACCTCCCACCTGAGAACAGGAGACCCGGAACAAGACCTCCAGAAACCTATCAGACTCAGCAAAGTCTCTCCCAAAGTCTCGCAGTCCCTTGCATGCCATTCTGGACACAGAACAAGGAAGCACAAAAAATGTCCTAGGAATCAAGAATCCAGCAGACAGATCGTCCAAGGAGGGAGCACCATAGGTCCTTCCTGGCTTTGGGCAGAGTATCCAGGAAACCGTGGAGGTGGTAAGAAGGCTTCAGAAGAGGAAGGCAGAGTGGACTGTGCCTTAGGTGGTATCACTAGCCAAGTTGAATCCGTGCTGATCTCATCCCATCTGGATCCACACAGGTTGGAAAGAGAAGACCCCCCAACTGAGGATCCCAACCACTTGTCCTGAGAACCAAGGACATCACTTCCAGGGGTCATGCAAGTGATGGCACTTCTTTCCTTCTTGTAGGGCTAGGTGGTAGTTGGGAGCAACAGAACTCTATTAAACCGAGAGAAGAGAATAGCACATGCAGAAAGAAAGTCTTTTACACAGGCAAATAGGCCAAAAACCACAATAGTTCATGTAGAGATTCGGGAATGCGCATTCATGCATTTCCTGTCAGAACAGTTGGGCCAGATTTTCTGGAATTCTCACCATTAACATGTTAAATGCAAAGAAAGGCGCAAACACACACACACACACACACACACACACACACGCAAACACACACACAGACACATACAAATAACACAAATAGAAATAGCACACACACAACAAAGCACACACACACGCACACACAAACACACACAGGCACACACAAACACACACACATACACACACAGAGATAACACAAATACAAATAACACACACACAAAACAAGCACACACACAGACACTCACACATGCACATGCAAACACACACAAATAACACAAATACAAATAACACACACATACACACACACACTCACACACACACACACACACACACACACGAGCATACACAAAAACCGGGCCAGCAAGTCTGACTTGTAAATGTGGAACAAAAGACCCAAAACCTGTGCTGAAAGACCTGTATAAGCCCTATGCTCCTTGAGGCAATGTGGCTGCATGCACCCAAGGACAACTGCCTACCTCTAGGCAATTGCAGTCTTCAGGTGGGTTCGGAGGGACCTCACATTAGGGAATGCAGGGCCGTGCTAGGCTTGGGAAACTCAAGGATAAAAGACGGATACCTGAGAGTGTGGGAGACACCTCACTGTGGGAGGAGGAAGGTATTCGGCTTGTCTGATTGAATCAGTGTCAATCCTGGAATGAATTGTTCACGATACTTTGGTTGCACTCCATTTCCAGGATGATGTTCATTTACAATTTTGTGGCCTTAACACACTCTTCTTTAAGTTGACATTTTCCCCGCTTGTTTGCTTTAGCAAACAGTGCCATGTCTGCATTGAACACTGATCAGCTTTCCTTGTTATTTCCCTTTCAGACCTCTCATCCCGCCTCACTGCCTTCCCAAGTCTTACCACCCTTTGAATTGGAAAGCTCATGCCTAAACCAAACAGCCAATTCAACCACCCATACAAACACACAAGCAAACAAGCAAGCAAGCAAACAAACAAACAATGCAAACCTTTATTGAATGCAATGGGAAGTAGAACAAAGCAAGACAAAACAAAACAAAAGTAAACTAAACAAATGTGCTAGGAGTACATATAGAATGGGTGGTTTGTTAGTCAACTCACTGCTAAGCATAAGGCATTGGTAAGAAGTGCAGCAGTTCTTAGTCCCAAGGAAGAAGTCTTCATAACTCCTTCCTGGTTCAGTGTCCTGAGATGTGTAGCCTATACCTGGTGACCCATGATATTTCCTGGAGTCTGATGGAGCCAGTTCAATGGTGTGTTCTGTCAGTTGGCCTTTTCATTAGGCCTCCTTGATGTTTTAGGAGTCCCTGGTGATCTTGCCCTCTGCCCCTTCAGCAGAATCCCATGCTCAGAGCCCGTTTCCTCGTCCCAGGGTCCTCATGTAGGCACTGCACATGGAAAACCCACGTGCATTTCCTCCTTCTAGTAAGCAAGATGCCTTCCATCGAAAGCACCCACTGTAATAGGGGTTTTGATGCATATACTTTTTGGGCTGTCTATATTCTCAAGTGTTGATTGCGGGTGTCTTCTGGATAGGAGCTTCCAGGCTGGGACTCAGAGAATATCCAGCAGAGCCTCATATTCTTCTTGAGAGAGAGGCAGCTCAGGTGTTGCATCCATTTGCTGAACTGCACCTTCCAGATGTACAGGGCCTGGGGAGAGCGTCTCCATTCGAACTTCCATCAGCAGTTGATCCAGGAAGAGTTCCAGAGGGCCCCTGTTGCATCCCTGAGTGAGAGCCTGTTCTTGGCCTTGTCCTTCAGGCTGTGCCCATTGTGGTAGCTGAGACTCTCTGGAGAAATTGGTTGGGTCGCTAAAACTTGAGGATTCCTTGGAAACACAGTCCGTGGCACCCAGTTGCAAGGTGGTTTCCTGGACAACCCCGTGCTCCTTGCCACCAGGATTTCCATCCAGATCCACAGGGAATGGCCTGTCACCCTCCACTTGGTCTTCTTCCAGCAGTTCATCAAGGAGGAGTTCCAGAGTTCCTGGCTCGTATGCTTGAGTGGCTGTCTGTGATTGGCCTCGTCCTTCGGGCAGTGCCACTTGGGGATAATGGGACTCTTCGTGGAAGTGGGGCTGGTCGCTGGAGCTCGAGTTCTCCATGCCCACACCTCTTGCAGCAGCCATCAGTAACATGTTGTCCGGTGCTGCCTCATCCTTGCCACTGAGACCTCCAGTTGCCACATCCTGCACTTGGGAAGCAGGCACATCTTGATCTGGAGCGCGGGCTTGCCGCGCTCTTCTGTTCTGAAAACATATGTGGATCGTGTCCTCATTCAAACCTGTCCTTTGGCCCAGCTGCTCCCTGGTAGCAAAGCCTGGCAACGGGTTCCTCTCAAAGGCTTGTTCTAGGATCCTGCGCTGTTGCAAGTTGAGTCGAGTGCGAGGCCTTCTGCTGTCCGAGGGCATGCCGCTACCTTGTGACCAGTAGCCAAACCCTTCCTCGAGCTCTTGGGAGGCTAGCGGAATGGAGCCTCTGCTGGACCGCTTTGGGCCGTGCCTCACCTCTCCAGTGCGACTTCTTTGGTTCTGAAACCACACTCGGATGCGGGACGCAGGGAGCTGTATTTGCCTGGCCAGTTCCTGCCTGTCCCAGAAGCTCGGGTATTGGTTCTTGCTGAAAGCTGATAGCAGGGCCTTCTTTTGCCAGGCCTGCCAAACCGTCTTCCTGCGCCGGGATTCCCGCAGCACACAGCTGCTATCCACATTGCTTCCAGCTTCCATGCTCCTAAGGATTCGATGCCAGGAGTCCTCAAGCTGGAGAATATAGTCAGGACCGCTCCAGAGCAAGCGCAAGCTTCAGCAAATGCCAGCCGTAGGGCTGGGACCCCTGCCCTTAAATACCTCTCTCTCTGCTCCCGGAGCTCCGCCCACTCGAAAGGAGCCGTGGGCTACAGTCGACTCCAGACCCTTGAATCAAGGTCATGCCACGACGCTTTACACCTGCCACACCTCCCACCTGAGAACAGGAGACCCGGAACAAGACCTCCAGAAACCTATCAGACTCAGCAAAGTCTCTCCCAAAGTCTCGCAGTCCCTTGCATGCCATTCTGGACACAGAACAAGGAAGCACAAAAAATGTCCTAGGAATCAAGAATCCAGCAGACAGATCGTCCAAGGAGGGAGCACCATAGGTCCTTCCTGGCTTTGGGCAGAGTATCCAGGAAACCGTGGAGGTGGTAAGAAGGCTTCAGAAGAGGAAGGCAGAGTGGACTGTGCCTTAGGTGGTATCACTAGCCAAGTTGAATCCGTGCTGATCTCATCCCATCTGGATCCACACAGGTTGGAAAGAGAAGACCCCCCAACTGAGGATCCCAACCACTTGTCCTGAGAACCAAGGACATCACTTCCAGGGGTCATGCAAGTGATGGCACTTCTTTCCTTCTTGTAGGGCTAGGTGGTAGTTGGGAGCAACAGAACTCTATTAAACCGAGAGAAGAGAATAGCACATGCAGAAAGAAAGTCTTTTACACAGGCAAATAGGCCAAAAACCACAATAGTTCATGTAGAGATTCGGGAATGCGCATTCATGCATTTCCTGTCAGAACAGTTGGGCCAGATTTTCTGGAATTCTCACCATTAACATGTTAAATGCAAAGAAAGGCGCAAACACACACACACACACACACACACACGCAAACACACACACAGACACATACAAATAACACAAATAGAAATAGCACACACACAACAAAGCACACACACACGCACACACAAACACACACAGGCACACACAAACACACACACATACACACACAGAGATAACACAAATACAAATAACACACACACAAAACAAGCACACACACAGACACTCACACATGCACATGCAAACACACACAAATAACACAAATACAAATAACACACACATACACACACACACTCACACACACACACACACACACACACACACGAGCATACACAAAAACCGGGCCAGCAAGTCTGACTTGTAAATGTGGAACAAAAGACCCAAAACCTGTGCTGAAAGACCTGTATAAGCCCTATGCTCCTTGAGGCAATGTGGCTGCATGCACCCAAGGACAACTGCCTACCTCTAGGCAATTGCAGTCTTCAGGTGGGTTCGGAGGGACCTCACATTAGGGAATGCAGGGCCGTGCTAGGCTTGGGAAACTCAAGGATAAAAGACGGATACCTGAGAGTGTGGGAGACACCTCACTGTGGGAGGAGGAAGGTATTCGGCTTGTCTGATTGAATCAGTGTCAATCCTGGAATGAATTGTTCACGATACTTTGGTTGCACTCCATTTCCAGGATGATGTTCATTTACAATTTTGTGGCCTTAACACACTCTTCTTTAAGTTGACATTTTCCCCGCTTGTTTGCTTTAGCAAACAGTGCCATGTCTGCATTGAACACTGATCAGCTTTCCTTGTTATTTCCCTTTCAGACCTCTCATCCCGCCTCACTGCCTTCCCAAGTCTTACCACCCTTTGAATTGGAAAGCTCATGCCTAAACCAAACAGCCAATTCAACCACCCATACAAACATACAAGCAAACAAGCAAGCAAGCAAACAAACAAACAATGCAAACCTTTATTGAATGCAATGGGAAGTAGAACAAAGCAAGACAAAACAAAACAAAAGTAAACTAAACAAATGTGCTAGGAGTACATATAGAATGGGTGGTTTGTTAGTCAACTCACTGCTAAGCATAAGGCATTGGTAAGAAGTGCAGCAGTTCTTAGTCCCAAGGAAGAAGTCTTCATAACTCCTTCCTGGTTCAGTGTCCTGAGATGTGTAGCCTATACCTGGTGACCCATGATATTTCCTGGAGTCTGATGGAGCCAGTTCAATGGTGTGTTCTGTCAGTTGGCCTTTTCATTAGGCCTCCTTGATGTTTTAGGAGTCCCTGGTGATCTTGCCCTCTGCCCCTTCAGCAGAATCCCATGCTCAGAGCCCGTTTCCTCGTCCCAGGGTCCTCATGTAGGCACTGCACATGGAAAACCCACGTGCATTTCCTCCTTCTAGTAAGCAAGATGCCTTCCATCGAAAGCACCCACTGTAATAGGGGTTTTGATGCATATACTTTTTGGGCTGTCTATATTCTCAAGTGTTGATTGCGGGTGTCTTCTGGATAGGAGCTTCCAGGCTGGGACTCAGAGAATATCCAGCAGAGCCTCATATTCTTCTTGAGAGAGAGGCAGCTCAGGTGTTGCATCCATTTGCTGAACTGCACCTTCCAGATGTACAGGGCCTGGGGAGAGCGTCTCCATTCGAACTTCCATCAGCAGTTGATCCAGGAAGAGTTCCAGAGGGCCCCTGTTGCATCCCTGAGTGAGAGCCTGTTCTTGGCCTTGTCCTTCAGGCTGTGCCCATTGTGGTAGCTGAGACTCTCTGGAGAAATTGGTTGGGTCGCTAAAACTTGAGGATTCCTTGGAAACACAGTCCGTGGCAGCCAGTTGCAAGGTGGTTTCCTGGACAACCCCGTGCTCCTTGCCACCAGGATTTCCATCCAGATCCACAGGGAATGGCCTGTCACCCTCCACTTGGTCTTCTTCCAGCAGTTCATCAAGGAGGAGTTCCAGAGTTCCTGGCTCGTATGCTTGAGTGGCTGTCTGTGATTGGCCTCGTCCTTCGGGCAGTGCCACTTGGGGATGCTGGGACTCTTCGTGGAAGTGGGGCTGGTCGCTGGAGCTCGAGTTCTCCATGCCCACACCTCTTGCAGCAGCCATCAGTAACATGTTGTCCGGTGCTGCCTCATCCTTGCCACTGAGACCTCCAGTTGCCACATCCTGCACTTGGGAAGCAGGCACATCTTGATCTGGAGCGCGGGCTTGCCGCGCTCTTCTGTTCTGAAAACATATGTGGATCGTGTCCTCATTCAAACCTGTCCTTTGGCCCATCTGCTCCCTGGTAGCAAAGCCTGGCAACGGGTTCCTCTCAAAGGCTTGTACTAGGATCCTGCGCTGTTGCAAGTTGAGTCGAGTGCGAGGCCTTCTGCTGTCCGAGGGCATGCTGCTACCTTGTGACCAGTAGCCAAACCCTTCCTCGAGCTCTTGGGAGGCTAGCGGAATGGAGCCTCTGCTGGACCGCTTTGGGCCGTGCCTCACCTCTCCAGTGCGACTTCTTTGGTTCTGAAACCACACTCGGATGCGGGACGCAGGGAGCTGTATTTGCCTGGCCAGTTCCTGCCTGTCCCAGAAGCTCGGGTATTGGTTCTTGCTGAAAGCTGATAGCAGGGCCTTCTTTTGCCAGGCCTGCCAAACCGTCTTCCTGCGCCGGGATTCCCGCAGCACACAGCTGCTATCCACATTGCTTCCAGCTTCCATGCTCCTAAGGATTCGATGCCAGGAGTCCTCAAGCTGGAGAATATAGTCAGGACCGCTCCAGAGCAAGCGCAAGCTTCAGCAAATGCCAGCCGTAGGGCTGGGACCCCTGCCCTTAAATACCTCTCTCTCTGCTCCCGGAGCTCCGCCCACTCGAAAGGAGCCGTGGGCTACAGTCGACTCCAGACCCTTGAATCAAGGTCATGCCACGACGCTTTACACCTGCCACACCTCCCACCTGAGAACAGGAGACCCGGAACAAGACCTCCAGAAACCTATCAGACTCAGCAAAGTCTCTCCCAAAGTCTCGCAGTCCCTTGCATGCCATTCTGGACACAGAACAAGGAAGCACAAAAAATGTCCTAGGAATCAAGAATCCAGCAGACAGATCGTCCAAGGAGGGAGCACCATAGGTCCTTCCTGGCTTTGGGCAGAGTATCCAGGAAACCGTGGAGGTGGTAAGAAGGCTTCAGAAGAGGAAGGCAGAGTGGACTGTGCCTTAGGTGGTATCACTAGCCAAGTTGAATCCGTGCTGATCTCATCCCATCTGGATCCACACAGGTTGGAAAGAGAAGACCCCCCAACTGAGGATCCCAACCACTTGTCCTGAGAACCAAGGACATCACTTCCAGGGGTCATGCAAGTGATGGCACTTCTTTCCTTCTTGTAGGGCTAGGTGGTAGTTGGGAGCAACAGAACTCTATTAAACCGAGAGAAGAGAATAGCACATGCAGAAAGAAAGTCTTTTACACAGGCAAATAGGCCAAAAACCACAATAGTTCATGTAGAGATTCGGGAATGCGCATTCATGCATTTCCTGTCAGAACAGTTGGGCCAGATTTTCTGGAATTCTCACCATTAACATGTTAAATGCAAAGAAAGGCGCAAACACACACACACACACACACACACACACACACACACACGCAAACACACACACAGACACATACAAATAACACAAATAGAAATAGCACACACACAACAAAGCACACACACACGCACACACAAACACACACAGGCACACACAAACACACACACATACACACACAGAGATAACACAAATACAAATAACACACACACAAAACAAGCACACACACAGACACTCACACATGCACATGCAAACACACACAAATAACACAAATACAAATAACACACACATACACACACACACTCACACACACACACACACACACACACACACACACACACACACGAGCATACACAAAAACCGGGCCAGCAAGTCTGACTTGTAAATGTGGAACAAAAGACCCAAAACCTGTGCTGAAAGACCTGTATAAGCCCTATGCTCCTTGAGGCAATGTGGCTGCATGCACCCAAGGACAACTGCCTACCTCTAGGCAATTGCAGTCTTCAGGTGGGTTCGGAGGGACCTCACATTAGGGAATGCAGGGCCGTGCTAGGCTTGGGAAACTCAAGGATAAAAGACGGATACCTGAGAGTGTGGGAGACACCTCACTGTGGGAGGAGGAAGGTATTCGGCTTGTCTGATTGAATCAGTGTCAATCCTGGAATGAATTGTTCACGATACTTTGGTTGCACTCCATTTCCAGGATGATGTTCATTTCCAATTTTGTGGCCTTAACACACTCTTCTTTAAGTTGACATTTTCCCCACTTGTTTGCTTTAGCAAACAGTGCCATGTCTGCATTGAACACTGATCAGCTTTCCTTGTTATTTCCCTTTCAGACCTCTCATCCCGCCTCACTGCCTTCCCAAGTCTTACCACCCTTTGAATTGGAAAGCTCATGCCTAAACCAAACAGCCAATTCAACCACCCATACAAACACACAAGCAAACAAGCAAGCAAGCAAACAAACAAACAATGCAAACCTTTATTGAATGCAATGGGAAGTAGAACAAAGCAAGACAAAACAAAACAAAAGTAAACTAAACAAATGTGCTAGGAGTACATATAGAATGGGTGGTTTGTTAGTCAACTCACTGCTAAGCATAAGGCATTGGTAAGAAGTGCAGCAGTTCTTAGTCCCAAGGAAGAAGTCTTCATAACTCCTTCCAGATTCAGTGTCCTGAGATGTGTAGCCTATACCTGGTGACCCATGATATTTCCTGGAGTCTGATGGAGCCAGTTCAATGGTGTGTTCTGTCAGTTGGCCTTTTCATTAGGCCTCCTTGATGTTTTAGGAGTCCCTGGTGATCTTGCCCTCTGCCCCTTCAGCAGAATCCCATGCTCAGAGCCCGTTTCCTCGTCCCAGGGTCCTCATGTAGGCACTGCACATGGAAAACCCACGTGCATTTCCTCCTTCTAGTAAGCAAGATGCCTTCCATCGAAAGCACCCACTGTAATAGGGGTTTTGATGCATATACTTTTTGGGCTGTCTATATTCTCAAGTGTTGATTGCGGGTGTCTTCTGGATAGGAGCTTCCAGGCTGGGACTCAGAGAATATCCAGCAGAGCCTCATATTCTTCTTGAGAGAGAGGCAGCTCAGGTGTTGCATCCATTTGCTGAACTGCACCTTCCAGATGTACAGGGCCTGGGGAGAGCGTCTCCATTCGAACTTCCATCAGCAGTTGATCCAGGAAGAGTTCCAGAGGGCCCCTGTTGCATCCCTGAGTGAGAGCCTGTTCTTGGCCTTGTCCTTCAGGCTGTGCCCATTGTGGTAGCTGAGACTCTCTGGAGAAATTGGTTGGGTCGCTAAAACTTGAGGATTCCTTGGAAACACAGTCCGTGGCAGCCAGTTGCAAGGTGGTTTCCTGGACAACCCCGTGCTCCTTGCCACCAGGATTTCCATCCAGATCCACAGGGAATGGCCTGTCACCCTCCACTTGGTCTTCTTCCAGCAGTTCATCAAGGAGGAGTTCCAGAGTTCCTGGCTCGTATGCTTGAGTGGCTGTCTGTGATTGGCCTCGTCCTTCGGGCAGTGCCACTTGGGGATGCTGGGACTCTTCGTGGAAGTGGGGCTGGTCGCTGGAGCTCGAGTTCTCCATGCCCACACCTCTTGCAGCAGCCATCAGTAACAGGTTGTCCGGTGCTGCCTCATCCTTGCTACTGAGACCTCCAGTTGCCACATCCTGCACTTGGGAAGCAGGCACATCTTGATCTGGAGCGCGGGCTTGCCGCGCTCTTCTGTTCTGAAACCATATGTGGATCGTGTCCTCATTCAAACCTGTCCTTTGGCACAGCTGCTCCCTGGTAGCAAAGCCTGGCAACGGGTTCCTCTCAAAGGCTTGTACTAGGATCCTGCGCTGTTGCAAGTTGAGTCGAGTGCGAGGCCTTCTGCTGTCCGAGGGCATGCTGCTACCTTGTGACCAGTAGCCAAACCCTTCCTCGAGCTCTTGGGAGGCTAGCGGAATGGAGCCTCTGCTGGACCGCTTTGGGCCGTGCCTCACCTCTCCAGTGCGACTTCTTTGGTTCTGAAACCACACTCGGATGCGGGACGCAGGGAGCTGTATTTGCCTGGCCAGTTCCTGCCTGTCCCAGAAGCTCGGGTATTGGTTCTTGCTGAAAGCTGATAGCAGGGCCTTCTTTTGCCAGGCCTGCCAAACCGTCTTCCTGCGCCGGGATTCCCGCAGCACACAGCTGCTATCCACATTGCTTCCAGCTTCCATGCTCCTAAGGATTCGATGCCAGGAGTCCTCAAGCTGGAGAATATAGTCAGGACCGCTCCAGAGCAAGCGCAAGCTTCAGCAAATGCCAGCCGTAGGGCTGGGACCCCTGCCCTTAAATACCTCTCTCTCTGCTCCCGGAGCTCCGCCCACTCGAAAGGAGCCGTGGGCTACAGTCGACTCCAGACCCTTGAATCAAGGTCATGCCACGACGCTTTACACCTGCCACACCTCCCACCTGAGAACAGGAGACCCGGAACAAGACCTCCAGAAACCTATCAGACTCAGCAAAGTCTCTCCCAAAGTCTCGCAGTCCCTTGCATGCCATTCTGGACACAGAACAAGGAAGCACAAAAAATGTCCTAGGAATCAAGAATCCAGCAGACAGATCGTCCAAGGAGGGAGCACCATAGGTCCTTCCTGGCTTTGGGCAGAGTATCCAGGAAACCGTGGAGGTGGTAAGAAGGCTTCAGAAGAGGAAGGCAGAGTGGACTGTGCCTTAGGTGGTATCACTAGCCAAGTTGAATCCGTGCTGATCTCATCCCATCTGGATCCACACAGGTTGGAAAGAGAAGACCCCCCAACTGAGGATCCCAACCACTTGTCCTGAGAACCAAGGACATCACTTCCAGGGGTCATGCAAGTGATGGCACTTCTTTCCTTCTTGTAGGGCTAGGTGGTAGTTGGGAGCAACAGAACTCTATTAAACCGAGAGAAGAGAATAGCACATGCAGAAAGAAAGTCTTTTACACAGGCAAATAGGCCAAAAACCACAATAGTTCATGTAGAGATTCGGGAATGCGCATTCATGCATTTCCTGTCAGAACAGTTGGGCCAGATTTTCTGGAATTCTCACCATTAACATGTTAAATGCAAAGAAAGGCGCAAACACACACACACACACACACACACACACACGCAAACACACACACAGACACATACAAATAACACAAATAGAAATAGCACACACACAACAAAGCACACACACACGCACACACAAACACACACAGGCACACACAAACACACACACACACACAGAGATAACACAAATACAAATAACACACACACAAAACAAGCACACACACAGACACTCACACATGCACATGCAAACACACACAAATAACACAAATACAAATAACACACACATACACACACACACTCACACACACACACACACACACACACACACACGAGCATACACAAAAACCGGGCCAGCAAGTCTGACTTGTAAATGTGGAACAAAAGACCCAAAACCTGTGCTGAAAGACCTGTATAAGCCCTATGCTCCTTGAGGCAATGTGGCTGCATGCACCCAAGGACAACTGCCTACCTCTAGGCAATTGCAGTCTTCAGGTGGGTTCGGAGGGACCTCACATTAGGGAATGCAGGGCCGTGCTAGGCTTGGGAAACTCAAGGATAAAAGACGGATACCTGAGAGTGTGGGAGACACCTCACTGTGGGAGGAGGAAGGTATTCGGCTTGTCTGATTGAATCAGTGTCAATCCTGGAATGAATTGTTCACGATACTTTGGTTGCACTCCATTTCCAGGATGATGTTCATTTACAATTTTGTGGCCTTAACACACTCTTCTTTAAGTTGACATTTTCCCCACTTGTTTGCTTTAGCAAACAGTGCCATGTCTGCATTGAACACTGATCAGCTTTCCTTGTTATTTCCCTTTCAGACCTCTCATCCCGCCTCACTGCCTTCCCAAGTCTTACCACCCTTTGAATTGGAAAGCTCATGCCTAAACCAAACAGCCAATTCAACCACCCATACAAACACACAAGCAAACAAGCAAGCAAGCAAACAAACAAACAATGCAAACCTTTATTGAATGCAATGGGAAGTAGAACAAAGCAAGACAAAACAAAACAAAAGTAAACTAAACAAATGTGCTAGGAGTACATATAGAATGGGTGGTTTGTTAGTCAACTCACTGCTAAGCATAAGGCATTGGTAAGAAGTGCAGCAGTTCTTAGTCCCAAGGAAGAAGTCTTCATAACTCCTTCCAGATTCAGTGTCCTGAGATGTGTAGCCTATACCTGGTGACCCATGATATTTCCTGGAGTCTGATGGAGCCAGTTCAATGGTGTGTTCTGTCAGTTGGCCTTTTCATTAGGCCTCCTTGATGTTTTAGGAGTCCCTGGTGATCTTGCCCTCTGCCCCTTCAGCAGAATCCCATGCTCAGAGCCCGTTTCCTCGTCCCAGGGTCCTCATGTAGGCACTGCACATGGAAAACCCACGTGCATTTCCTCCTTCTAGTAAGCAAGATGCCTTCCATCGAAAGCACCCACTGTAATAGGGGTTTTGATGCATATACTTTTTGGGCTGTCTATATTCTCAAGTGTTGATTGCGGGTGTCTTCTGGATAGGAGCTTCCAGGCTGGGACTCAGAGAATATCCAGCAGAGCCTCATATTCTTCTTGAGAGAGAGGCAGCTCAGGTGTTGCATCCATTTGCTGAACTGCACCTTCCAGATGTACAGGGCCTGGGGAGAGCGTCTCCATTCGAACTTCCATCAGCAGTTGATCCAGGAAGAGTTCCAGAGGGCCCCTGTTGCATCCCTGAGTGAGAGCCTGTTCTTGGCCTTGTCCTTCAGGCTGTGCCCATTGTGGTAGCTGAGACTCTCTGGAGAAATTGGTTGGGTCGCTAAAACTTGAGGATTCCTTGGAAACACAGTCCGTGGCAGCCAGTTGCAAGGTGGTTTCCTGGACAACCCCGTGCTCCTTGCCACCAGGATTTCCATCCAGATCCACAGGGAATGGCCTGTCACCCTCCACTTGGTCTTCTTCCAGCAGTTCATCAAGGAGGAGTTCCAGAGTTCCTGGCTCGTATGCTTGAGTGGCTGTCTGTGATTGGCCTCGTCCTTCGGGCAGTGCCACTTGGGGATGCTGGGACTCTTCGTGGAAGTGGGGCTGGTCGCTGGAGCTCGAGTTCTCCATGCCCACACCTCTTGCAGCAGCCATCAGTAACATGTTGTCCGGTGCTGCCTCATCCTTGCCACTGAGACCTCCAGTTGCCACATCCTGCACTTGGGAAGCAGGCACATCTTGATCTGGAGCGCGGGCTTGCCGCGCTCTTCTGTTCTGAAAACATATGTGGATCGTGTCCTCATTCAAACCTGTCCTTTGGCCCAGCTGCTCCCTGGTAGCAAAGCCTGGCAACGGGTTCCTCTCAAAGGCTTGTACTAGGATCCTGCGCTGTTGCAAGTTGAGTCGAGTGCGAGGCCTTCTGCTGTCCGAGGGCATGCTGCTACCTTGTGACCAGTAGCCAAACCCTTCCTCGAGCTCTTGGGAGGCTAGCGGAATGGAGCCTCTGCTGGACCGCTTTGGGCCGTGCCTCACCTCTCCAGTGCGACTTCTTTGGTTCTGAAACCACACTCGGATGCGGGACGCAGGGAGCTGTATTTGCCTGGCCAGTTCCTGCCTGTCCCAGAAGCTCGGGTATTGGTTCTTGCTGAAAGCTGATAGCAGGGCCTTCTTTTGCCAGGCCTGCCAAACCGTCTTCCTGCGCCGGGATTCCCGCAGCACACAGCTGCTATCCACATTGCTTCCAGCTTCCATGCTCCTAAGGATTCGATGCCAGGAGTCCTCAAGCTGGAGAATATAGTCAGGACCGCTCCAGAGCAAGCGCAAGCTTCAGCAAATGCCAGCCGTAGGGCTGGGACCCCTGCCCTTAAATACCTCTCTCTCTGCTCCCGGAGCTCCGCCCACTCGAAAGGAGCCGTGGGCTACAGTCGACTCCAGACCCTTGAATCAAGGTCATGCCACGACGCTTTACACCTGCCACACCTCCCACCTGAGAACAGGAGACCCGGAACAAGACCTCCAGAAACCTATCAGACTCAGCAAAGTCTCTCCCAAAGTCTCGCAGTCCCTTGCATGCCATTCTGGACACAGAACAAGGAAGCACAAAAAATGTCCTAGGAATCAAGAATCCAGCAGACAGATCGTCCAAGGAGGGAGCACCATAGGTCCTTCCTGGCTTTGGGCAGAGTATCCAGGAAACCGTGGAGGTGGTAAGAAGGCTTCAGAAGAGGAAGGCAGAGTGGACTGTGCCTTAGGTGGTATCACTAGCCAAGTTGAATCCGTGCTGATCTCATCCCATCTGGATCCACACAGGTTGGAAAGAGAAGACCCCCCAACTGAGGATCCCAACCACTTGTCCTGAGAACCAAGGACATCACTTCCAGGGGTCATGCAAGTGATGGCACTTCTTTCCTTCTTGTAGGGCTAGGTGGTAGTTGGGAGCAACAGAACTCTATTAAACCGAGAGAAGAGAATAGCACATGCAGAAAGAAAGTCTTTTACACAGGCAAATAGGCCAAAAACCACAATAGTTCATGTAGAGATTCGGGAATGCGCATTCATGCATTTCCTGTCAGAACAGTTGGGCCAGATTTTCTGGAATTCTCACCATTAACATGTTAAATGCAAAGAAAGGCGCAAACACACACACACACACACACACACACACACACACACGCAAACACACACACAGACACATACAAATAACACAAATAGAAATAGCACACACACAACAAAGCACACACACACGCACACACAAACACACACAGGCACACACAAACACACACACACACACAGAGATAACACAAATACAAATAACACACACACAAAACAAGCACACACACAGACACTCACACATGCACATGCAAACACACACAAATAACACAAATACAAATAACACACACATACACACACACACTCACACACACACACACACACACACACACACACGAGCATACACAAAAACCGGGCCAGCAAGTCTGACTTGTAAATGTGGAACAAAAGACCCAAAACCTGTGCTGAAAGACCTGTATAAGCCCTATGCTCCTTGAGGCAATGTGGCTGCATGCACCCAAGGACAACTGCCTACCTCTAGGCAATTGCAGTCTTCAGGTGGGTTCGGAGGGACCTCACATTAGGGAATGCAGGGCCGTGCTAGGCTTGGGAAACTCAAGGATAAAAGACGGATACCTGAGAGTGTGGGAGACACCTCACTGTGGGAGGAGGAAGGTATTCGGCTTGTCTGATTGAATCAGTGTCAATCCTGGAATGAATTGTTCACGATACTTTGGTTGCACTCCATTTCCAGGATGATGTTCATTTACAATTTTGTGGCCTTAACACACTCTTCTTTAAGTTGACATTTTCCCCACTTGTTTGCTTTAGCAAACAGTGCCATGTCTGCATTGAACACTGATCAGCTTTCCTTGTTATTTCCCTTTCAGACCTCTCATCCCGCCTCACTGCCTTCCCAAGTCTTACCACCCTTTGAATTGGAAAGCTCATGCCTAAACCAAACAGCCAATTCAACCACCCATACAAACACACAAGCAAACAAGCAAGCAAGCAAACAAACAAACAATGCAAACCTTTATTGAATGCAATGGGAAGTAGAACAAAGCAAGACAAAACAAAACAAAAGTAAACTAAACAAATGTGCTAGGAGTACATATAGAATGGGTGGTTTGTTAGTCAACTCACTGCTAAGCATAAGGCATTGGTAAGAAGTGCAGCAGTTCTTAGTCCCAAGGAAGAAGTCTTCATAACTCCTTCCAGATTCAGTGTCCTGAGATGTGTAGCCTATACCTGGTGACCCATGATATTTCCTGGAGTCTGATGGAGCCAGTTCAATGGTGTGTTCTGTCAGTTGGCCTTTTCATTAGGCCTCCTTGATGTTTTAGGAGTCCCTGGTGATCTTGCCCTCTGCCCCTTCAGCAGAATCCCATGCTCAGAGCCCGTTTCCTCGTCCCAGGGTCCTCATGTAGGCACTGCACATGGAAAACCCACGTGCATTTCCTCCTTCTAGTAAGCAAGATGCCTTCCATCGAAAGCACCCACTGTAATAGGGGTTTTGATGCATATACTTTTTGGGCTGTCTATATTCTCAAGTGTTGATTGCGGGTGTCTTCTGGATAGGAGCTTCCAGGCTGGGACTCAGAGAATATCCAGCAGAGCCTCATATTCTTCTTGAGAGAGAGGCAGCTCAGGTGTTGCATCCATTTGCTGAACTGCACCTTCCAGATGTACAGGGCCTGGGGAGAGCGTCTCCATTCGAACTTCCATCAGCAGTTGATCCAGGAAGAGTTCCAGAGGGCCCCTGTTGCATCCCTGAGTGAGAGCCTGTTCTTGGCCTTGTCCTTCAGGCTGTGCCCATTGTGGTAGCTGAGACTCTCTGGAGAAATTGGTTGGGTCGCTAAAACTTGAGGATTCCTTGGAAACACAGTCCGTGGCAGCCAGTTGCAAGGTGGTTTCCTGGACAACCCCGTGCTCCTTGCCACCAGGATTTCCATCCAGATCCACAGGGAATGGCCTGTCACCCTCCACTTGGTCTTCTTCCAGCAGTTCATCAAGGAGGAGTTCCAGAGTTCCTGGCTCGTATGCTTGAGTGGCTGTCTGTGATTGGCCTCGTCCTTCGGGCAGTGCCACTTGGGGATGCTGGGACTCTTCGTGGAAGTGGGGCTGGTCGCTGGAGCTCGAGTTCTCCATGCCCACACCTCTTGCAGCAGCCATCAGTAACATGTTGTCCGGTGCTGCCTCATCCTTGCCACTGAGACCTCCAGTTGCCACATCCTGCACTTGGGAAGCAGGCACATCTTGATCTGGAGCGCGGGCTTGCCGCGCTCTTCTGTTCTGAAAACATATGTGGATCGTGTCCTCATTCAAACCTGTCCTTTGGCCCAGCTGCTCCCTGGTAGCAAAGCCTGGCAACGGGTTCCTCTCAAAGGCTTGTACTAGGATCCTGCGCTGTTGCAAGTTGAGTCGAGTGCGAGGCCTTCTGCTGTCCGAGGGCATGCTGCTACCTTGTGACCAGTAGCCAAACCCTTCCTCGAGCTCTTGGGAGGCTAGCGGAATGGAGCCTCTGCTGGACCGCTTTGGGCCGTGCCTCACCTCTTCAGTGCGACTTCTTTGGTTCTGAAACCACACTCGGATGCGGGACGCAGGGAGCTGTATTTGCCTGGCCAGTTCCTGCCTGTCCCAGAAGCTCGGGTATTGGTTCTTGCTGAAAGCTGATAGCAGGGCCTTCTTTTGCCAGGCCTGCCAAACCGTCTTCCTGCGCCGGGATTCCCGCAGCACACAGCTGCTATCCACATTGCTTCCAGCTTCCATGCTCCTAAGGATTCGATGCCAGGAGTCCTCAAGCTGGAGAATATAGTCAGGACCGCTCCAGAGCAAGCGCAAGCTTCAGCAAATGCCAGCCGTAGGGCTGGGACCCCTGCCCTTAAATACCTCTCTCTCTGCTCCCGGAGCTCCGCCCACTCGAAAGGAGCCGTGGGCTACAGTCGACTCCAGACCCTTGAATCAAGGTCATGCCACGACGCTTTACACCTGCCACACCTCCCACCTGAGAACAGGAGACCCGGAACAAGACCTCCAGAAACCTATCAGACTCAGCAAAGTCTCTCCCAAAGTCTCGCAGTCCCTTGCATGCCATTCTGGACACAGAACAAGGAAGCACAAAAAATGTCCTAGGAATCAAGAATCCAGCAGACAGATCGTCCAAGGAGGGAGCACCATAGGTCCTTCCTGGCTTTGGGCAGAGTATCCAGGAAACCGTGGAGGTGGTAAGAAGGCTTCAGAAGAGGAAGGCAGAGTGGACTGTGCCTTAGGTGGTATCACTAGCCAAGTTGAATCCGTGCTGATCTCATCCCATCTGGATCCACACAGGTTGGAAAGAGAAGACCCCCCAACTGAGGATCCCAACCACTTGTCCTGAGAACCAAGGACATCACTTCCAGGGGTCATGCAAGTGATGGCACTTCTTTCCTTCTTGTAGGGCTAGGTGGTAGTTGGGAGCAACAGAACTCTATTAAACCGAGAGAAGAGAATAGCACATGCAGAAAGAAAGTCTTTTACACAGGCAAATAGGCCAAAAACCACAATAGTTCATGTAGAGATTCGGGAATGCGCATTCATGCATTTCCTGTCAGAACAGTTGGGCCAGATTTTCTGGAATTCTCACCATTAACATGTTAAATGCAAAGAAAGGCGCAAACACACACACACACACACACACACACACACACACGCAAACACACACACAGACACATACAAATAACACAAATAGAAATAGCACACACACAACAAAGCACACACACACGCACACACAAACACACACAGGCACACACAAACACACACACACACACAGAGATAACACAAATACAAATAACACACACACAAAACAAGCACACACACAGACACTCACACATGCACATGCAAACACACACAAATAACACAAATACAAATAACACACACATACACACACACACTCACACACACACACACACACACACACACACACGAGCATACACAAAAACCGGGCCAGCAAGTCTGACTTGTAAATGTGGAACAAAAGACCCAAAACCTGTGCTGAAAGACCTGTATAAGCCCTATGCTCCTTGAGGCAATGTGGCTGCATGCACCCAAGGACAACTGCCTACCTCTAGGCAATTGCAGTCTTCAGGTGGGTTCGGAGGGACCTCACATTAGGGAATGCAGGGCCGTGCTAGGCTTGGGAAACTCAAGGATAAAAGACGGATACCTGAGAGTGTGGGAGACACCTCACTGTGGGAGGAGGAAGGTATTCGGCTTGTCTGATTGAATCAGTGTCAATCCTGGAATGAATTGTTCACGATACTTTGGTTGCACTCCATTTCCAGGATGATGTTCATTTACAATTTTGTGGCCTTAACACACTCTTCTTTAAGTTGACATTTTCCCCACTTGTTTGCTTTAGCAAACAGTGCCATGTCTGCATTGAACACTGATCAGCTTTCCTTGTTATTTCCCTTTCAGACCTCTCATCCCGCCTCACTGCCTTCCCAAGTCTTACCACCCTTTGAATTGGAAAGCTCATGCCTAAACCAAACAGCCAATTCAACCACCCATACAAACACACAAGCAAACAAGCAAGCAAGCAAACAAACAAACAATGCAAACCTTTATTGAATGCAATGGGAAGTAGAACAAAGCAAGACAAAACAAAACAAAAGTAAACTAAACAAATGTGCTAGGAGTACATATAGAATGGGTGGTTTGTTAGTCAACTCACTGCTAAGCATAAGGCATTGGTAAGAAGTGCAGCAGTTCTTAGTCCCAAGGAAGAAGTCTTCATAACTCCTTCCAGATTCAGTGTCCTGAGATGTGTAGCCTATACCTGGTGACCCATGATATTTCCTGGAGTCTGATGGAGCCAGTTCAATGGTGTGTTCTGTCAGTTGGCCTTTTCATTAGGCCTCCTTGATGTTTTAGGAGTCCCTGGTGATCTTGCCCTCTGCCCCTTCAGCAGAATCCCATGCTCAGAGCCCGTTTCCTCGTCCCAGGGTCCTCATGTAGGCACTGCACATGGAAAACCCACGTGCATTTCCTCCTTCTAGTAAGCAAGATGCCTTCCATCGAAAGCACCCACTGTAATAGGGGTTTTGATGCATATACTTTTTGGGCTGTCTATATTCTCAAGTGTTGATTGCGGGTGTCTTCTGGATAGGAGCTTCCAGGCTGGGACTCAGAGAATATCCAGCAGAGCCTCATATTCTTCTTGAGAGAGAGGCAGCTCAGGTGTTGCATCCATTTGCTGAACTGCACCTTCCAGATGTACAGGGCCTGGGGAGAGCGTCTCCATTCGAACTTCCATCAGCAGTTGATCCAGGAAGAGTTCCAGAGGGCCCCTGTTGCATCCCTGAGTGAGAGCCTGTTCTTGGCCTTGTCCTTCAGGCTGTGCCCATTGTGGTAGCTGAGACTCTCTGGAGAAATTGGTTGGGTCGCTAAAACTTGAGGATTCCTTGGAAACACAGTCCGTGGCAGCCAGTTGCAAGGTGGTTTCCTGGACAACCCCGTGCTCCTTGCCACCAGGATTTCCATCCAGATCCACAGGGAATGGCCTGTCACCCTCCACTTGGTCTTCTTCCAGCAGTTCATCAAGGAGGAGTTCCAGAGTTCCTGGCTCGTATGCTTGAGTGGCTGTCTGTGATTGGCCTCGTCCTTCGGGCAGTGCCACTTGGGGATGCTGGGACTCTTCGTGGAAGTGGGGCTGGTCGCTGGAGCTCGAGTTCTCCATGCCCACACCTCTTGCAGCAGCCATCAGTAACAGGTTGTCCGGTGCTGCCTCATCCTTGCTACTGAGACCTCCAGTTGCCACATCCTGCACTTGGGAAGCAGGCACATCTTGATCTGGAGCGCGGGCTTGCCGCGCTCTTCTGTTCTGAAACCATATGTGGATCGTGTCCTCATTCAAACCTGTCCTTTGGCACAGCTGCTCCCTGGTAGCAAAGCCTGGCAACGGGTTCCTCTCAAAGGCTTGTACTAGGATCCTGCGCTGTTGCAAGTTGAGTCGAGTGCGAGGCCTTCTGCTGTCCGAGGGCATGCTGCTACCTTGTGACCTGGAGCCAAACCCTTCCTCGAGCTCTTGGGAGGCTAGCGGAATGGAGCCTCTGCTGGACCGCTTTGGGCCGTGCCTCACCTCTCCAGTGCGACTTCTTTGGTTCTGAAACCACACTCGGATGCGGGACGCAGGGAGCTGTATTTGCCTGGCCAGTTCCTGCCTGTCCCAGAAGCTCGGGTATTGGTTCTTGCTGAATGCTGATAGCAGGGCCTTCTTTTGCCAGGCCTGCCAAACCGTCTTCCTGCGCCGGGATTCCCGCAGCACACAGCTGCTATCCACATTGCTTCCAGCTTCCATGCTCCTAAGGATTCGATGCCAGGAGTCCTCAAGCTGGAGAATATAGTCAGGACCGCTCCAGAGCAAGCGCAAGCTTCAGCAAATGCCAGCCGTAGGGCTGGGACCCCTGCCCTTAAATACCTCTCTCTCTGCTCCCGGAGCTCCGCCCACTCAAAAGGAGCCGTGGGCTATAGTTGTCCTCCTTGAATCAAGGTCATGCCAGGAAGGTCTACACCTGCCACGCCTCCCACCTGAGAACGGGAGACCCGGAACAAGACCTCAAGAAACCTATCAGAGTCAGCAAAGTCTCTCCCAAAGTCTCGAAGTTCCTTGCATGCCATTCTGGACACAGAACAAGGAAGCACAAAAAATGTCCTAGGAATCAACCATCCAGCAGACAAATCGTCCAAGGCCGGAGCAACATAGGTCCTTCCTGGCTTTGGGCAGAGTATCCAGGAAATCGTGGAGGTGGTAAGCCGGCTTCAGAAGAGGAAGGCAGAGTGGACTGTGCCTTAGGTGGTATCACTAGCCAAGTTGAATCCGTGCAGATCTCATCCCATCTGGATCCACACAGGTTGGAAAGAGAAGACACCCAACTGAGGATCCCAACCACATGTTCTGAGACCCAAGGACATCACTTCCAGGGGTCATGCAAGTCATGGCACTTCCTTCCTGCTTGTAGGGCTAGGTGGTAGTTGGGAGCAACAGAACTCTATTAAACCGAGAGAAGAGAATAGCACATGCAGAAAGAAAGTCTTTTACACAGGCAAATAGGACGAAAACCACAATAGTTCATGTAGAGATACGGGAATGCCTATTCATGTATTTCCTGTCAGACCATTTGGGCCAGATTTTCAGGAATTCTCACAATTAACATGTTCCATAAAAACACAGGCACAAACACACACACACACACACACACACAAACAGACACACATATACACACAAATAACACAAATAGAAATAGCACACACACACAACAAAGCACACACACACGCACACACAAACACACACACATACACACACAGAGATAACACAAATACAAATAACACACACAAAACAAGCACACACACAGACACTCACACATGCACATGCAAACACACACAAATAACACAAATACAAATAACACACACATACACACACACACTCACACACACACACACACACACACACACACACACACAGGAGCATACACAAAAACCGGGCCAGCAAGTCTGACTTGTGAATGTGGAACAAAAGACCCAAAACCTGTGCTGAAAGACCTGTATAAGCCCTATGCTCCTTGAGGCAATGTGGCTGCATGCACCCAAGGACAACTGCCTACCTCTAGGCAATTGCAGTCTTCAGGTGGGTTCGGAGAACCTCACATTAGGGAATGCAGGGCCGTGCTAGGCTTGGGAAACTCAAGGATAAAAGACGGATACCTGAGAGTGTGGGATACACCTCACTGTGGGAGGAGGAAGGTATTTGGCTTGCCTGATTGAATCAGTGTCAATCCTGGAATGAATTGTTCACGATACTTTGGTTGCACTCCATTTCCAGTATGATGTTCATTCACAGTTTTGTGGCCTTACACTCACTCTTCTTTAAGTTGACATTTTCCCCGCTTGTTTGCTTTAGCAAACAGTGCCATGTCTGCATTGAACACTGATCAGCTTTCCTTGTTATTTCCCTTTCAGACCTCTCATCCCGCCTCACTGCCTTCCCAAGTCTTACCACCCTTTGAATTGGAAAGCTCATGCCTAAACCAAACAGCCAATTCAACCACCCATACAAACACACAAGCAAACAAGCAAGCAAGCAAACAAACATACAATGCAAACCTTTATTGAATGCAATGGGAAGTAGATCAAAGCAAGACAAAACAAAACAAAAGTAAACTAAACAAATGTGCTAGGAGTACATATAGAATGGGTGGTTTGTTAGTCAACTCACAGCTAAGCATAAGGCATTGGAAAGAAGTGCAGCAGTTCTTAGTCCCAAGGAAGAAGTCTTCATAACTCCTTCCTGGTTCAGTGTCCTGAGATGTGTAGCCTATACCTGGTGACCCATGATATTTCCTGGAGTCTGCTGGAGCCAGTTCAATGGTGTGTTCTGTCAGTTGGGCTTTTCATTTGGCCTCCTTGATGTTTTAGGAGTCCCTGGTGATCTTGCCCTCTGCCCCTTCAGCAGAATCCCATGCTCAGAGCCCGTTTCCTCGTCCCAGGGTCCTCATGTAGGCACTGCACATGGAAAACCCACGTGCATTTCCTCCTTCTATTAAGCAAGATGCCTTCCATCGAAAGCTCGCAGTGTAATAGGGGTCTTGATGCATATACTTTTTGGGCTGTCTACATTCTCAAGTGTTGATTGCGGGTGTCTTCTGGATAGGAGCTTCCAGGCTGGGACTCAGAGAATATCCAGCAGAGCCTCATATTCTTCTTGAGAGAGGGGCAGCTCAGGTGTTGCATCCATTTGCTGAACTGCACCTTCCAGATGTACAGGGCCTGGGGAGAGCGTCTCCACTCGAACTTCCATCAGCAGTTGATCCAGGAAGAATTCCAGAGGGCCCCTGTTGCATCCCTGAGTGAGAGCCTGTTCTTGGCCTTGTCCTTCATGCTGTGCCCATTGTGGTAGCTGAGACTCTCTGGAGAAATTGGTTGGGTCGCTATAACTTGAGGATTCCTTGGAAACACAGTCCATGGCAGCCAATTGCAAGATGGTTTCCTGGACAACCCCGTGCTCCTTGCCACCAGGATTTCCATCCAGATCCACAGGGAATGGTCTGTCACCCTCCACTTGGTCTTCTTCCAGCAGTTCATCAAGGAGGAGTTCCAGAGTTCCTGGCTCGTATGCTTGAGTGGCTGTCTGTGATTGGCCTCGTCCTTCAGGCAGTGCCACTTTGGGATGCTGGGACTCTTCGTGGAAGTGGGGCTGGTCGCTGGAGCTCGAGTTCTCCATGCCCACACCTCCTGCAGCAGCCATCAATAACAGGTTGTCCGGTGCTGCCTCATCCTTGCCACTGAGACCTCCAGTTGCCACATCCTGCACTTGGGAAGCAGGTACATCTTGATCTGGAGCGCGGGCTTGCCGCGCTCTTCTGTTCTGAAACCATATGTGGATCGTGTCCTCATTCAAACCTGTCCTTTGGCCCAGCTGCTCCCTGGTAGCAAAGCCTGGCAATGGGTTCCTCTCAAAGGCTTGCACTAGGATACTGCGCTGTTGCAAGGTGAGTCGAGTGCGAGGCCTTCTGCTGTCCGAGGGCATGCTGCTACCTTGTGACCTGGAGCCAAACCCTTCCTCGAGCTGTTGGGATGCTAGCGGAATGGAGCCTCTGCTGGACTGCTTTGGGCCGTGCCTCACCTCTCCAGTGCGACTCCTTCGGTTCTGAAACCACATTCGGATGCGGGACGCAGGGAGTGTATTTGCCTGGCCCGTTCCTGCCTGTCCCAGAAGTCTTTTACATAGGCACATAGGCGGAAAACCACAATAGTTCATGTAGAGATTCAGGAATGCATATTCATGCATTTCCTGTCAATCTTCAACACCCAATTCTCGTCAATAGACAGATCATAGAAACAGAAACTAAACAGAGACACAGTACAACTAACCACAGTTATGAACCAAATGGCCTTAATAGATTCTTATAGAACATTTCATCGTAAAACAAAAGAATATACCTTCTTTTCAGTACCTCATGTTTCCTTCTCCAAAACTGGCCATATAATCAGTCATAAAACCTGCTTCAACAGATACAAGAAGATGGAAATAATCCCATGCATCCTATCAGATCACCATAGACTTCAATAACAGCAAAAATCACTTAGAGCACACATACACATGGAAGTTGAACAACTCTTTACTCAATGCTAACGTGGTCAAGGAAGAAATAAAGAAAGAAATTAAAGACTTTTTAGAATGTAATGAAAATGAAGGCACAACATAACCAATCTTATGGGACACAATGAAAGCAGTGCTAAGTGTAAAACTCATAGTACTGAGTGCTTCGAAAAAGAAACCAGAGAGAACATACACTACTATCTTAACAGCATACCTAAAAGCTCTAGAACAAAAGATGCAAATACATCCAAGAGGAGTAGATCGCAGGATATAATCAAACTCATGGCTGAATTCAACCAAGTAGAAACAAAAAGATCTATACAAAGTTCTTTGTTGATTAACAAAACCAGGAACTGGTTCTTTGAGAAAATCAACAAGATAGGTAAACCCTTAGCCCGTCTAACCAGAGGGCATAGAGTATCTAAATTAGAGAAATTAGAAATGAAAAGGGAGACATACCAACAGATTCTGAGGAAATTAGTGCAAAAGCCTATATTCAGCAAAACTGGAAAATCTGGAAGAAATGGACAATTTTCTAGACAGATACCAGATTTCCAAGTTAAATCAGGATCAGATAAACCATCTAAACAGCCGCATAACTCCTAAAGAAATAGAAGCTGTTCTTAAAAGTCTCCCAAACAACAAAAGCACAGTAACAGATCAGTTTAGTGAAGAATTATATTAGACCTTCGTAGAAGACCTAGTACTAATAGTGTCCAAAGTTTTTCACAAAGTAGAAACAGAAGAAACACTACCAAATTCCTCCTATAAAGTCACAATTCAGCTTGTACCAGACCATACAAAAAAGAGAACTTCAGGCCATTGTGCCAAAAGCAAACTACAGATTCGTTGCAATCTCCATCAAAATTCCAATTCTTCATGGCGTGAGAGCAATTTGCAAATTCATATGGAATAACACAAAAGCCAGGAGAGTGAAAACTATCCTCAAAAATAAAAGAACTTCTGGTGGAATCACTATCCCTGACCTCAAGCATTATTGCAGAGCAATAGTGATAAAACCGGTATGGCAACGGTACAGAGACAGGCAGGAAGATCAATTGGATAAAATTGTAGACCCAGAAATGAATCCGCACACCTATGGTCACTTGATCTTCGAGCTAAAACCATCTAGTGGAAAAAAGATAGCATTTTCAAGTAATGGAGCTGGTTCAACTGGAGGTCTGCAGGTAGAAGAATGCAAATGGATCCACTCTTGATATTTTTTTTGGAGCTGGGGACCGAACCCAGGGCCTTGTGCTTGCTAGGCAAGCGCTCTACCACTGAGCTAAATCCCCAACCCTTGGATCCATTCTTATTGCCTCATACAAGTGCAAGTGCAAGTGGATCAAGGACATTCACATAAAACCAGATACAGTGATACTACTAAAAGAGAAAGTGGGGGAAAAGCCTAAAACACATGGGCACAGGGGAAGTTTTCCTGAAGAGAACATGAATGGCTTAAGGTCAAGAATTGACAAATATGTCCCCCTAAAATTACAAAGTTTCTGGAAGGCAAAGGACACTGGCATTAGGACAAAATGGCAACCAGAAGATTGAGAAAATATCTTTACCCATGCTACACCAATAGAGGGCTAATATCCAATATGTACATAGAACTCAAGAAGTTAGACTCCAGAAAATCACATAACCCTATTAAAAATGAGGTACCAAACTGAACAAAGAATTCTCAGCTGAGGAATATCAAATGACTGAGAAGCACCTAAGGAAATGCTCAACATCCTTAGTCAAAAGTGAAATGCAAATCAAAACAACCCCGAGATTACACCTCATGTAAATCAGAATGACTAAGATAAAAACTCAGGTGACAACAGATGCTGGTGAGGATGTGAAGAAAGAGGAATACTCCTCCATTGTTGGTGGGATTACAAGCTGGTACAACCACTCTGGAAGTCAGTCTGGAGGTTCCTCAGAAAACTCAACATCGTAGTACCTGAGTAACCAGCTATTTCACTCCTGGGCATATAACCAAGATATGCTCCAACATATAACAAGGTCACATGTTCCACTATGTTCATAGCAGCCTTATTTATAATAGCCAGAACCTGGAAAGAACCCAGATGCCCTTCAACAAAGGAATTAATACAGAAAATGTGATATATCTACATAATGGAGTACTATTCAGCTATTAAAAACAATGACTTCATGAGATTTTTAGGTAAATGGATAGAACTAGAAAATATACTGAGTGAGGTAATCCAATCACAAAGACACATGGAATACACTCACTGATAAATAGATATTAGTTCAAAACCTCAAATTACCCAAGATACAATCCCCAGACCACATCAAGCTCAAGAAGAAGGATGACCAAAGTTTTGATTCTTCAGTCCTTCTTAAAAGGGGGAATAAAATATTTGTAGGAGGAGATATGGGACAAAGTTTGGACTAGAGACCAAAGGAATGGCCCTTCAGAGCCTGCTCCACCTGGGATTCCAACACATATACATACAGCCACCAAACTCAGAAAATATTGTTGATGCCAAGAAATGCATGCTGAAAGGAGCCTGATATAGCTGTCTCCTGAGAGGCTCTACGAGAGCATGACAAATACAGGGGCGAATGTTCACAGCCAATCATTAAACTGAGAATGGGGTCCCTATTGGAGGAGTTACAGAAAGGATTGAAGGAGCTGAAAGGGTTTGCAATGCCATAAGTACAACAATACCAACCAACCAGAGATCCCAGGGCCTAAACCACCATCCAAAGTGTACACACGAATAGATCCATGGCTCCAGCATATGTAGTAGATGATGATCTTGTTGGGCACCAAGGGGAGGAGAAGCCCTTGGTCCTGCTAAGGCTGGAGACCCCCCCACCCCCAGTGTAGTGGAATGTCAGGGCAGACAGTTGGGAAGGGGTGGGTGGTTGGGTGGGGAACACCCTCATAGAGGAAGGTGAGAAAGGGTTGGAATAGGGGGGTTATGGATCAGAAATCAGGAAAGGGGATAACATTTAAAATACAAATAAATAATATCCAATAAAAATTAGGGTTAAGTTAGTTATGTTCAGGGTTAGTTTTGTATTAATATTTTTAATAAATCCTAGCATGGATTTGTTTCCAGTTTTAATGATTCATGTTCCCAAATAAAAAACACATATTCAGGGTTTATATTTAATATGCCTTATGTATCACAATAGCTGGGAAACTGCCAAGCTTCCATGTTGCTAGAATCTATCTACTACTAATAATTTGAAGTTATTACTTACTAATGTCTATGCCCCATCTTGGCTGCTTCTGGCACAGTCGAGCAGCCATCTGTGCTGCACTCTCCTGGGCCCTTTTCATCGGGGCTCTATGTCTCTGTTCTGCATGTTCCTTAGGCATGGTGCCTCTCCTTTCTGTCCTCTCCCTCATGTTCCCAAACCAAGGAACCCTAAATCTTGCCACTCTCTTTCCTCCCCAGCTATTGGCTGTTGGCATCTTTATTTATGAATCAGAATTTGCAGGTTCCCATATAGCAGACCCTCTTGTGAAAAATAATTTGTTAGATCCAATTGCATTAGAAAACAAGCAGCTTCTTTTTGTCCAATTAAAAAGGCTCTTTACTCTCATATATATATTGAACACAGTTATAATAATTATACAAATTGTAAGGTATGATAGAACTTATAACATCTAATTCATGATGTTTGACAATTTAAATAAAATGTTCATCATCTATTCTAACCTAAAGAGTTTATAATTTTGTACCTCAGTTATGTTTAATTTTTAACTTACATTACCATCCTTTCAAATCTGGAACACCTTCCTTAATTTTAAACAGCTTAAGTTAAATTATGAGATTACAATTAGTCTTAAACCCCATCAAAGATCTGAGAGAATTAAATATTGCTTGAAAATGTAGGGAGTACAAAAACAAAGCTTGCAAAACTTGTACAGTTTGTAGAGATAGCTGACTTCCTGGAGAGTTCCCAATATTCCTGATACCGTTGAAGCATCTGTCTTCAACCTCTGGCCCATAATGATCTGACATACCTTAAGAGAAGCAGGAATTCTGAAGGACTAGATGACCCTCTATTGGCAGAGCTTAGCATGTATCCTTTAGTTTTTTTCTAAAACAGTATTTTGTCCAAAGATGAAATTAGGGTATTTCTTACCCAGTGGCTTGCTTCCACAATTTAAACAACTCCACCTGGAGGTAATGTTACTCAATATCTTCTTTGAAGTGGGATGGGGGTACTGGCAGGAGGAGACATATCTCCTAATCAACAGATATGTTAATAATAAAATGTTTTTAAAAGTCATATTTTGTGGCTCTCTGATGTTTTTGAAGACTGTCCGTAGATATATAGTATAACTAAATTGTTAAATATTGATTATTCTTAGCTATTTACTATATGAATAATCTTGAAAACATTTTATTGTAATTAATTCAGATTCTAATATGATCACGAGTTTATTATCTGAACATTAGCTTTATTTAATTATTCCAAATAGTTTTTAATAGCAGCTATTAGAAGGACTGGGTATAAGCTTTGTATTCTTTTTTTTTAAATTTATTTAATACTTAATAATAATTCTTTGGTTTCCGGGCAAACATCCCCCTCCCCCTCCCCTTCCTTATGGGTGTTCCCCTCCCAACCCTCCCCCCATTGCCACCCTCCCCCCAACAGTCTAGTTCACTGGGGGTTCAAATTAGCAGGATCCAGAGCTTCCCCTTCCACTGGTGCTCATACTAGGATATTCATTGCTACCTATGAGGTCAGCGTCCAGGGTCAGTCCATGTATAGTCTTTAGGTAGTGGCTAGGTCCCTGGAAGCTCTGGTTGCTTGGCATTGTTGTACATATGGGGTCTCGAGCCCCTTCAACCTCTTCCAGTTCTTTCTCTGATTCCTTCAACGGGGGACCTATCCTCAGTTCAGTGGTTTGCTGCTGGCATTCGCCTCTGTATTTGCTGTATTCTGGCTGTGTCTCTCAGGAGCGATCTACATCCGGCTCCTGTCGGTCTGCACTTCTTTGCTTCATCCATCTTGTCTAATTGGGTGGCTGTATATGTATGGGCCACATGTGGGGCAGGCTCTGAATGGGTGTTCCTTCAGTCTCTGTTTTAATCTTTGCCTCTCACTTCCCTGCAAAGGGTATTCTTGTTCCCCTTTTAGAGAAGGAGTGAAGCATTCACATTTTGATTATCCGTCTTGAGTTTCATTTGTTCTAGGCATCTAGGGTAATTCAAGCATTTGGGCTAATAGCCACTTATCAGTGAGTGCATACCATGTATGTATTTCTGTGATTGGGTTAGCTCACTCAGGATGATATTTCTAGTTCCAACCATTTGCCTACGAATTTCATAAAGCCGTTGTTTTTGATAGCTGAGTAATATTCCATTGTGTAGATGTACCACATTTTCTGTATCCATTCCTCTGTTGAAGGGCATCTGGGTTCTTTCCAGCTTCTGGCTATTATAAATAAGGCTGCGATGAACATAGTGGAGCACGTGTCTTTTTTATATGTTGGGGCATCTTTTGGGTATATGCCGAAGAGAGGTATAGCTGGATCCTCAGGCAGTTCAATGTCAAATTTTCTGAGGAACCTCCAGACTGATTTCCAGAATGGTTGTACCAGTCTGCAATCCCACCAACAATGGAGGAGTGTTCCTCTTTCTCCAAATCCTCGCCAGCATCTGCTGTCACCTGAGTTTTTCATCTTAGCCATTCTCACTGGTGTGAGGTGAAATCTCAGGGTTGTTTTGATTTGCATTTCCCTTATGACTAAAGATGTTCAACATTTCTTTAGGTGTTTCTCAGCCATTCGGCATTCCTCAGCTGTGAACTGTTTGTTTAGCCCTGAACCCCATTTTTTAATAGGGTTATTTGTCTCCCTGCGGTCTAACTTCTTGAGTTCTTTGTATATTTTGGATATAAGGCCTCTATCTGTTGTAGGATTGGTAAAGATCTTTTCCCAATCTGTTGGTTGCCGTTTTGTCCTAACCACAGTGTCCTTTGCCTTACAGAAGCTTTGCAGTTTTATGAGATCCCATTTGTCGATTCTTGATCTTAGAGCATAAGCCATTGGTGTTTTGTTCAGGAAATTTTTTCCAGTGCCCATGTGTTCCAGATGCTTCCCTAGTTTTTCTTCTATTAGTTTGAGTGTGTCTGGTTTGATGTGGAGGTCCTTGATCCACTTGGACTTAAGCTTTGTACAGGGTGATAAGCATGGATCGATCTGCATTCTTCTACATGTTGACCTCCAGTTGAACCAGCACCATTTGCTGAAAATGCTATCTTTTTTCCATTGGATGGTTTTGGCTCCTTTGTCAAAAATCAAGTGACCATAGGTGTGTGGGTTCATTTCTGGGTCTTCAATTCTATTCCATTGGTCTATCTGTCTGTCTCTGTACCAATACCATGCAGTTTTTATCACTATTGCTCTGTAATACTGCTTGAGTTCAGGGATAGTGATTCCCCCTGAAGTCCTTTTATTGTTGAGGATAGTTTTAGCTCTCCTGGGTTTTTTGTTATTCCAGATGAATTTGCAAATTGTTCTGTCTAACTCTTTGAAGAATTGGATTGGTATTTTGATGGGGATTGCATTGAATCTGTAGATCGCTTTTGGTAAAATGGCCATTTTTACTATATTAATCCTGCCAATCCATGAGCATGGGAGATCTTTCCATCTTCTGAGGTCTTCTTCAATTTCTTTCTTCAGTGTCTTGAAGTTCTTATTATACAGATCTTTTACTTGCTTGGTTAAAGTCACACCGAGGTACTTTATATTATTTGGGTCTATTATGAAGGGTGTCATTTCCCTAATTTCTTTCTCGGCTTGTTTCTCTTTTGTGTAGAGGAAGGCTACTGATTTATTTGAGTTAATTTTATACCCAGGCACTTTGCTGAAGTTGTTTATCAGCTTTTGTAGTTCTCTTGTGGAACTTTTGGGATCACTTAAATAAACTATCATATCATCTGCAAATAGTGATATTTTGACTTCTTCTTTTCTGATCTGTATCCCCTTGACCTCCTTTTGTTGTCTGATTGCTCTGGCTAGAACTTCAAGAACTATATTGAATAAGTAGGGAGAGAGTGGGCAGCCTTGTCTAGTCCCTGATTTTAGTGGGATTGCTTCAAGTTTCTCTCCATTTAGTTTAATGTTAGCAACTGGTTTGTTGTATATGGCTTTTACTATGTTTAGGTATGGGCCTTGAATTCCTGTTCTTTCCAGGACTTTTATCATGATGGGGTGTTGAATTTTGTCAAATGTTTTCTCAGCATCTAATGAAATGATCATGTGGTTTTGTTCTTTCAGTTTGTTTATATAATGGATCACGTTGATGGTTTTCCGTATATTAAACCATCCCTGCATGCCTGGGATGAAGCCTACTTGATCATGGTGGATGATTGTTTTGATGTGCTCTTGGATTCGGTTTGCCAGAATTTTATTGAGTATTTTTGCGTCGATATTCATAAGGGAAATTGGCCTGAAGTTCTCTTTCTTTGTTGGGTGTTTGTATGGTTTAGGTATAAGAGTAATTGTGGCTTCATAGAAGGAATTCGGGAGTGATCCATCAGTTTCAATTTTGTGGAATAGTTTGGATAATATTGGTATGAGGTCTTCTATGAAGGTTTGATATAATTCTGCACTAAACCCGTCTGGACCTGGGCTCTTTTTGGTTGGGACACTTTTAATGACTGCTTCTATTTCCTTAGGAGTTATGGGGTTGTTTAACTGGTTTATCTGTTCCTGATTTAACTTCGGTACCTGGTATCTGTCTAGGAAATTGTCCATTTCCTGTAGATTTTCAAGTTTTGTTGAATATAGGCTTTTATAATAAGATCTGATGATTTTTTGAATTTCCTCTGAATCTGTAGTTATGTCTTCCTTTTCATTTCTGATTTTGTTAATTTGGACACACTCTCTGGGTCCTCTCGTTAGTCTGGCTAAGGGTTTATCTATCTTGTTGATTTTCTCAAAGAACCAACTTTTGGTTCTGTTGATTCTTTCTATGGTCCTTTTTGTTTCTACTTGGTTGATTTCAGCTCTGAGTTTGATTATTTCCTGCCTTCTACTCCTCCTGGGTGTATTTGCTTCTTTTTGCTCTAGAGCTTTTAGGTGTGCTGTCAAGCAGCTGACATATGCTCTTTCCTGTTTCTTTTTGCAGGCACACAGCGCTATGAGTTTTCCTCTTAGCACAGCTTTCATTGTGTCCCATAAGTTTGGGTATGTTGTACCTTCATTTTCAATAAATTCTAAAAAGTTTTTAATTTCTTTCTTTATTTCTTCCTTGACTAGGTTATCATTGAGTAGAGCATTGTTCAATTTCCACGTATATGTGGGCATTCTTCCCTTATTGTTATTGAAGACCAGTTTTAGGCCGTGGTGGTCTGATAGCATGCATGGGATTATTTCTATCTTTCTGTACCTGTTGAGGCCCGTTTTTTGACCAATTATATGGCCAATTTTGGAGAAAGTACCATGAGGAGCTGAGAAGAAGGTATATTCTTTTGCTTTAGGATAGAATGTTCTATAAATATCCGTTAAGTCCATTTGGCACATGACTTCTCTTAGTCTGTCTATGTCTCTGTTTAATTTCTGTTTCCATGATCTGTCCATTGATGAGAGTGGGGTGTTGAAATCTCCCACTATTATTGTGTGAGGTGCAATGTGTGTTTTGAGCTTTAGTAAGGTTTCTTTTACGTATGTAGTTGCCCTTGTATTTGGGGCATAGATATTTAGGATTGAGAGTTCATCTTGGTGGATTTTTCCTTTGATGAATATGAAGTGTCCTTCCTTATTTTTTTTGATGACTTTTTTTTTAAGCTTTGGACCACAATCAAACACAGCATCCTTTTCAACAGAAGCAGAAGCTCATCTGAATATGCTCAAGGATGCTGACATCAACATTTAATCATCTCCTCACTCATCCAGGAAGAAGGGGAGATCAGTTACTACTGTACTTTATTGTGTTCAACCAAATCACCATGTTACAAAAATAGCAAGCTGCCATAATAAAAAATAAGATTCCTCTATCCAGAACCAGAGAGCATCATTTTACTTTCAAGGCTAGAAATTGCACACTTGTATATAAACCAACCGAAGATGAGGATTGAGAGTTCATCTTGGTGGATTTTTCCTTTGATGAATATGAAGTGTCCTTCTTTATCTTTTTTGATGACTTTTAATTGAAAATTGATTTTATTTGATATTAGAATGGCTACTCCAGCTTGCTTCTTCAGACCATTTGCTTGGAAAGTTCTTTTCCAGCCTTTCACTCTGAGGTAGTGTCTGTCTTTGTCTCTGAGGTGTGTTTCCTGTAGGCAGCAGAATGCAGGGTCCTCATTGCGTATCCAGTTTGTTAATCTATGTCTTTTTATTGGGGAGTTGAGGCCATTGATGTTGAGAGATATTAAGGAATAGTGATTATTGCTTCCTGTTATATTCATATTTGGATGTGAGGTTATGTTTGTGTGCTTTTCTTCTCTTTGTTTTGTTGCCAAGATGATTAGTTTCTTGCTTCTTCTAGGGTATAGCTTGCCTCCTTATGTTGGGCTTTACCCTTTATTATCCTTTGTAGTGCTGGATTTGTAGAAAGATATTGTGTAAATTTGGTTTTGTCATGGAATATCTTGGTTTCTCCATCTATGTTAATTGAGAGTTTTGCAGGATACAGTAACCTGGGCTGGCATTTGTGTTCTCTTAGGGTCTGTATGACATCTGTCCAGGATCTTCTGGCCTTCATAGTTTCTGGCGAAAAGTCTGGTGTGATTCTGATAGGTCTGCCTTTATATGTTACTTGACCTTTTTCCCTTACTGTTTTTAATATTCTTTCTTTATTTTGTTCGTTTGGTGTTTTGACTATTATGTGACGGGAGCTGTTTCTTTTCTGGTCCAATCTATTTGGAGTTCTGTAGGCTTCTTGTATGCCTATGGGTATCTCTTTTTTTAGGTTAGGGAAGTTTTCTTCTATGATTTTGTTGAAGATATTTACTGGTCCTTTGAGCTGGGAGTCTTTACTCTCTTCTATACCTATTATCCTTAGGTTTGATCTTCTCATTGAGTCCTGGATTTCCTGTATGTTTTGGACCAGTAGCTTTTTCTGCTTTACATTATCTTTGACAGTTGAGTCAATGATTTCTATGGAATCTTCTGCTCCCGAGATTCTCTCTTCCATCTCTTGTATTCTGTTGGTGAAGCTTGTATCTACAGCTCCTTCTCTTTTCTTTTGATTTTCTGTGTCCAGGGTTGTTTCCATGTGTTCTTTCTTGATTGCTTCTATTTCCATTTTTAATTCCTTCAACTGTTTGATTGTGTTTTCCTGGAATTCTTTCAGGGATTTTTGCGATTCCTCTCTGTAGGCTTCTACTTGTTCTCTAAGGGAGTTCTTTATGTCTTTCTTGAAGTCCTCCAGCATCATGATCAAATATGATTTTGAAACTAGGTCTTGCTTTTCTGGTGTGTTTGGATATTCCGTGTTTGCTTTGGTGGGAGAATTGGACTCCGATGATGCCATGTAGTCTTGGTTTCTGTTGCTTGGGTTCCTGCGCTTGCCGCTCGCCATCAGATTATCTCTAGTGTTACTTTGTTCTGCTATTTCTGACAGTGGCTAGACTGTCCTATAAGCCTGTGTGTCAGGAGTGCTGTAGTCCTGTTTTCCTGTTTTCTTTCAGCCAGTTATGGGGACAGAGTGTTCTGCTTTCGGGCGTGTAGTTTTTCCTCTGTACAGGTCTTCAGCTGTTCCTGTGGGCCTGTGTCTTGAGTTCACCAAGCAGGTTTCTTGCAGGGGAAAATTTGGTCCTACCTGTGGTTCCAAGGCTCAAGTTTGCTCGTGGGGTACTGCCTAAGTCCTCCCTGCGGCGGCAGCAACCGGGTAGATCTGTGCTGCTCTTTCCGGGAGCCTCCGTGCACCAGGGTTCCAGATGACATTTGGTGTTTTCCTCTGGCATCTGGATGTGCACAGAGTGCAGTCTCTTCTGGTTTCCCAGGCGTGTCCGCCTCTCTGAAGGTTTAGCTCTCCCTCCCACGGGATTTGGGTGCAGAGAACTGTTTATCCAGTCTGTTTCCTTCAGGTTCCGGCGGTGTCTCAGGCACAGGGGTCCTGCCGCTCCCGTGCCCTCCCCTACCGGAACCCAGAGGCCTTATACAATTTCCTCTTGGTCCAGGGATGTTGGCAGGGGTGGGCAGTGTTGGTGGTCTCCTCTGCTCTGTAGCCTCAGGAGTGCCCCTTTTGATGACTTTTAATTGAAAATTGATTTTATTTGTTATTAGAATGGCTACTCCAGCTTGCTTCTTCTGACCATTTGCCTGGAAAGTTCTTTTCCAGCCTTTCACTCTGAGGTAGTATCTGTCTTTGTCTCTGAGGTGTGTTTCCTGTAGGCAGCAGAATGCAGGGTCCTCGTTGCGTATCCAGTTTGTTAATCTATGTCTTTTTATTGGGGAGTGAGGCCATTGATATTGAGAGATATTAAGGAATAGTGATTATTGCTTCCCGTTATATTCATATTTGGATGTGAGGTTATGTTTGTGTGCTTTCATTCTCTTTGTTTTGTTGCCAAGACGATTAGTTTCTTGCTTCTTCTAGGGTATAGCTTGCCTCCTTATATTGGGCTTTACCCTTTATTATCCTTTGTAGTGCTGGATTTATAGAAAGATATTGTGTAAATTTGGTTTTGTCATGGAATATCTTCGTTTCTCCATCTATGTTAGTTGAGAGTTTTGCAGGATACAGTAACCTGGGCTGGCATTTGTGTTTTCTTAGGGTCTGTATGACATCAGTCCAGGATCTTCTGGCCTTCATAGTTTCTGGCGAAAAGTCTGGTGTGATTCTGATAGGTCTGCCTTTATATGTTACTTGACCTTTTTCCCTTACTGCTTTTAATATTCTTTCTTTATTTTGTGCGTTTGGTGTTTTAACTATTATGTGAAGGGAGCTGTTTCTTTTCTGGTCCAATCTATTTGGAGTTCTGTAGGCTTCTTGTATGCCTATGGGTATCTCTTTTTTTTAGGTTAGGGAAGTTTTCTTCTATGATTTTGTTGAAGATATTTACTGGTCCTTTGAGCTGGGAGTCTTCACTCTCTTCTATACCTATTATCCTTAGGTTTGATCTTCTCATTGAGTCCTGGATTTCCTGTATGTTTTGGACCAGTACCTTTTTCTGCTTTACATTATCTTTGACAGTTGAGTCAATGATGTCTATGGAATCTTCTGCTCCTGAGATTCTCTCTTCCATCTCTTGTATTCTGTTGGTGAAGCTTATATCTACAGCTCCTTGTCTCTTCTTTTGGTTTTCTATATCCAGGGTTGTTTCCATGTGTTCTTTCTTGATTGCTTCTATTTCCATTTTTAATTCCTTCAACTGTTTGATTGTGTTTTCCTGGAATTCTTTCAGGGATTTTTGTGTCTCCTCTCTTTGGGCTTCTACTTGTTTATTTATGTTTTCCTGGAATTCTTTCAGGGATTTTTGTGTCTCCCCTCTATGGGCTTCTACTTGTTTATTAATGTTTTCCTGTGTTCCTCTAAGGGAGTTCTTCACATCTTTCTTGAAGTCCTCCAGCATCATGATCAAATATGATTTTGAAACTAGATCTTGCTTTTCTGGTGTGTTTGGATATTCCATGTTTATTTTGGTGGGAGAATTGGGCTCCGATGATGCCATGTAGTCTTGGTTTCTGTTGCTTGGGTTCCTGCACTTGCCTCTTGCCATCAGATTATCTCTAGTGTTACTTTGTTGTGCTATTTCTGACAGTGGCTAGACTGTCCTATAAGCCTGTGTGTCAGGAGTGCTGTAGACCTGTTTTCCTGTTTTCTTTCAGCCAGTTATGGGGACAGAGTGTTCTGCTTTTGGGCGTGTAGTTTTTCCTCTGTACAGGTCTTCAGCTGTTCCTGTGGGCCTGTGTCTTGAGTTCACCAGGCAGCTTTCTTGCAGCAGAAAATTTGGTCTTACCTGTGGTCCCGAGGCTCAAGTTCTCTCGTGGGGTGCTGCCCACGGGCTCTCTGCAGCGGCAGCAACCAGGAAGACCTGTGCCGCCCCTTCCAGGAGCTTCAGTGCACCAAGGTTCCAGATGGTCTTTGGCTTTTTCCTCTGGCGTCCGAGATGTGTGTGCAGCGAACAGTCTCTTCTGGTTTCCCAGGCTTGTCTGCCTCTCTGAAGGTTTCGCTCTCCCTCACACGGGATTTGGGTGCAGAGAACTGTTTATCCAGTCTCTTTCCTTCAGGTTCCGGCGGTGTCTCAGGCAGCGGTGCTGCCGCTCCTGGGCCCTCCCCCACGGGAGCCCAGAGGCCTTATACAGTTTCCTCTTGGGCCAGGGATGTGGGCAGGGGTGAGCAGTGTTGGTGGTCTCTTCCGCTCTGCAGCCTCAGGAGTCCCTCCTTCTCTTTCATTCAGTTATTTATAGATCGTATGTGAAGAAGATGGATTTGAGACTCCTGTTGAAGCTAGGGGAGGAAATAGAATTTATTTATTTCAATATGTTCAGAACCCACAAGAGGATACAACCAGAAAAGTGAAACCATCTAACTTGAGATAGGTAATCATGGAACATGTGAGTAGTAATGTTTTTCAGACTCTTCTAGACACCCCTGCCACTTCCATGTAGAATCTAGGAGTTATCAGTCCTATATTGTCATTTTGGTCGAGATTCCAACGTTACATGCAATGATAGACCTCAAATCTTACCAGCATCCCACCATTCTGCTGTGCAATACATTAGTACACAAGGCTGGGTATAAATCATGGCTGCAAATTTGAAGGACTTTGGGGCAACAATACAGGTGAAAGAGTGAGGCTTCATACCATGCACAATATACAGCTCAAGACTAGAGGGTCTAGAAATATATAACATACAGCAGTGGATAGGGTCTCAGGTAGGTGTACAACAGGACTTGAAATCAAGCAGTATGTTCCAGGCATAAAGAAGGGGATGGAGTGTTTAGGGTGCTAGATAAATAGTAGTGCACAAGGGTATTTTGCAACAAGATTGGAGGGGTCTAATAAAACCTATAGTGGGGGAAGATCCTGATACTGAGATAATTCTATGCAGGATTATCAAAGAGATATTCTGTAGTGTCTTATGAACACAGCAGTGTGTGTTGTGTGACAACTATAGGAGGATGTCTGGTTCCAGGACCACATGACACATAACAATAGCAGTTTATGTGGAACAGTGGTGATGATGTCAATGTTATACAGAGCAATGTGTGTGTGTGTGTGTGTGTGTGTGTGTGTGTGTGTGTATAACATGCTGACTTGCCTTAACCTGCAGTGAATGTGAAGTCTGGTGTATTGTAGATAGCAGGGCATTTTAGATTACATCAGTGAATTAATTTAGTGTTGTTTATATCCTGATATCAAGAAGTATATCCAAGCTTGGAAAGCAGTTGAATAGACTGTAGTCTGTGTGAATTTAGCTGTGTTTCTATGGAATATGAGCTGTCAAAGCCTGATAACTAGAAATTCATATGTATTTGAAAATACCCACATAAAATGCTAGGTTTCTCACAGCCATATGCATCCAGCACCTGCAGTACTACATTCACTAAGTCATAGGCCCTCCATCACAACAAACCACTGCTAACACATAGTGTTCAGTATAAGCTCCATTTGTCATCTCTGGCACCAATGTGGATATATTACATTGTTCCTTGCTGAACAAATGCATCTCACATCTGTAGAACTTCACATGTAATGGAATGTGGGGGACACACTTAGACTGGACCTTCTAGGTCCAGTATTCCCAGCTAGATAAAAGAACATACTGGAAACCACTGGTTGGGACATGTAGGCCCAGACGTAAATAGGTGTCAGTTTTTTCTAGTTGTTCTGTGCCTTAGAGATAAAGCTGCAGATACACTGCAATGGGTCAGGTCATGCTAATGTATCTCCTAAAACCAAGTACTCATACAGGTCTACGTAGCCAATTTCTCTCTGTCTGCCCCAACTCTAGTTAAAGCCACAAACAAATGACTATCAGGTTATCCTATATGTGCTCCTGTATTCAAAGACTTACATAAACTTCTAGGTATAAGGTACCTTCCACACAGTAAAACACACACACACACACACACACACACACACACACACACACACACACACACACACAAAGACCACATAGGCATCCCTTGCCTTAGTTCTTCGTACCTACTAGGTAGCCTCTTCTGTCTTACAACAAAAGCCCAAAATGCACATACAATTCTGTGTATAAGATACTGCTACAAGATTTTCCCATCTATCTGAAACCCACATATAAATTATCAATCAGGTGTGAGAACCTTCTAACCCCTTCTTGAATATCATAGCTCTCCAAATTCATACAAGACAAAGGTCAGGTTTTGTTATTTCTTTCCTCCATTTTAAACAAAGCTTCACAGTACGGGCATGGTTCTGTGTTTGTTCCTACACAGTAGCCCATACTCTACATCAAAAAATCTATGATCACATAATAAGCCAGTGTCTAGTCCTACTATGTGTCTCCTCAACTACACTGTACCTCTCACTCACAGATGTGTCTGTTCCAGCTAGGAACATACTTCCCTATTATGGAAGCACATATACAGAAATTCTTATGCAGAAGGAGAGATGCTCTTATTGCAAGCTATCAGGTTGTGCTAGACACAAATTTCCTTGTAAGGACACACATACATACCTAAAGACATGATTACCTTTCTGGTCCTGTTTGTACAAAGGTTTTCATAGACACACACATACCAACAAACAAACAAGTATACACACATACATATTTACAGGGAGGTATCAGTTACTGCTAGATAGATTCCCATTCAATTAATGTTCCACATTGGCATATAGATGGGGTCTAGGTGTCTATTCCTCTGTATCTAAAAGTCTCATACAATAAATGTCTCTGTCTGCTTCTCTGTAGTGTTTCCTCCATAACAGCCAAAGACACATATAACATATACAGAGTTCAGGTTCAGCTCCTGCTAGTACCCAATTTTCTTACAGGAAATGCCTATATACCATTGCAATCCTAGTTATCCATTCCTGCTTGGTAGTCTCTACTCTACAGCAAAAAAGGTTAAAAATACAAAAAGCAGTGTCCAGTTGTCAAGTCCTGTTAGTTAGCCCCTCTACTATCTGTTTATCCATATATTATATAAACATCTAATGATTGCTCTCTCTCTCTCTCTCTCTCTCTCTCTCTCTCTCTCTCTCTCTCTCTGTGTGTGTGTGTGTGTGTGTGTATGCAGAAAATATAAAATATTTATGGTGTTTTTCTGTGTATGTCTCTGCCACCTGAGTTAGTATAACGTTTTCCTCATGTATCCATTTACTGACAACCCTGGCTCACAAACTAAGAGGTTTAATTGGCTGAGTGTCTGAAAATAGGCTAAGAATTTGCAGTTAGTGGAGCGTTATAGGACCCATTGTCTTGATTAATGATATGGGAGATACCAGCCCGCCTTGAGTGGCTCCAACTCTTAAAGTTGGTCCAGAGTTGTATATTTATATGTAAAGCAACCCAGCCATGAATAGAAAGTGAGAAGCCAGCATTTCCTCTATGTTCTCTGCCTTTCCTCCTGCTTAAATCCCTGGCCCAACATCCATTAATGAAGGCATTGATCACCACAGGTAGGACAAATAAAAATAAAATCTTTAAGCCCCCCATTGATTTTTGTTATGATGTACAGATAAGGACAAACAATACCAGTCTCAATTTGGGAATCCTGTGCTCCAACATATGAGTGCTGGTTCACAGCTATATACTATAGCACTACATATATAAATAGAAATCTGAAGATGAAATAGATGTCCTGGTGAAAAATTAAGGTAAGTCAATTTCTTGGGAGAAAAGATTTACAGGGTGAGTATGCTTCTTTATTTCCATGCATTTTTATTTATGTCCTGATGGTTGTTTTCCCTCCCTTTTCTCCTCTCAATCTTACTTCCAAAATCCCTTCTTACCATGCCTACACACATTCTGTTTCTCTCCACAAAAGGCCAGCTTTCCTATATCAACCTGCCATGACAGGTTTCTGGCACTCCAGACAGAGTCACAGTGAGCTCCCCCTCATAGCATGGATATAAAGGTGAACCAGTCAAGGGTTGTTCATTCCCACAATATCTTTACCAACTTTAACCAGCACATTCTTGTAAGCAAGACAAATTGAAGATTGAAGGTTTTATGGCTGGCTTGGTGTTCAATACATCCACTGCAAATTTTGGCTGGTTATTGGAGATAACCAGTTCAGGGTTTACATACTCATTCCTAAGACTCTTAGACAGAGTTACCCTCATGGATATCTGAGAGTTTCCATTTCCCTAGGATTCAAAATTGTCTCAGAGGTGAGCAAAGCTCCCATTCCAATGGTCTCTTTCAGTACTCTCTCCCTCAGTCCTCCCCACACCTGATCCTCCCTATTCCCATCCCCAAACCTATACATACGCAGCTCACTTTCCTCATGGACCTGGTCTGTCTATTTTGGTTTCTCTTCTTAGTGAGAATCATGTGTCCCCAGGGGAGTCATCCTTGTTACTTAGGTCCTTTGGGTCTTTGGATATTAATATGGTTATTACTTTAAGGATAATATCCACTTACAAGTGACTAGTACCTTCTTTATTAGTGTTCATTCTTTTGCTGGCAAGTTTCATGTTGGTGTTGTTTTTAACAGTTGACTTATGCATCATTCGGTAAATTTATCATATTTCATTCATCCATCTTTCCATTGAGGGGAAATATAAGTGATTTCCAGTTTCTGGGTATTATGAATAAAGCTGCTTTGAACAAGTTGAACAAGTGTCCTGATGGTATTGTAGAGTGTTATTTGTGTATATACATAGTAATGGTATACCTGGTCTTGAGGTAAATAAATTCCCAATTTTTTGAGAACATGCCATATGATTTCCAAAGCGACAAGCACTAACATATATAGGATCCAATTTTTCTTAATATCCATTAGATGGTTTACCAGAGATTATTATCTTATGCGTATTTTGACTCTGTCCTCTTCCTCCAACCATTTTGAAATTTATGCCCATAAATTTATTGTTTGTTACAAGTGTTCATATTGAAAATTTTGTGAAACCAGTTTCTCCTTATTTCTATTGATATGTGCTATCTCTGACCTTCAAGTTATAACTAATGCCAGATGAACTTTGATTGTTTCAATTCCTCATAGCAGTTGTGACTGCTATTATCCGTAAGTCTATTATCCATAAGTTGCTGACTGCTGGAACATTTGCTTTTAACATCACCTCTTTGATTTATCAGCTTTCTGCACAAGGTAGTGTTTCTACACTTAGGTTATTTATAGGAATACTTTCCCATCTTTTTTTGCTTCAAAATTAAGTGAAAATTCATTTTTAGATTGAGAGGATGCTTGTTACAATAAAAACTTTGATTTAAATATGGAAATGCTCTCGGGTATATTTATTTCCTTCTATTTTAGAAATTGGTAATTATTTGTATTAATGTATTTGTGATATATCACATATTTAATTGGAGTATGAATTATTGATAAGGCATTTTATTCAAAGCAAAATTATACTATGCCCTCAGTATTGTTTTGAAATGTTTCATGTACTTGAGAATTTGGCAGCTTGCTTTGGATACTTTTGAATTTTTTTTACTAAAAGATGCAGAGATAATATTTGTCTCTGATATAGTTGCATCACAATGAATGCAAAATGGAAGATGCAGCAGTACAAGAGTCTATGTCAGAAAATACACAAACAAAGCAGACAATAATGTTGCAGAATACAAGTGTAGTGGTACAGATGCACTTGGGTAGATCTTACAAGGCAATGGACTGTCAACATTTTCTGAGTCTACTTGGAAATAAATATGAACTAAATATCATGAAGATGCATCTATGTATGAACACATTCAGGCTTATGTTTCCCCTGTGAGAATGAAGGAATATCTTCCCCGACTGTACCTTTCTTCCCTTAGGAAAGATATAAGATTCTGACAGATTTGACTGTGAATATCTGCAGTTGAATACTTACATAAAAACTTTAATACATACATTTTAAAATCCATCTTGAAAAAATTGAAGGTATTTAAATCACTCTTTTTGCAATGTCTTCCAATCCATTTGCGGTGTTTCTAAAGTCTGATGCTTCATCAACAAGAGCCTATTAGTATGCAAGAATAAGCAGCACTCACAACAATACACTACCTTTCAAACATTTAATTAGAAGTCTACTTTAGACAAGATAGTTCCTGTCCAGAAGGCTAAAGCTCATACAAGCTTTATAAATAATAGCCAGAAATTGGAAAAAGCCTACATTTCCCCTCAGTGGAAAGATGGATAAAGAAAATGTGCCAAATTTATAGAAAGAAGCATAAGTCAACTGTGAAAAACAACAACAACAAATTTGCCAGCAAAAGAATGGACACAGATAGATAAAGAACATATTAGTCATTTTTAAATGGATATTACCCTTAAAGAAAAGCACAACCATGATTTGTGTGTAGCAGCAGACTTCGCCATTTAAGTGTAAATGAATTTGCCATTAAGGGAAGGACTATATTGCTATATGTGATAGGTAGTGCTGTTTGCAGGTGTGTGTTTTACCTATATGGAGGCGATACCAAACCAGTACTCACAACTCCAAACCTAAAGACATATCCCTCAAACACATATATGACTAAGAGTAAGATGTACTAGATAAATCATCCATTACTCTCATCTAGAGTGAGATGCAGCTTGGGTATTGTGTCCATTTGCTACCTTGTATTTCCAGATCCAAAGGACTGGGGCATACTTCTCAACTTGGACTTCAGTCAGCAGCTGAACAGGGAGGGGTGAGGAGGGCCACTGTTGCATGCTTGAGTGAGAGGCTGTGTTTAGCCTGGTCTTTTTGACTGTGCTGAGACTATCTGCAGAAAGTGGATGGGTCGCGAGAACTCGAGTTTTCCATGGAAACACAATCCTGGGCACAGGTTGCAAAAGATTTCCTGACACCCTCGTGCTACTTGCCACCAGAACTTCCATCCAGATTAAGAGAGAGTGGCTCATGATCCTCCACTTGACCTACTTCCAGCAGTTCATAAAGGAGGAGCTCTGGAGGGACTGAGCGGTTTGCTTGAGTATATGTCTCTGCTTGGCATGGTTCTTCTGGCTGTGCCATTGGGAATGGTGGGATTCTCTGCAGGAGGTGGGCAGTTCACTAGAGCTCGAGTACTCCATGACCATACAACCTGCAGCAGCAAGTGGAAACAAGATATCCTGGGCTGCCTAATGATCCCTGCTACTGAGACCTCCAATGCCATATCCTGCACTGCTGAAGCAGGCAGAACTTGATCTAGAGCTCGGGCATGCCGCGCTCTTCTGTTCTGAAACCATATGTGGATCGTGTCCTCAGGCAAACCTATCCTCTCACACAGCTGCTCCCTGGTAGCAAAGCCTGCTATCCCCATTGCTTCCAGCTTCCATGCTCCTAAGGATTCGATGCCAGGAGTCCTCAAGCTGGAGAATATAGTCAGGACCGCTCCAGAGCAAGCACAAGCTTCAGCAAATGCCAGCCGTAGGGCTGGGACCCCTGCCCTTAAATACCTTTGCCTCTGCTCCCGGAGCTCCGCCCACTCGAAAGGAGCCGTGGGCTACAGTCGACTCCAGACCCTTGAATCAAGGTCATGCCACGACGCTTTACACCTGCCACACCTCCCACCTCTTCGTGGAAGTGGGGCTGGTCGCTTGAGCTCGAGTTCTCCATGCCCACACCTCCTGAGATAGCCATCGATAACAGGTTGTCCTGTGCTGCTTCATCCCTGCCACTGAGACCTCCAGTTGCCACATCCTGCACTTGTGAAGCAGGCACATCTTGATCTGGAGCGCGGGCTTGCCGCGCTCTTCTGTTCTGAAATCATATGTGGATAGTGTCCTCAGACAAACCTGTCCTCCTGCAGCAGACATCAATAACAGGTTTCTCTCTGGAGAAATTGGTTGGGTCGCTATAAATCGAGGATTCCTTGGAAACACAGTCTGTGGCAGCCAGTTGCAAGATGGTTTCCTGGACACCCTCGTGCTCCTTGCCACCAGAATTTCCATCCAGATCCACAGGGAATGGCTGTCACCCTCCACTTGGTCTTTTTCCAGCAGTTGATCAAGGAGGATTTTTAGAGGTCCTGCCTCGTATGCTTGAGTCGCTGGCTGTGATGTGCCAATTGGGGTTGCTGGGACTCTTTGTGGAAGTGGGGCTGGTCGCTGGAGCTCGAGTTCTCCATGCCCACACCTCCTGAGATAGCCATCGATAACAGGTTGTCCTGTGCTGCTTCATCCCGGCCACTGAGACCTCCAGTTGCCACATCCTGCACTTGTGAAGCAGGCACATCTTGATCTGGAGCGCGGGCTTGCCGCGCTCTTCTGTTCTGAAATCATATGTGGATAGTGTCCTCAGACAAACCTGTCCTCTGGCCCAGCTGCTCCCTGGTAGCAAAGCCTGGCAATGGATTCCTCTCAAAGGCTTGCACTAGGATACTGCGCTGTTGCAAGTTGAGTCGAGTGCGAGGCCTTCTGCTGTCCGAGGGCATGCTGCTACCTTGTGACCTGGAGCCAAACCCTTCCTCGAGCTGTTGGGAGGCTAGCGGAATGGAGCCTCTGCTGGACCGCTTTGGGCCGTGCCTCACCTCTCCAGTGCGACTTCTTTGGTTCTGAAACCACACTCGGATGTGGGACGCAGGGAGCTGTATTTGCCTGGCCAGTTCCTGCCTGTCCCAGAAGCTCGGGTATTGGTTCTTGCTGAAAGCTGATAGCAGGGCCTTCTTTTGCCAGGCCTGCCAAACCGTCTTCCTGCGCCGGGATTCCCGCAGCACACAGCTGCTATCCACAATGCTTCCAGCTTCCATGCTCCTAAGGATTCGATGCCAGGAGTCCTCATGCTGGAGAATATAGTCAGGACCGCTCCAGAGCAAGCGCAAGCTTCAGCAAATGCCAGCCGTAGGGCTGGGACCCCTGCCCTTAAATACCTCTCTCTCTGCTCCCGGAGCTCCGCCCACTCGAAAGGAGCCGTGGGTTACAGTCGTCCTCCTTGAATCATGGTCATGCCAGGAAGCTCTACACCTGCCACGCCTCCCACCTGACAACAGGAGACCCGGAACAAGACCTCAAGAAACCTATCAGACTCAGCAAAGTCACTCCCAAAGTCTCGAAGTTCCTTGCATGCCATTCTGGACCCAGAACAAGGAAGCACAAAAAATGTCCTAGGAATCAACCATCCAGCAGACAGATCGTCCAAGGCCGGAGCACCATAGGTCCTTCCTGGCTTTGGGCAGAGTATCCAGGAACCCGTGGAGGTGGTAAGCCGGCTTCAGAAGAGGAAGGCAGAGTGGACTGTGCCTTAGGTGGTATAACTAACCAAGTTGAATCCGTGCTCATCTCATCCCATCTGGATCCACACAGGTTGGAAAGAGAAGACACCCAACTGAGGATCCCAACCACATGTTCTAAGACCCAAGGACATCACTTCCAGGGGTCATGCAAGTCATGGCACTTCCTTCCTGCTTGTAGGGCTAGGTGGTAGTTCGGAGCAACAGAACAATATTGAACCGAGAAAAGAGAATAGCACATGCAGAAAGAAAGTCTTTTACACAGGCAAATAGGAATAAAACCACAATAGTTCATGTAGAGGTACGGGAATGCGTATTCATGTATTTCCTGTCAGACCAGTTGGGCCAGATTTTCAGGAATTCTCACAATTAACATGTTCCATAAAAACACAGGCGCAAACACACACACACACACACACAAACAGACACACATATACACACAAATAACACAAATAGAAATAGCACACACACACAACAAAGCACACACACACGCACACACAAACACACACACATACGCACACAGAGATAACACAAATACAAATAACACACACACAAAACAAGCACACACACAGACACTCACACATGCACATGCAAACACACACAAATAACACAAATACAAATAACACACACATACACACACACACTCACACACACACACACAAGCATACACAAAAACCGGGCCAGCAAGTCTGACTTGTGAATGTGGAACAAAAGACCCAAAACCTGTGCTGAAAGACCTGTATAATCCCTATGCTCCTTGAGGCAATGTGGCTGCATGCACCCAAGGACAACTGCCTACCTCTAGGCAATTGGAGTCTTCAGGTGGGTTCAGAGGGACCTCACATTAGGGAATGCAGGGCCGTGGTAGGCTTGGGAAACTCAAGGATAAAAGACGGATACCTGAGAGTGTGGGAGACACCTCACTGTGGGAGGAGGGGGGTATTTGGCTTGTCTGATTGAATCAGTGTCAATCCTGGAATGAATTGTTCACGATACTTTGGTTGCACTCCATTTCCAGGATGATGTTTATTTACAGTTTTGTGGCCTTACACACATTCTTCTTTAAGTTGACATTTTCCCCGCTTGTTTGCTTTAGCAAACAGTGCCATGTCTGCATTGAACACTGATCAGCTTTTCCTTTTTATTTCCCTTTCAGACCTCTCATCCCGCCTCACTGCCTTCCCAAGTCTTACCACCCTTTGAATTGGAAAGCTCATGCCTAAACCAAACAGCCAATTCACCACCCATACAAACACTCAAGCAAACAAGCAAGCAAGCAAACAAACAAACAATGCAAATCTTTATTGAATACAATGGGAGGTAGAACAGAGCAAGACAAAACTAAACAAAAGTAAACTAAACAAATGTGCTAGGAGTACATATAGAATGGGTGGTTTGTTAGTCATCTCACAGCCAAGCATAAGGCAATGGTAAGAAGAGCAACAGTTCTTAGTCCCAAGGAAGAAGTCTTCATAACTCCTTCCTGGTTCAGTGTCCTGAGATGTGTAGCCTATACCTGGTGACTCATGAGATTTCCTGGAGTCTGATGGAGCCAGTCCAATTGTGTGTTCTGTCAGTTGGGCTTGTAATTAGGCCTCCCTGTTGTTTTAGGAGTCCCTGGTGATCTTGCCCTCTGCCCTTTAAGCAGAATCCCATTCTGAGAGCCCATTTCCTCGTCTCAGGGCCCTCAGGTAGGCACTCCATATGGAAAACCCACGTGCATTTCCTCCTTCTAGGAAGCAAGATGCTTTGCATCGAAATCAGCCACTGTAATAGGGGTTTTGATGCATATACTTTTTGGGCTGTCTACATTCTCAAGTGTGGATTGCGGGTGTCTTCTGGATAGGAGCTTCCAGGCTGGGACTCAGAGAATATCCAGCAGATCCTCATATTCTTCTTGAGAGAGAGGCAGCTCAGGTGTTGCATCCATTTGCTGCCCTGCACCTTAAAGATGTACAGGGCCTGGTGAGTGCGTCTCCACACGAACTTCCAGCAGCAGTTGATCCAGGAAAAGTTCCAGGGGGCCCGTCTTGCATCCCTGAGTGAGAGCCTGTTCTTGGCCTTGTCCTTCAGGCTGTACCCATTGTGGTAGCTGAGACTCTCTGGAGAAATTGGTTGGGTCGCTATAACTCGAGGATTCCTTGGAAACACAGTCCGTGGCAGCCAGTTGCAAGATGGTTTCCTGGACACCCTCGTGCTCCTTGCCACCAGAATTTCCATCCAGATCCACAGGGAATGGCTGTCACCCTCCACTTGGTCTTTTTCCAGCAGTTCATCAAGGAGGATTTTTAGAGGTCCTGCCTCGTATGCTTGAGTCGCTGTCTGTGATGTGCCACTTGGGGTTGCTGGGACTCTTTGTGGAAGTGGGGCTGGTCGCTGGAGCTCGAGTTCTCCATGCCCACACCTCCTGAGATAGCCATCGATAACAGGTTGTCCTGTGCTGCTTCATCCCTGCCACTGAGACCTCCAGTTGCCACATCCTGCACTTGTGAAGCAGGCTCATCTTGATCTGGAGCGCGGGCTTGCAGCGCTATTCTGTTCTGAAATCATATGTGGATAGTGTCCTCAGACAAACCTGTCCTCTGGCCCAGCTGCTCCCTGGTAGCAAAGCCTGGCAATGGATTCCTCTCAAAGGCTTGCACTAGGATACTGCACTGTTGCAAGGTGAGTCGAGTGCGAGGCCTTCTGCTGTCCGAGGGCATGCTGCTACCTTGTGACCTGGAGCCAAACCCTTCCTCGAGCTGTTGGGAGGCTAGCGGAATGGAGCCTCTGCTGGACCGCTTTGGGCCGTGCCTCACCTCTCCAGTGCGACTTCTTTGGTTCTGAAACCACACTCGGATGTGGGACGCAGGGAGCTGTATTTGCCTGGCCAGTTCCTGCCTGTCCCAGAAGCTCGGGTATTGGTTCTTGCTGAAAGCTGATAGCAGGGCCTTCTTTTGCCAGGCCTGCCAAACCGTCTTCCTGCGCCGGGATTCCCGCAGCACACAGCTGCTATCCACAATGCTTCCAGCTTCCATGCTCCTAAGGATTCGATGCCAGGAGTCCTCATGCTGGAGAATATAGTCAGGACCGCTCCAGAGCAAGCGCAAGCTTCAGCAAATGCCAGCCGTAGGGCTGGGACCCCTGCCCTTAAATACCTCTCTCTCTGCTCCCGGAGCTCCGCCCACTCGAAAGGAGCCGTGGGTTACAGTCGTCCTCCTTGAATCATGGTCATGCCAGGAAGCTCTACACCTGCCACGCCTCCCACCTGAGAACAGGAGACCCGGAACAAGACCTCAAGAAACCTATCAGACTCAGCAAAGTCTCTCCCAAAGTCTCGAAGTTCCTTGCATGCCATTTTGGACCCAGAACAAGGAAGCACAAAAAATGTCCTGGAATCAACCATCTAGCAGACAGATCGTCCAAGGCCGGAGCACCATAGGTCCTTCCTGGCTTTGGGCAGAGTATCCAGGAAATCGTGGAGGTGGTAAGCCGGCTTCAGAAGAGGAAGGCAGAGTGGACTGTGCCTTCGGTGGTATCACTAGCCAAGTTGAATCCGTGCTGATCTCATCCCATCTGGATCCACACAGGTTGGAAAGAGAAGACACCCAACTGAGGATCCCAACCACATGTTCTGAGACCCAAGGACATCACTTCCAGGGGTCATGCAAGTCATGGCACTTCCTTCCTGCTTGTAGGGCTAGGTGGTAGTTGGGAGCAACAGAACAATATTGAACCGAGAGAAGAGAATAGCACATGCAGAAAGAAAGTCTTTTACACAGGCAAATAGGAAGAAAACCACAATAGTTCATGTAGAGGTACGGGAATGCGTATTCATGTATTTCCTGTCAGACCAGTTGGGCCAGATTTTCAGGAATTCTCACAATTAACATGTTCCATAAAAACACAGGCGCAGACACACACACACACACACACACACACACAAACAGACACACATATACACACAAATAACACAAATAGAAATAGCACAGACACACAACAAAGCACACACACACGCACACACAAACACACACACATACACACACAGAGATAACACAAATAAAAATAACACACACACAAAACAAGCACACACACAGACACTCACACATGCACATGCAAACACACACAAATAACACAAATACAAATAACACACACATACACACACACACTCACACACACACACACACACACACACAAGCATACACAAAAACCGGGCCAGCAAGTCTGACTTGTAAATGTGGAACAAAAGACCCAAAACCTGTGCTGAAAGACCTGTATAAGCCCTATGCTCCTTGAGGCAATGTGGCTGCATGCACCCAAGGACAACTGCCTACCTCTAGGCAATTGCAGTCTTCAGGTGGGTTCAGAGGGACCTCACATTAGGGAATGCAGAGCCGTGGTAGGCTTGGGAAACTCAAGGATAAAAGACGGATACCTGAGAGTGTGGGAGACACCTCACTGTGGGAGGAGGAAGGTATTCGGCTTGTCTGATTGAATCAGTGTCAATCCTGGAATGAACTGTTCACAATAATTTGGTTGCACTCCATTTCCAGGATGATGTTTATTTACAGTTTTGTGGCCTTACACACATTCTTCTTTAAGTTGACATTTTCCCCGTTTGTTTGCTTTAGCAAACAGTGCCATGTCTGCATTGAACACTGATCAGCTTTTCCTTTTTATTTCCCTTTCAGCCCTCTCATCCCGCCTCACTGCCTTCCCAAGTCTTACCACCCTTTGAATTGGAAAGCTCATGCCTAAACCAAACAGCCAATTCACCACCCATACAAACACACAAGCAAACAAGCAAGCAAGCAAACAAACAAACATGCAAATCTTTATTGAAAACAATGGGAGGTAGAACAGAGCAAGACAAAACTAAACAAAAGTAAACTAAACAAATGTGCTAGGAGTACATATAGAATGGGTGGTTTGTTAGTCATCTCACAGCCAAGCATAAGGCATTGGTAAGAAGAGCAACAGTTCTTAGTCCCAAGGAAGAAGTCTTCATAACTCCTTCCTGGTTCAGTGTCCTAAGATGTGTAGCCTATACCTGGTGACTCATGAGATTTCCTGGAATCTGATGGAGCCAGTCCAATTGTGTGTTCTGTCAGTTGGGCTTGTAATTAGGCCTCCTTGTTGTTTTAGGAGTCCCTGGTGATCTTGCCCTCTGCCCTTTAAGCAGAATCCCATTCTGAGAGCCCATTTCCTCGTCTCAGGGCACTCAGGTAGGCACTCCATATGGAAAACCCACGTGCATTTCCTCCTTCTAGTAAGCAAGATGCTTTGCATCGAAATCAGCCACTGTAATAGGGGTTTGGTGCATATACTTTTTGGGCTGTCTACATTCTCAAGTGTGGATTGCGGGTGTCTTCTGGATAGGAGCTTCCAGGCTGGGACTCAGAGAATATCCAGCAGATCCTCATATTCTTCTTGAGAGAGAGGCAGCTCAGGTGTTGCATCCATTTGCTGCCCTGCACCTTAAAGATGTACAGGGCCTGGTGAGTGCGTCTCCACACGAACTTCCAGCAGCAGTTGATCCAGGAAAAGTTCCAGGGGGCCCGTCTTGCATCCCTGAGTGAGAGCCTGTTCTTGGCCTTGTCCTTCAGGCTGTACCCATTGTGGTAGCTGAGACTCTCTGGAGAAATTGGTTGGGTCGCTATAACTCGAGGATTCCTTGGAAACACAGTCCGTGGCAGCCAGTTGCAAGATGGTTTCCTGGACACCCTCGTGCTCCTTGCCACCAGAATTTCCATCCAGATCCACAGGGAATGGCTGTCACCCTCCACTTGGTCTTTTTCCAGCAGTTCATCAAGGAGGATTTTTAGAGGTCCTGCCTCGTATGCTTGAGTCGCTGTCTGTGATGTGCCACTTGGGGTTGCTGGGACTCTTTGTGGAAGTGGGGCTGGTCGCTGGAGCTCGAGTTCTCCATGCCCACACCTCCTGAGATAGCCATCGATAACAGGTTGTCCTGTGCTGCTTCATCCCTGCCACTGAGACCTCCAGTTGCCACATCCTGCACTTGTGAAGCAGGCTCATCTTGATCTGGAGCGCGGGCTTGCAGCGCTATTCTGTTCTGAAATCATATGTGGATAGTGTCCTCAGACAAACCTGTCCTCTGGCCCAGCTGCTCCCTGGTAGCAAAGCCTGGCAATGGATTCCTCTCAAAGGCTTGCACTAGGATACTGCACTGTTGCAAGGTGAGTCGAGTGCGAGGCCTTCTGCTGTCCGAGGGCATGCTGCTACCTTGTGACCTGGAGCCAAACCCTTCCTCGAGCTGTTGGGAGGCTAGTGGAATGGAGCCTCTGCTGGACCGCTTTGGGCCGTGCCTCACCTCTCCAGTGCGACTTCTTTGGTTCTGAAACCACACTCGGATGTGGGACGCAGGGAGCTGTATTTGCCTGGCCAGTTCCTGCCTGTCCCAGAAGCTCGGGTATTGGTTCTTGCTGAAAGCTGATAGCAGGGCCTTCTTTTGCCAGGCCTGCCAAACCGTCTTCCTGCGCCGGGATTCCCGCAGCACACAGCTGCTATCCACAATGCTTCCAGCTTCCATGCTCCTAAGGATTCGATGCCAGGAGTCCTCATGCTGGAGAATATAGTCAGGACCGCTCCAGAGCAAGCGCAAGCTTCAGCAAATGCCAGCCGTAGGGCTGGGACCCCTGCCCTTAAATACCTCTCTCTCTGCTCCCGGAGCTCCGCCCACTCGAAAGGAGCCGTGGGTTACAGTCGTCCTCCTTGAATCATGGTCATGCCAGGAAGCTCTACACCTGCCACGCCTCCCACCTGAGAACAGGAGACCCGGAACAAGACCTCAAGAAACCTATCAGACTCAGCAAAGTCTCTCCCAAAGTCTCGAAGTTCCTTGCATGCCATTTTGGACCCAGAACAAGGAAGCACAAAAAATGTCCTGGAATCAACCATCTAGCAGACAGATCGTCCAAGGCCGGAGCACCATAGGTCCTTCCTGGCTTTGGGCAGAGTATCCAGGAAATCGTGGAGGTGGTAAGCCGGCTTCAGAAGAGGAAGGCAGAGTGGACTGTGCCTTAGGTGGTATCACTAGCCAAGTTGAATCCGTGCTGATCTCATCCCATCTGGATCCACACAGGTTGGAAAGAGAAGACACCCAACTGAGGATCCCAACCACATGTTCTGAGACCCAAGGACATCACTTCCAGGGGTCATGCAAGTCATGGCACTTCCTTCCTGCTTGTAGGGCTAGGTGGTAGTTGGGAGCAACAGAACAATATTGAACCGAGAGAAGAGAATAGCACATGCAGAAAGAAAGTCTTTTACACAGGCAAATAGGAAGAAAACCACAATAGTTCATGTAGAGGTACGGGAATGCGTATTCATGTATTTCCTGTCAGACCAGTTGGGCCAGATTTTCAGGAATTCTCACAATTAACATGTTCCATAAAAACACAGGCGCAGACACACACACACACACACACACACACACACAAACAGACACACATATACACACAAATAACACAAATAGAAATAGCACAGACACACAACAAAGCACACACACACGCACACACAAACACACACACATACACACACAGAGATAACACAAATAAAAATAACACACACACAAAACAAGCACACACACAGACACTCACACATGCACATGCAAACACACACAAATAACACAAATACAAATAACACACACATACACACACACACTCACACACACACACACACACACACACAAGCATACACAAAAACCGGGCCAGCAAGTCTGACTTGTAAATGTGGAACAAAAGACCCAAAACCTGTGCTGAAAGACCTGTATAAGCCCTATGCTCCTTGAGGCAATGTGGCTGCATGCACCCAAGGACAACTGCCTACCTCTAGGCAATTGCAGTCTTCAGGTGGGTTCAGAGGGACCTCACATTAGGGAATGCAGAGCCGTGGTAGGCTTGGGAAACTCAAGGATAAAAGACGGATACCTGAGAGTGTGGGAGACACCTCACTGTGGGAGGAGGAAGGTATTCGGCTTGTCTGATTGAATCAGTGTCAATCCTGGAATGAACTGTTCACAATACTTTGGTTGCACTCCATTTCCAGGATGATGTTTATTTACAGTTTTGTGGCCTTACACACATTCTTCTTTAAGTTGACATTTTCCCCGCTTGTTTGCTTTAGCAAACAGTGCCATGTCTGCATTGAACACTGATCAGCTTTTCCTTTTTATTTCCCTTTCAGACCTCTCATCCCGCCTCACTGCCTTCCCAAGTCTTACCACCCTTTGAATTGGAAAGCTCATGCCTAAACCAAACAGCCAATTCACCACACATACAAACACACAAGCAAACAAGCAAGCAAGCAAACAAACAAACATGCAAATCTTTATTGAAAACAATGGGAGGTAGAACAGAGCAAGACAAAACTAAACAAAAGTAAACTAAACAAATGTGCTAGGAGTACATATAGAATGGGTGGTTTGTTAGTCATCTCACAGCCAAGCATAAGGCATTGGTAAGAAGAGCAACAGTTCTTAGTCCCAAGGAAGAAGTCTTCATAACTCCTTCCTGGTTCAGTGTCCTAAGATGTGTAGCCTATACCTGGTGACTCATGAGATTTCCTGGAATCTGATGGAGCCAGTCCAATTGTGTGTTCTGTCAGTTTTGCTTGTAATTAGGCCTCCTTGTTGTTTTAGGAGTCCCTGGTGATCTTGCCCTCTGCCCTTTAAGCAGAATCCCATTCTGAGAGCCCATTTCCTCGTCTCAGGGCACTCAGGTAGGCACTCCATATGGAAAACCCACGTGCATTTCCTCCTTCTAGTAAGCAAGATGCTTTGCATCGAAATCAGCCACTGTAATAGGGGTTTGGTGCATATACTTTTTGGGCTGTCTACATTCTCAAGTGTGGATTGCGGGTGTCTTCTGGATAGGAGCTTCCAGGCTGGGACTCAGAGAATATCCAGCAGATCCTCATATTCTTCTTGAGAGAGAGGCAGCTCAGGTGTTGCATCCATTTGCTGCCCTGCACCTTAAAGATGTACAGGGCCTGGTGAGTGCGTCTCCACACGAACTTCCAGCAGCAGTTGATCCAGGAAAAGTTCCAGGGGGCCCGTCTTGCATCCCTGAGTGAGAGCCTGTTCTTGGCCTTGTCCTTCAGGCTGTACCCATTGTGGTAGCTGAGACTCTCTGGAGAAATTGGTTGGGTCGCTATAACTCGAGGATTCCTTGGAAACACAGTCCGTGGCAGCCAGTTGCAAGATGGTTTCCTGGACACCCTCGTGCTCCTTGCCACCAGAATTTCCATCCAGATCCACAGGGAATGGCTGTCACCCTCCACTTGGTCTTTTTCCAGCAGTTCATCAAGGAGGATTTTTAGAGGTCCTGCCTCGTATGCTTGAGTCGCTGTCTGTGATGTGCCACTTGGGGTTGCTGGGACTCTTTGTGGAAGTGGGGCTGGTCGCTGGAGCTCGAGTTCTCCATGCCCACACCTCCTGAGATAGCCATCCATAACAGGTTGTCCTGTGCTGCTTCATCCCTGCCACTGAGACCTCCAGTTGCCACATCCTGCACTTGTGAAGCAGGCTCATCTTGATCTGGAGCGCGGGCTTGCAGCGCTCTTCTGTTCTGAAATCATATGTGGATAGTGTCCTCAGACAAACCTGTCCTCTGGCCCAGCTGCTCCCTGGTAGCAAAGCCTGGCAATGGATTCCTCTCAAAGGCTTGCACTAGGATACTGCACTGTTGCAAGGTGAGTCGAGTGCGAGGCCTTCTGCTGTCCGAGGGCATGCTGCTACCTTGTGAACTGGAGCCAAACCCTTCCTCGAGCTGTTGGGAGGCTAGCAGAATGGAGCCTCTGCTGGACCGCTTTGGGCCGTGCCTCACCTCTCCAGTGCGACTTCTTTGGTTCTGAAACCACACTCGGATGTGGGACGCAGGGAGCTGTATTTGCCTGGCCAGTTCCTGCCTGTCCCAGAAGCTCGGGTATTGGTTCTTGCTGAAAGCTGATAGCAGGGCCTTCTTTTGCCAGGCCTGCCAAACCGTCTTCCTGCGCCGGGATTCCCGCAGCACACAGCTGCTATCCACAATGCTTCCAGCTTCCATGCTCCTAAGGATTCGATGCCAGGAGTCCTCATGCTGGAGAATATAGTCAGGACCGCTCCAGAGCAAGCGCAAGCTTCAGCAAATGCCAGCCGTAGGGCTGGGACCCCTGCCCTTAAATACCTCTCTCTCTGCTCCCGGAGCTCCGCCCACTCGAAAGGAGCCGTGGGTTACAGTCGTCCTCCTTGAATCATGGTCATGCCAGGAAGCTCTACACCTGCCACGCCTCCCACCTGAGAACAGGAGACCCGGAACAAGACCTCAAGAAACCTATCAGACTCAGCAAAGTCTCTCCCAAAGTCTCGAAGTTCCTTGCATGCCATTTTGGACCCAGAACAAGGAAGCACAAAAAATGTCCTGGAATCAACCATCTAGCAGACAGATCGTCCAAGGCCGGAGCACCATAGGTCCTTCCTGGCTTTGGGCAGAGTATCCAGGAAATCGTGGAGGTGGTAAGCCGGCTTCAGAAGAGGAAGGCAGAGTGGACTGTGCCTTAGGTGGTATCACTAGCCAAGTTGAATCCGTGCTGATCTCATCCCATCTGGATCCACACAGGTTGGAAAGAGAAGACATCCAACTGAGGATCCCAACCACATGTTCTGAGACCCAAGGACATCACTTCCAGGGGTCATGCAAGTCATGGCACTTCCTTCCTGCTTGTAGGGCTAGGTGGTAGTTGGGAGCAACAGAACAATATTGAACCGAGAGAAGAGAATAGCACATGCAGAAAGAAAGTCTTTTACACAGGCAAATAGGAAGAAAACCACAATAGTTCATGTAGAGGTACGGGAATGCGTATTCATGTATTTCCTGTCAGACCAGTTGGGCCAGATTTTCAGGAATTCTCACAATTAACATGTTCCATAAAAACACAGGCGCAAACACACACACACACACACACAAACAGACACACATATACACACAAATAACACAAATAGAAATAGCACACACACACAACAAAGCACACACACACGCACACACAAACACACACACATACGCACACAGAGATAACACAAATACAAATAACACACACACAAAACAAGCACACACACAGACACTCACACATGCACATGCAAACACACACAAATAACACAAATACAAATAACACACACATACACACACACACTCACACACACACACACAAGCATACACAAAAACCGGGCCAGCAAGTCTGACTTGTGAATGTGGAACAAAAGACCCAAAACCTGTGCTGAAAGACCTGTATAATCCCTATGCTCCTTGAGGCAATGTGGCTGCATGCACCCAAGGACAACTGCCTACCTCTAGGCAATTGCAGTCTTCAGGTGGGTTCAGAGGGACCTCACATTAGGGAATGCAGGGCCGTGGTAGGCTTGGGAAACTCAAGGATAAAAGACGGATACCTGAGAGTGTGGGAGACACCTCACTGTGGGAGGAGGGGGGTATTTGGCTTGTCTGATTGAATCAGTGTCAATCCTGGAATGAATTGTTCACGATACTTTGGTTGCACTCCAGTTCCAGGATGATGTTTATTTACAGTTTTGTGGCCTTACACACATTCTTCTTTAAGTTGACATTTTCCCCGCTTGTTTGCTTTAGCAAACAGTGCCATGTCTGCATTGAACACTGATCAGCTTTTCCTTTTTATTTCCCTTTCAGACCTCTCATCCCGCCTCACTGCCTTCCCAAGTCTTACCACCCTTTGAATTGGAAAGCTCATGCCTAAACCAAACAGCCAATTCACCACCCATACAAACACTCAAGCAAACAAGCAAGCAAGCAAACAAACAAACAATGCAAATCTTTATTGAATACAATGGGAGGTAGAACAGAGCAAGACAAAACTAAACAAAAGTAAACTAAACAAATGTGCTAGGAGTACATATAGAATGGGTGGTTTGTTAGTCATCTCACAGCCAAGCATAAGGCAATGGTAAGAAGAGCAACAGTTCTTAGTCCCAAGGAAGAAGTCTTCATAACTCCTTCCTGGTTCAGTGTCCTGAGATGTGTAGCCTATACCTGGTGACTCATGAGATTTCCTGGAGTCTGATGGAGCCAGTCCAATTGTGTGTTCTGTCAGTTGGGCTTGTAATTAGGCCTCCCTGTTGTTTTAGGAGTCCCTGGTGATCTTGCCCTCTGCCCTTTAAGCAGAATCCCATTCTGAGAGCCCATTTCCTCGTCTCAGGGCCCTCAGGTAGGCACTCCATATGGAAAACCCACGTGCATTTCCTCCTTCTAGGAAGCAAGATGCTTTGCATCGAAATCAGCCACTGTAATAGGGGTTTTGATGCATATACTTTTTGGGCTGTCTACATTCTCAATTTTGGATTGCGGGTGTCTTCTGGATAGGAGCTTCCAGGCTGGGACTCAGAGAATATCCAGCAGATCCTCATATTCTTCTTGAGAGAGAGGCAGCTCAGGTGTTGCATCCATTTGCTGCCCTGCACCTTAAAGATGTACAGGGCCTGGTGAGTGCGTCTCCACACGAACTTCCAGCAGCAGTTGATCCAGGAAAAGTTCCAGGGGGCCCGTCTTGCATCCCTGAGTGAGAGCCTGTTCTTGGCCTTGTCCTTCAGGCTGTACCCATTGTGGTAGCTGAGACTCTCTGGAGAAATTGGTTGGGTCGCTATAACTCGAGGATTCCTTGGAAACACAGTCCGTGGCAGCCAGTTGCAAGATGGTTTCCTGGACACCCTCGTGCTCCTTGCCACCAGAATTTCCATCCAGATCCACAGGGAATGGCTGTCACCCTCCACTTGGTGTTTTTCCAGCAGTTCATCAAGGAGGATTTTTAGAGGTCCTGCCTCGTATGCTTGAGTCGCTGTCTGTGATGTGCCACTTGGGGTTGCTGGGACTCTTTGTGGAAGTGGGGCTGGTCGCTGGAGCTCGAGTTCTCCATGCCCACACCTCCTGAGATAGCCATCGATAACAGGTTGTCCTGTGCTGCTTCATCCCTGCCACTGAGACCTCCAGTTGCCACATCCTGCACTTGTGAAGCAGGCTCATCTTGATCTGGAGCGCGGGCTTGCAGCGCTATTCTGTTCTGAAATCATATGTGGATAGTGTCCTCAGACAAACCTGTCCTCTGGCCCAGCTGCTCCCTGGTAGCAAAGCCTGGCAATGGATTCCTCTCAAAGGCTTGCACTAGGATACTGCACTGTTGCAAGGTGAGTCGAGTGCGAGGCCTTCTGCTGTCCGAGGTCATGCTGCTACCTTGTGACCTGGAGCCAAACCCTTCCTCGAGCTGTTGGGAGGCTAGCGGAATGGAGCCTCTGCTGGACCGCTTTGGGCCGTGCCTCACCTCTCCAGTGCGACTTCTTTGGTTCTGAAACCACACTCGGATGTGGGACGCAGGGAGCTGTATTTGCCTGGCCAGTTCCTGCCTGTCCCAGAAGCTCGGGTATTGGTTCTTGCTGAAAGCTGATAGCAGGGCCTTCTTTTGCCAGGCCTGCCAAACCGTCTTCCTGCGCCGGGATTCCCGCAGCACACAGCTGCTATCCACAATGCTTCCAGCTTCCATGCTCCTAAGGATTCGATGCCAGGAGTCCTCATGCTGGAGAATATAGTCAGGACCGCTCCAGAGCAAGCGCAAGCTTCAGCAAATGCCAGCCGTAGGGCTGGGACCCCTGCCCTTAAATACCTCTCTCTCTGCTCCCGGAGCTCCGCCCACTCGAAAGGAGCCGTGGGTTACAGTCGTCCTCCTTGAATCATGGTCATGCCAGGAAGCTCTACACCTGCCACGCCTCCCACCTGAGAACAGGAGACCCGGAACAAGACCTCAAGAAACCTATCAGACTCAGCAAAGTCTCTCCCAAAGTCTCGAAGTTCCTTGCATGCCATTTTGGACCCAGAACAAGGAAGCACAAAAAATGTCCTGGAATCAACCATCTAGCAGACAGATCGTCCAAGGCCGGAGCACCATAGGTCCTTCCTGGCTTTGGGCAGAGTATCCAGGAAATCGTGGAGGTGGTAAGCCGGCTTCAGAAGAGGAAGGCAGAGTGGACTGTGCCTTAGGTGGTATCACTAGCCAAGTTGAATCCGTGCTGATCTCATCCCATCTGGATCCACACAGGTTGGAAAGAGAAGACACCCAACTGAGGATCCCAACCACATGTTCTGAGACCCAAGGACATCACTTCCAGGGGTCATGCAAGTCATGGCACTTCCTTCCTGCTTGTAGGGCTAGGTGGTAGTTGGGAGCAACAGAACAATATTGAACCGAGAGAAGAGAATAGCACATGCAGAAAGAAAGTCTTTTACACAGGCAAATAGGAAGAAAACCACAATAGTTCATGTAGAGGTACGGGAATGCGTATTCATGTATTTCCTGTCAGACCAGTTGGGCCAGATTTTCAGGAATTCTCACAATTAACATGTTCCATAAAAACACAGGCGCAGACACACACACACACACACACACACACAAACAGACACACATATACACACAAATAACACAAATAGAAATAGCACAGACACACAACAAAGCACACACACACGCACACACAAACACACACACATACACACACAGAGATAACACAAATAAAAATAACACACACACAAAACAAGCACACACACAGACACTCACACATGCACATGCAAACACACACAAATAACACAAATACAAATAACACACACATACACACACACACTCACACACACACACACACACACACACAAGCATACACAAAAACCGGGCCAGCAAGTCTGACTTGTAAATGTGGAACAAAAGACCCAAAACCTGTGCTGAAAGACCTGTATAAGCCCTATGCTCCTTGAGGCAATGTGGCTGCATGCACCCAAGGACAACTGCCTACCTCTAGGCAATTGCAGTCTTCAGGTGGGTTCAGAGGGACCTCACATTAGGGAATGCAGAGCCGTGGTAGGCTTGGGAAACTCAAGGATAAAAGACGGATACCTGAGAGTGTGGGAGACACCTCACTGTGGGAGGAGGAAGGTATTCGGCTTGTCTGATTGAATCAGTGTCAATCCTGGAATGAACTGTTCACAATACTTTGGTTGCACTCCATTTCCAGGATGATGTTTATTTACAGTTTTGTGGCCTTACACACATTCTTCTTTAAGTTGACATTTTCCCTGCTTGTTTGCTTTAGCAAACAGTGCCATGTCTGCATTGAACACTGATCAGCTTTTCCTTTTTATTTCCCTTTCAGACCTCTCATCCCGCCTCACTGCCTTCCCAAGTCTTACCACCCTTTGAATTGGAAAGCTCATGCCTAAACCAAACAGCCAATTCACCACCCATACAAACACACAAGCAAACAAGCAAGCAAGCAAACAAACAAACATGCAAATCTTTATTGAAAACAATGGGAGGTAGAACAGAGCAAGACAAAACTAAACAAAAGTAAACTAAACAAATGTGCTAGGAGTACATATAGAATGGGTGGTTTGTTAGTCATCTCACAGCCAAGCATAAGGCATTGGTAAGAAGAGCAACAGTTCTTAGTCCCAAGGAAGAAGTCTTCATAACTCCTTCCTGGTTCAGTGTCCTGAGATGTGTAGCCTATACCTGGTGACTCATGAGATTTCCTGGAATCTGATGGAGCCAGTCCAATTGTGTGTTCTGTCAGTTGGGCTTGTAATTAGGCCTCCTTGTTGTTTTAGGAGTCCCTGGTGATCTTGCCCTCTGCCCTTTAAGCAGAATCCCATTCTGAGAGCCCATTTCCTCGTCTCAGGGCACTCAGGTAGGCACTCCATATGGAAAACCCACGTGCATTTCCTCCTTCTAGTAAGCAAGATGCTTTGCATCGAAATCAGCCACTGTAATAGGGGTTTGGTGCATATACTTTTTGGGCTGTCTACATTCTCAAGTGTGGATTGCGGGTGTCTTCTGGATAGGAGCTTCCAGGCTGGGACTCAGAGAATATCCAGCAGATCCTCATATTCTTCTTGAGAGAGAGGCAGCTCAGGTGTTGCATCCATTTGCTGCCCTGCACCTTAAAGATGTACAGGGCCTGGTGAGTGCGTCTCCACACGAACTTCCAGCAGCAGTTGATCCAGGAAGAGTTCCAGGGTGCCCGTCTTGCATCCCTGAGTGAGAGCCTGTTCTTGGCCTTGTCCTTCAGGCTGTACCCATTGTGGTAGAAGAGACTCTCTGGAGAAATTGGTTGGGTCGCTATAACTCGAGGATTCCTTGGAAACACAGTCCGTGGCAGCCAGTTGCAAGATGGTTTCCTGGACACCCTCGTGCTCCTTGCCACCAGAATTTCCATCCAGATCCACAGGGAATGGCTGTCACCCTCCACTTGGTCTTTTTCCAGCAGTTCATCAAGGAGGATTTTTAGAGGTCCTGCCTCGTATGCTTGAGTCGCTGTCTGTGATGTACCACTTTGGGTTGCTGGGACTCTTTGTGGAAGTGGGGCTGGTCGCTGGAGCCCGAGTTCTCCATGCCCACACCTCCTGAGATAGCCATCGATAACAGGTTGTCCTGTGCTGCTTCATCCCTGCCACTGAGACCTCCAGTTGCCACATCCTGCCCTTGTGAAGCAGGCACTTCTTGATCTGGAGCACGGGCTTGCCACGCTCTTCTGTTCTGAAATCATATGTGGATAGTGTCCTCAGACAAACCTGTCCTCTGGCCCAGCTGCTCCCTGGTAGCAAAGCCTGGTAATGGATTCCTCTCAAAGGCTTGCACTAGGATACTGCGCTGTTGCAAGGTGAGTCGAGTGCGAGGCCTTCTGCTGTCCGAGGGCATGCTGCTACCTTGTGACCTGGAGCCAAACCCTTCCTCGAGCTGTTGGGAGGCTAGCAGAATGGAGCCTCTGCTGGACAGCTTTGGGCCGTGCCTCACCACTCCAGTGCGACTTTTGGTTCTGAAACCACACTCGGATGCGGGACGCAGGGAGCTGTATTTGCCTGGCCAGTTCCTGCCTGTCCCAGAAGCTCTGGTATTGGTTCTTGCTGAAAGCTGATAGCAGGGCCTTCTTTTTCCAGGCCTGCCAAACCGTCTTCCTGCGCCGGGATTCCCGCAGCACACAGCTGCTATCCACATTGCTTCCAGCTTCCATGCTCCTAAGGATTCGATGCCAGGAGTCCTCAAGCTGGAGAATATAATCAGGACCGCTCCAGAGCAATTCAAGCTTCAGCAAATGCCAGCCTTAGGGCTGGGACTCCTGCCCTTCAATACCTCTCTCTCTGCTCCCGGAGCTCCGCCCACTCGAAAGGAGCCCTGGGCTCCTGTCGTCCTCCTTGAATCAAGGTCATGCCAGGAAGCACTACACCTGCCACGCCTCCCACCTGGGAACGGGAGACCCGGAACAAGACCTCAAGAAACCTATCAGACTCAGCAAAGTCTCTCCCAAAGTCTCGAAGTTCCTTGCATGCCATTCTGGACCCAGAACAAGGAAGCACAAAAAATGTCCTAGGAATCAACCATCCAGCAGACAGATCGTCCAAGGCCGGAGCACCATAGGTCCTTCCTGGCTTTGGGCAGAGTATCCAGGAAATCGTGGAGGTGGTAAGCCGGCTTCAGAATAGGAAGGCAGAGTGGACTGTGCCTTAGGTGGTATCACTAGCCAAGTTGAATCCGTGCTGATCTCATCACATCTGGATCCACACAGGGTGGAAAGAGAAGACACCCAACTGAGGATCCCAACCACATGTTCTAAGACCCAAGGACATCACTTCCAGGGGTCATGCAAGTCATGGCACTTCCTTCTTGCTTGTAGGGCTAGGTGGTAGTTGGGACCAACAGAACAATATTGAACCGAGAGAAGAGAATAGCACATGCAGAAAGAAAGTCTTTTACACAGGCAAATAGGACGAAAACCACAATAGTTCATGTAGAGATACGGGAATGCGTATTCATGTATTTCCTGTCAGACCAGTTGAGCCAGATTTTCAGGAATTCTCACAATTAACATGTTCCATAAAAACACAGGCGCAAACACACACACACACACACACACACACACACACACAAACAGACACACATATACACACAAATAACACAAATAGAAATAGCACAGACACACAACAAAGCACACACACACGCACACACAAACACACACACATACACACACAGAGGTAACACAAATAAAAATAACACACACACAAAACAAGCACACACACAGACACTCACACATGCACATGCAAACACACACAAATAACACAAATACAAATAACACACACATACACACACACACTCACACACACACACACACACACACACAAGCATACACAAAAACCGGGCCAGCAAGTCTGACTTGTAAATGTGGAACAAAAGACCCAAAACCTGTGCTGAAAGACCTGTATAAGCCCTATGCTCCTTGAGGCAATGTGGCTGCATGCACCCAAGGACAACTGCCTACCTCTAGGCAATTGCAGTCTTCAGGTGGGTTCAGAGGGACCTCACATTAGGGAATGCAGAGCCGTGGTAGGCTTGGGAAACTCAAGGATAAAAGACGGATACCTGAGAGTGTGGGAGACACCTCACTGTGGGAGGAGGAAGGTATTCGGCTTGTCTGATTGAATCAGTGTCAATCCTGGAATGAACTGTTCACAATACTTTGGTTGTACTCCATTTCCAGGATGATGTTTATTTACAGTTTTGTGGCCTTACACACATTCTTCTTTAAGTTGACATTTTCCCTGCTTGTTTGCTTTAGCAAACAGTGCCATGTCTGCATTGAACACTGATCAGCTTTTCCTTTTTATTTCCCTTTCAGACCTCTCATCCCGCCTCACTGCCTTCCCAAGTCTTACCACCCTTTGAATTGGAAAGCTCATGCCTAAACCAAACAGCCAATTCACCACCCATACAAACACACAAGCAAACAAGCAAGCAAGCAAACAAACAAACATGCAAATCTTTATTGAAAACAATGGGAGGTAGAACAGAGCAAGACAAAACTAAACAAAAGTAAACTAAACAAATGTGCTAGGAGTACATATAGAATGGGTGGTTTGTTAGTCATCTCACAGCCAAGCATAAGGCATTGGTAAGAAGAGCAACAGTTCTTAGTCCCAAGGAAGAAGTCTTCATAACTCCTTCCTGGTTCAGTGTCCTGAGATGTGTAGCCTATACCTGGTGACCCATGAGATTTCCTGGAATCTGATGGAGCCAGTCCAATTGTGTGTTCTGTCAGTTGGGCTTGTAATTAGGCCTCCTTGTTGTTTTAGGAGTCCCTGGTGATCTTGCCCTCTGCCCTTTAAGCAGAATCCCATTCTGAGAGCCCATTTCCTCGTCTCAGGGCACTCAGGTAGGCACTCCATATGGAAAACCCACGTGCATTTCCTCCTTCTAGTAAGCAAGATGCTTTGCATCGAAATCAGCCACTGTAATAGGGGTTTGGTGCATATACTTTTTGGGCTGTCTACATTCTCAAGTGTGGATTGCGGGTGTCTTCTGGATAGGAGCTTCCAGGCTGGGACTCAGAGAATATCCAGCAGATCCTCATATTCTTCTTGAGAGAGAGGCAGCTCAGGTGTTGCATCCATTTGCTGCCCTGCACCTTAAAGATGTACAGGGCCTGGTGAGTGCGTCTCCACACGAACTTCCAGCAGCAGTTGATCCAGGAAGAGTTCCAGGGTGCCCGTCTTGCATCCCTGAGTGAGAGCCTGTTCTTGGCCTTGTCCTTCAGGCTGTACCCATTGTGGTAGAAGAGACTCTCTGGAGAAATTGGTTGGGTCGCTATAACTCGAGGATTCCTTGGAAACACAGTCCGTGGCAGCCAGTTGCAAGATGGTTTCCTGGACACCCTCGTGCTCCTTGCCACCAGAATTTCCATCCAGATCCACAGGGAATGGCTGTCACCCTCCACTTGGTCTTTTTCCAGCAGTTCATCAAGGAGGATTTTTAGAGGTCCTGCCTCGTATGCTTGAGTCGCTGTCTGTGATGTACCACTTTGGGTTGCTGGGACTCTTTGTGGAAGTGGGGCTGGTCGCTGGAGCCCGAGTTCTCCATGCCCACACCTCCTGAGATAGCCATCGATAACAGGTTGTCCTGTGCTGCTTCATCCCTGCCACTGAGACCTCCAGTTGCCACATCCTGCCCTTGTGAAGCAGGCACTTCTTGATCTGGAGCGCGGGCTTGCCACGCTCTTCTGTTCTGAAATCATATGTGGATAGTGTCCTCAGACAAACCTGTCCTCTGGCCCAGCTGCTCCCTGGTAGCAAAGCCTGGTAATGGATTCCTCTCAAAGGCTTGCACTAGGATACTGCGCTGTTGCAAGGTGAGTCGAGTGCGAGGCCTTCTGCTGTCCGAGGGCATGCTGCTACCTTGTGACCTGGAGCCAAACCCTTCCTCGAGCTGTTGGGAGGCTAGCAGAATGGAGCCTCTGCTGGACAGCTTTGGGCCGTGCCTCACCACTCCAGTGCGACTTTTGGTTCTGAAACCACACTCGGATGCGGGACGCAGGGAGCTGTATTTGCCTGGCCAGTTCCTGCCTGTCCCAGAAGCTCTGGTATTGGTTCTTGCTGAAAGCTGATAGCAGGGCCTTCTTTTTCCAGGCCTGCCAAACCGTCTTCCTGCGCCGGGATTCCCGCAGCACACAGCTGCTATCCACATTGCTTCCAGCTTCCATGCTCCTAAGGATTCGATGCCAGGAGTCCTCAAGCTGGAGAATATAATCAGGACCGCTCCAGAGCAATTCAAGCTTCAGCAAATGCCAGCCTTAGGGCTGGGACTCCTGCCCTTCAATACCTCTCTCTCTGCTCCCGGAGCTCCGCCCACTCGAAAGGAGCCCTGGGCTCCTGTCGTCCTCCTTGAATCAAGGTCATGCCAGGAAGCTCTACACCTGCCACGCCTCCCACCTGGGAACGGGAGACCCGGAACAAGACCTCAAGAAACCTATCAGACTCAGCAAAGTCTCTCCCAAAGTCTCGAAGTTCCTTGCATGCCATTCTGGACCCAGAACAAGGAAGCACAAAAAATGTCCTAGGAATCAACCATCCAGCAGACAGATCGTCCAAGGCCGGAGCACCATAGGTCCTTCCTGGCTTTGGGCAGAGTATCCAGGAAATCGTGGAGGTGGTAAGCCGGCTTCAGAATAGGAAGGCAGAGTGGACTGTGCCTTAGGTGGTATCACTAGCCAAGTTGAATCCGTGCTGATCTCATCACATCTGGATCCACACAGGGTGGAAAGAGAAGACACCCAACTGAGGATCCCAACCACATGTTCTAAGACCCAAGGACATCACTTCCAGGGGTCATGCAAGTCATGGCACTTCCTTCCTGCTTGTAGGGCTAGGTGGTAGTTGGGACCAACAGAACAATATTGAACCGAGAGAAGAGAATAGCACATGCAGAAAGAAAGTCTTTTACACAGGCAAATAGGACGAAAACCACAATAGTTCATGTAGAGATACGGGAATGCGTATTCATGTATTTCCTGTCAGACCAGTTGAGCCAGATTTTCAGGAATTCTCACAATTAACATGTTCCATAAAAACACAGGCGCAAACACACACACACACACACACACACACACACACAAACAGACACACATATACACACAAATAACACAAATAGAAATAGCACACACACACAACAAAGCACACACACACGCACACACAAACACACACACATACACACACAGAGGTAACACAAATACAAATAACACACACACAAAACAAGCACACACACAGACACTCACACATGCACATGCAAACACACACAAATAACACAAATACAAATAACACACACATACACACACACACTCACACACACACACACACAAGCATACACAAAAACCGGGCCAGCAACTCTGACTTGTGAATGTGGAACAAAAGACCCAAAACCTGTGCTGAAAGACCTGTATAAGCCCTATGCTCCTTGAGGCAATGTGGCTGCATGCACCCAAGGACAACTGCCTACCTCTAGGCAATTGCAGTCTTCAGGTGGGTTCAGAGGGACCTCACATTAGGGAATGCAGGGCCGTGCTTGGCTTGGGAAACTCAAGGATAAAAGACGGATACCTGAGAGTGTGGGAGACACCTCACTGTGGGAGGAGGAAGGTATTCGGCTTGTCTGATTGAATCAGTGTCAATCCTGGAATGAATTGTTCACGATACTTTGGTTGCACTCCATTTCCAGGATGATGTTTATTTACAGTTTTGTGGCCTTACACACATTCTTCTTTAAGTTGACATTTTCCCCGCTTGTTTGCTTTAGCAAACAGTGCCATGTCTGCATTGAACACTGGTCAGCTTTTCCTTTTTATTTCCCTTTCAGACCTCTCATCCCGCCTCACTGCCTTCCCAAGTCTTACCACCCTTTGAATTGGAAAGCTCATGCCTAAACCAAACAGCCAATTCACCACCCATACAAACACACAAGCAAACAAGCAAGCAAGCAAACAAACAAACAATGCAAATCTATATTGAATACAATGGGAGGTAGAACAGAGCAAGACAAAACTAAACAAAAGTAAACTAAACAAATGTGCTAGGAGTACATATAGAATGGGTGGTTTGTTAGTCATCTCACAGCCAAGCATAAGGCATTGGAAAGAAGAGCAACAGTTCTTAGTCCCAAGGAAGAAGTCTTCATAACTCCTTCCTGGTTCAGTGTCCTGAGATGTGTAGCCTATACCTGGTGACTCATGAGATTTCCTGGAGTCTGATGGAGCCAGTCCAATTGTGTGTTCTGTCAGTTGGGCTTTTCATTAGGCCTCCTTGTTGTTTTAGGAGTCCCTGGTGATCTTGCCCTCTGCCCTTTAAGCAGAATCCCATTCTGAGAGCCCATTTCCTCGTCTCAGGGCCCTCAGGTAGGCACTCCATATGGAAAACCCACGTGCATTTCCTCCTTCTAGTAAGCAAGATGCTTTGCATCGAAATCAGCCACTGTAATAGGGGTTTTGATGCATATACTTTTTGGGCTGTCTACATTCTCAATTTTGGATTGCGGGTGTCTTCTGGATAGGAGCTTCCAGGCTGGGACTCAGAGAATATCCAGCAGATCCTCATATTCTTCTTGAGAGAGAGGCAGCTCAGGTGTTGCATCCATTTGCTGCCCTGCACCTTAAAGATGTACAGGGCCTGGTGAGTGCGTCTCCACACGAAATTCCAGCAGCAGTTGATCCAGGAAGAGTTCCAGGGGGTCCGTTTTGCATCCCTGAGTGAGAGCCTGTTCTTGGCCTTGTCCTTCAGGCTGTACCCATTGTGGTAGCTGAGACTCTCTGGAGAAATTGGTTGGGTCGCTATAACTCGAGGATTCCTTGGAAACACAGTCCGTGGCAGCCAGTTGCAAGATGGTTTCCTGGACACCCTCGTGCTCCTTGCCACCAGAATTTCCATCCAGATCCACAGGGAATGGCTGTCACCCTCCACTTGGTCTTTTTCCAGCAGTTCATCAAGGAGGATTTTTAGAGGTCCTGCCTCGTATGCTTGAGTCGCTGTCTGTGATGTGCCACTTGGGGTTGCTGGGACTCTTTGTGGAAGTGGGGCTGGTCACTGGAGCTCGAGTTCTCCATGCCCACACCTCCTGAGATAGCCATCGATAACAGGTTGTCCTGTGCTGCTTCATCCCTGCCACTGAGACCTCCAGTTGCCACATCCTGCACTTGTGAAGCAGGCACATCTTGATCTGGAGCGCGGGCTTGCCGCGCTCTTCTGTTCTGAAATCATATGTGGATAGTGTCGTCAGACAAACCTGTCCTCTGGCCCAGCTGCTCCCTGGTAGCAAAGCCTGGCAATGGATACCTCTCAAAGGCTTGCACTAGGATACTGCGCTGTTGCAAGGTGAGTCGAGTGCGAGGCCTTCTGCTGTCCGAGGGCATGCTGCTACCTTGTGACCTGGAGCCAAACCCTTCCTCGAGCTGTTGGGAGGCTAGCAGAATGGAGCCTCTGCTGGACCGCTTTGGGCCGTGCCTCACCACTCCAGTGCGACTTCTTTGGTTCTGAAACCACACTCGGATGCGGGACGCAGGGAGCTGTATTTGCCTGGCCAGTTCCTGCCTGTCCCAGAAGCTCTGGTATTGGTTCTTGCTGAAAGCTGATAGCAGGGCCTTCTTTTTCCAGGCCTGCCAAACCGTCTTCCTGCGCCGGGATTCCCGCAGCACACAGCTGCTATCCACATTGCTTCCAGCTTCCATGCTCCTAAGGATTCGATGCCAGGAGTCCTCAAGCTGGAGAATATAATCAGGACTGCTCCAGAGCAAGCGCAAGCTTCAGGAAATGCCAGCCTTAGGGCTGGGACTCCTGCCCTTCAATACCTCTCTCTCTGCTCCCGGAGCTCCGCCCACTCGAAAGGAGCCGTGGGCTCCTGTTGTCCTCCTTGAATCAAGGTCATGCCAGGAAGCTCTACACCTGCCATGCCTCCCACCTGGGAACGGGAGACCCGGAACAAGACCTCAAGAAACCTATCAGACTCAGCAAAGTCTCTCCCAAAGTCTCGAAGTTCCTTGCATGCCATTCTGGACCCAGAACAAGGAAGCACAAAAAATGTCCTAGGAATCAACCATCCTGCAGACAGATCGTCCAAGGCCGGAGCACCATAGGTCCTTCCTGGCTTTGGGCAGAGTATCCAGGAAATCGTGGAGGTGGTAAGCCGGCTTCAGAAGAGGAAGGCAGAGTGGACTGTGCCTTAGGTGGTATCACTAGCCAAGTTGAATCCATGCTGATCTCATCACATCTGGATCCACACAGGTTGGAAAGAGAAGACACCCAACTGAGGATCCCAACCACATGTTCTAAGACCCAAGGACATCACTTCCAGGGGTCATGCAAGTCATGGCACTTCCTTCGTGCTTGTAGGGCTAGGTGGTAGTTGGGACCAACAGAACAATATTGAACCGAGAGAAGAGAATAGCACATGCAGAAAGAAAGTCTTTTACACAGGCAAATAGGACGAAAACCACAATAGTTCATGTAGAGATACGGGAATGCGTATTCATGTATTTCCTGTTAGACCAGTTGAGCCAGATTTTCAGGAATTCTCACAATTAACATGTTCCATAAAAACACAGGCGCAAACACACACACACACACACACACACACACACAAACAGACACACATATACACACAAATAACACAAATAGAAATAGCACACACACACAACAAAGCACACACACAAGCACACACAAACACACACACATACACACACAGAGGTAACACAAATACAAATAACACACACACAAAACAAGCACACACACAGACACTCACACATGCACATGCAAACACACACAAATAACACAAATACAAATAACACACACATACACACACACACTCACACACACACACACACAAGCATACACAAAAACCGGGCCAGCAACTCTGACTTGTGAATGTGGAACAAAAGACCCAAAACCTGTGCTGAAAGACCTGTATAAGCCGTATGCTCCTTGAGGCAATGTGGTTGCATGCACCCAAGGACAACTGCCTACCTCTAGGCAATTGCAGTCTTCAGGTGGGTTCAGAGGGACCTCACATTAGGGAATGCAGGGCCGTGCTAGGCTTGGGAAACTCAAGGATAAAAGACGGATACCTGAGAGTGTGGGAGACACCTCACTGTGGGAGGAGGAAGGTATTCGGCTTGTCTGATTGAATCAGTGTCAATCCTGGAATGAATTGTTCACGATACTTTGGTTGCACTCCATTTCCAGGGTGATGTTCATTTACAGTTTTGTGGCCTTACACACATTCTTCTTTAAGTTGACATTTTCCCCGCTTGTTTGCTTTAGCAAACAGTGCCATGTCTGCATTGAACACTGGTCAGCTTTTCCTTTTTATTTCCCTTTCAGACCTCTCATCCCGCCTCACTGCCTTCCCAAGTCTTACCACCCTTTGAATTGGAAAGCTCATGCCTAAACCAAACAGCCAATTCACCACCCATACAAACACACAAGCAAACAAGCAAGCAAGCAAACAAACAAACAATGCAAATCTTTATTGAATACAATGGGAGGTAGAACAGAGCAAGACAAAACTAAACAAAAGTAAATTAAACAAATGTGCTAGGAGTACATATAGAATGGGTGGTTTGTTATTCATCTCACAGCCAAGCATAAGGCAATGGTAAGAAGAGCAACAGTTCTTAGTCCCAAGGAAGAAGTCTTCATAACTCCTTCCTGGTTCAGTGTCCTGAGATGTGTAGCCTATACCTGGTGACCCATGAGATTTCCTAGAGTCTGACGGAGCCAGTCCAATTGTGTGTTCTGTCAGTTGGGCTTTTCATTAGGTCTCCTTGTTGTTTTAGGAGTCCCTGGTGATCTTGCCCTCTGCCCTTTAAGCAGAATCCCATTCTGAGAGCCCATTTCCTCGTCTCAGGGCCCTCAGGTAGGCACTCCATATGGAAAACCCACGTGCATTTCCTCCTTCTAGTAAGCAAGATGCTTTGCATCGAAATCAGCCACTGTAATAGGGGTTTTGATGCATATACTTTTTGGGCTGTCTACATTCTCAATTTTGGATTGCGGGTGTCTTCTGGATAGGAGCTTCCAGGCTGGGACTCAGAGAATATCCAGCAGATCCTCATATTCTTCTTGAGAGAGAGGCAGCTCAGGTGTTGCATCCATTTGCTGCCCTGCAACTTAAAGATGTACAGGGCCTGGTGAGTGCATCTCCACACGAACTTCCAGCAGCAGTTGATCCAGGAAGAGTTCCAGGGGGCCCGTCTTGCATCCCTGAGTGAGAGCCTGTTCTTGGCCTTGTCCTTCAGGCTGTACCCATTGTGGTAGCTGAGACTCTCTGGAGAAATTGGTTGGGTCGCTATAACTCGAGGATTCCTTGGAAACACAGTCCGTGGCAGCCAGTTGCAAGATGGTTTCCTGGACACCCTCGTGCTCCTTGCCACCAGAATTTCCATCCAGATCCACAGGGAATGGCTGTCACCCTCCACTTGGTCTTTTTCCAGCAGTTCATCAAGGAGGATTTTTAGAGGTCCTGCCTCGTATGCTTGAGTCGCTGTCTGTGATGTGCCACTTGGGGTTGCTGGGACTCTTTGTGGAAGTGGGGCTGGTCGCTGGAGCTCGAGTTCTCCATGCCCACACCTCCTGAGATAGCCATCGATAACAGGTTGTCCTGTGCTGCTTCATCCCTGCCACTGAGACCTCCAGTTGCCACATCCTGCACTTGTGAAGCAGGCACATCTTGATCTGGAGCGCGGGCTTGCCGCGCTCTTCTGTTCTGAAATCATATGTGGATAGTGTCCTCAGACAAACCTGTCCTCTGGCCCAGCTGCTCCCTGGTAGCAAAGCCTGGCAATGGATTCCTCTCAAAGGCTTGCACTAGGATACTGCGCTGTTGCAAGGTGAGTCGAGTGCGAGGCCTTCTGCTGTCCGAGGGCATGCTGCTACCTTGTGACCTGGAGCCAAACCCTTCCTCGAGCTGTTGGGAGGCTAGCGGAATGGAGCCTCTGCTGGACCGCTTTGGGCCGTGCCTCACCTCTCCAGTGCGAATTCTTTGGTTCTGAAACCACACTCGGATGCGGGACGCAGGGAGCTGTATTTGCCTGGCCAGTTCCTGCCTGTCCCAGAAGCTCGGGTACTGGTTCTTGCTGAAAGCTGATAGCAGGGCCTTCTTTTGCCAGGCCTGCCAAACCGTCTACCTGCGCCGGGATTCTCGCAGCACACAGCTGCTATCCACATTGCTTCCAGCTTCCATGCTCCTAAGGATTCGATGCCAGGAGTCCTCATGCTGGAGAATATAGTCAGGACCGCTCCAGAGGAAGCGCAAGCTTGAGCAAATGCCAGCCTTAGGGCTGGGACCCCTGCCCTTAAATACCTCTCTCTCTGCTCCCAGAGCTCCGCCCACTCGAAAGGAGCCGTGGGCTACAGTCGTCCTCCTTGAATCAAGGTCATGCCAGGAAGCTCTACACCTGCCACGCCTCCCACCTGAGAACAGGAGACCCGGAACAAGACCCAAGAAACTATCAGACTCAGCAAAATCTCTCCCAAAGTCTCTAAGTTCCTTGCATGCAATTCTGGACCCAGAACAAGGAAGCACAAAAAATGTCCTGGAATCAACCATCCAGCAGACAGATCGTCCAAGGCCGGAGCACCATAGGTCCTTCCTGGCTTTGGGCAGAGTATGCAGGAAATCGTGGAGGTGGTAAGCCGGCTTCAGAAGAGGAAGGCAGAGTGGACTGTGCCTTAGGTGGTATCACTAGCCAAGTTGAATCCATGCTAATCTCATCCCATCTGGATCCACACAGGTTGGAAAGAGAAGACACCAAACTGAGGATCCCAACCACATGTTCTAAGACCCAAGGACATCCCTTCCAGGAGTCATGCAAGTCATGGCACTTCCTTCCTGCTTGTAGGGCTAGGTGGTAGTTGGGAGCAACACAACAATATTGAACCGAGGGAAGAGAATAGCACATGCAGAAAGAAAGTCTTTTACACAGGCAAATAGGACGAAAACCACAATAGTTCATGTAGAGATACGGGAATGCGTATTCATGTATTACCTGTCAGTTTCAGTTGGGCCAGATTTTCAGGAATTCTCACAATTAACATGTTCCATAAAAACACAGGCGCAAACACACACACACACACACACACAAACAGACACACATATACACACAAATAACACAAATAGAAATAGCACAAACACACAACAAAGCACACACACAGGCACACACAAACACACACACATACACACACAGAGATAACACAAATACAAATAACACACACACAAAACAAGCACACACACACAGACACTCACACATGCACATGCAAACACACACAAATAACACAAATACAAAGCACACACATACACACACACACTCACACACACACACACACACACACACACAAGCATACACAAAAACCGGGCCAGCAAGTCTGACTTGTGAATGTGGAACAAAAGACCCAAAACCTGTGCTGAAAGACCTGTATAAGCCCTATGCTCCTTGAGGCAATGTGGCTGCATGCACCCAAGGACAACTGCCTACCTCTAGGCAATTGCAGTCTTCAGGTGGGTTCAGAGGGACCTCACATTAGGGAATGCAGGGCCGTGCTAGGCTTGGGAAACTCAAGGATAAAAGACGGATACCTGATAGTGTGGGAGACACCTCACTGTGGGAGGAGGAAGGTATTCGGCTTGTCTGATTGAATCAGTGTCAATCCTGGAATGAATTGTTCACGATACTTTGGTTGCACTCCATTTCCAGGGTGATGTTCATTTACAGTTTTGTGGCCTTACACACATTCTTCTTTAAGTTGACATTTTCCCCGCTTGTTTGCTTTAGCAAACAGTGCCATGTCTGCATTGAACACTGGTGAGCTTTTCCTTTTTATTTCCCTTTCAGACCTCTCATCCCGCCTCACTGCCTTCCCAAGTCTTACCACCCTTTGAATTGGAAAGCTCATGCCTAAACCAAACAGCCAATTCACCACCCATACAAACACACAAGCAAACAAGCAAGCAAGCAAAGAAACAAACAATGCAAATCTTTATTGAATACAATGGGAGGTAGAACAGAGCAAGACAAAACTAAACAAAAGTAAATTAAACAAATGTGCTAGGAGTACATATAGAATGGGTGGTTTGTTATTCATCTCACAGCCAAGCATAAGGCATTGGTAAGAAGAGCAACAGTTCTTAGTCCCAAGGAAGAAGTCTTCATAACTCCTTCCTGGTTCAGTGTCCTGAGATGTGTAGCCTATACCTGGTGACCCATGAGATTTCCTGTAGTCTGATGGAGCCAGTCCAATTGTGTGTTCTGTCAGTTGGGCTTTTCATTAGGCCTCCTTGTTGTTTTAGGAGTCCCTGGTGATCTTGCCCTCTGCCCTTTAAGCAGAATCCCATTCTGAGAGCCCATTTCCTCGTCTCAGGGCCCTAAGGTAGGCACTCCATATGGAAAACCCACGTGCATTTCCTCTTTCTAGTAAGCAAGATGCTTTGCATCGAAATCAGCCACTGTAATAGGGGTTTTGATGCATATACTTTTTGGGCTGTCTACATTCTCAAGTGTGGATTGCGGGTGTCTTCTGGATAGGAGCTTCCAGGCTGGGACTCAGAGAATATCCAGCAGATCCTCATATTCTTCTTGAGAGAGAGGCAGCTCAGGTGTTGCATCCATTTGCTGAACTGCACCTTCCAGATGTGCAGGGCCTGGGGAGAGCGTCTCCACTCGAACATCCATCAGCAGTTGATCCAGGAAGAGTTCCAGGGGGCCCGTGTTGCATCCCTGAGTGAGAGCCTGTTCTTGGCCTTGTCCTTCAGGCTGTACCCATTGTGGTAGCTGAGACTCTCTGGAGAAATTGGTTGGGTCGCTATAACTCGAGGATTCCTTGGAAACACAGTCCGTGGCAGCAAGTTGCAAGATGGTTTCCTGGACACCCTCGTGCTCCTTGCCACCAGAATTTCCATCCAGATCCACAGGGAATGGCTGTAACCCTCCACTTGGTCTTTTTCCAGCAGTTCATCAAGGAGGATTTTTAGAGGTCCTGCCTCGTATGCTTGAGTCGCTGTCTGTGATGTGCCACTTGGGGTTGCTGGGACTCTTTGTGGAAGTGGGGCTGGTCGCTGGAGCTCGAGTTCTCCATGCCCACACCTCCTGAGATAGCCATCGATAACAGGTTGTCCTGTGCTGCTTCATCCCTGCCACTGAGACCTCCAGTTGCCACATCCTGCACTCGTGAAGCAGGCACATCTTGATCTGGAGCGCGGGCTTGCCGCGCTCTTCTGTTCTGAAATCATATGTGGATCGTGTCCTCAGACAAACCTGTCCTCAGGCCCAGCTGCTCCCTGGTAGCAAAGCCTGGCAATGGATTCCTCTCAAAGGCTTGCACTAGAATACTGCGCTGTTGCAAGGTGAGTCGAGTGCGAGGCCTTCTGCTGTCCGAGGGCATGCTGCTTCCTTGTGACCTGGAGCCAAACCCTTCCTCGAGCTGTTGGGAGGCTAGCGGAATGGAGCCTCTGCTGGACTGCTTTGGGCCGTGCCTCACCTCTCCAGTGCGACTTCTTCGGTTCTGAAACCACACTCGGATGCGGGACGCAGGGAGCTGTATTTCCCTGGCCAGTTCCTGCCTGTCCCAGAAGCTCGGGTATTGGTTCTTGCTGAAAGCTGATAGCAGGACCTTCTTTTGCCAGGCCTGCCAAACCGTCTTCCTGCGCCGGGATTCCTGCAGCACACAGCTGCTATCCACATTGCTTCCAGCTTCCATGCTCCTAAGGATTCGATGCCAGGAGTCCTCATGCTGGAGAATATAGTCAGGACCGCTCCAGAGCAAGCGCAAGCTTCAGCAAATGCCAGCCGTAGGGCTGGGACCCCTGCCCTTAAATACCTCTCTCTCTGCTCCCGGAGCTCCGCCCACTCGAAAGGAGCCGTGGGCTTCAGTCGTACTCCAGACCCTTGAATCAAGGTCATGCCAGGAAGCTCTACACCTGCCACGCCTCCCACCTGAGAACGGGAGACCCGGAACAAGACCTCAAGATTACTATCAGACTCAGCATAGTATCTCCCAAAGTCTCCCAGTCCCTTGCATGCCATTCTGGACACAGAACAAGGAAGCACAAAAAATGTCCTAGGAATCAACCATCCAGCAGACAGATCGTCCAAGGCCCGAGCAACATAGGTCCTTCCTGGCTTTGGGCAGAGTATCCAGGAAATCGTGGAGGTGGTAAGCCGGCTTCAGAAGAGGAAGGCAGAGTGGAGTGTGCCTTAGGTGGTATCACTAGCCAAGTTGAATCGGTGCTGATCTCATCCCATCTGGATCCACACAGGTTGGAAAGAGAAGACCCCCCAACTGAGGATCCAACCACATGTTCTAAGACCCAAGGACATCACTTCCAGGGGTCATGCAAGTCATGGCACTTCCTTCCTGCTTGTAGGGCTAGGTGGTAGTTGGGAGCAACAGAACAATATTGAACCGAGAGAAGAGAATAGCACATGCAGAAAGAAAGTCTTTTACACAGGCAAATAGGACGAAAACCACAATAGTTCATGTAGAGATACGGGAATGCGTATTCATGTAATTCCTATCAGACCAGTTGAGCCAGATTTTCTGGAATTCTCACAATTAACATGGTCCATGCAAAAACAGGCACAAACACACACAGATACACAGACACACACAACACACACACACGCAAACACACACACATACCCATATAAATAACACAAATAGAAATACCACACACACAACAAAGCACACACACAGACACACACAAACATACACACATACACACACACAAATAACACAAATACAAATAATACACACATAACACAAGCACACACACACAGACACTCACACACTCACATGCAAACACACACCACACATATAACACAAATACAAATAACACACACAACACAAGCACACACACACAGACACTCACACACGCACATGCAAACACACACCACACATATAACACAAATCAAATAACACACACATACACACACACACTCACACACACACACACATACACACACACACAAGCATACACAAAAACCCGGCCAGCAAGTCTGACCTGTGAATGTGGAACAAAAGACCCAAAACTTGTGCTGAAAGAACTGTATAAGCCCTATACTCCTTGAGGAAATGTGGCTGCATGCACCCAAGGCCAACTGCCTACCTCTAGGCAATTTGAGTCTTCAGGTGGGTTCAGAGGGACCTCACATTAGGGAATGCAGGGCCGTGCTAGGCTTGGGAAACTTAAGGTTAAAAGACGGAAACGGGAGTGTGTGGGAAACACCTCACTGTGGGAGGAGGAAGGTATTCGGCTTGTCTGATTGAATCAGTGTCAATCCTGGAATGAATTGTTCATGATACTTTGGTTGCACTCCATTTCCAGGATGATGTTTATTTACAGATTTGTGGCCTTACATACATTCTTCTTTAAGTTGACGTTTTCCCCGCTTGTTTGCTTTAGCTAACACTGCCATGTCTGCATTGAACACTGATCAGCTTTCCTTGTTATTTCCCTTTCAGACCTCTCATCCCGCCTCACTGCCTTCCCAAGTCTTACCACCCTTTGAATTGGAAAGCTCATGCCTAAACCAAACAGCCTATTCAAACACCCATAGAAACACACAAGAACACAAGCAAGAAAAACAAACAAACAAACAATGCAAATCTTTATTGAATACAATGGGAAGTAGAACAGAGCAAGACAAAACAAAACGAAAGTAAACTAAACAAATGTGCTAGGAGTACATGTAGAATGGGTGGTTTGTTAGTCATCTCACAGCTGAGCATAAGGCATTGGTAAGAAGAGCAGCAGTTCTTAGTCCCAAGGAAGATGTCTTCATAACTCCTTCTTGGTTTAGTGTCCTGAGATGTGTAGCCTATACCTGGTGACCCATGAGATTTCCTGGAGTCTGATGGAGCCAGTCCAATGGTGTGTTCTGTCAGTTGTGCTTTTCATTAGGCCTCCTTGTTGTTTTAGGAGTCCCTGGTGATCTTGCCCTCTGCCGCTTCAGCAGAATCCCATTCTGAGAGCCCATTTCCTCGACTCAGGGCCCTCAGGTAGGCACTCCACATGGAAAACCCACGTGCATTTCCTCCTTCTAGTAAGCAAGATGCTTTGCATCGAAATCAGCCACTGTAATAGGGGTTTTGATGCATATACTTTTTGGGCTGTCTACATTCTCAAGTGTGGATTGCAGGTGTATTCTAGATAGGAGCTTCCAGGCTGTGACTCAGAGAATATCCAGCAGAGCCTCATATTCTTCTTGAGAGAGGGGCAGCTCAGGTGTTGCATCCATTTGCTGCCCTGCACCTTCCAGATGTACAGGACCTGGGGAGTGCGTCTCCACTCGAAATTCCATCAGCAGTTGATCCAGGAAGAGTTCCAGGGGGCCCGTATTGCATCCCTGAGTGAGAGCCTGTTCTTGGCATTGTCCTTCAGGCTGTGCCCATTGTGGTAGCTGAGGCTCTCTGAAGAAATTGGTTGGGCCGCTATAACTCGTGATTCCTTGGAAACACAGTCGGTGGCAGCCAGTTGCAAGATGGTTTCCTGGACACCCTCGTGCTCCCTGCCACCAGAATTTCCATCCAGATCCACAGGGAATGGCATGTCACCCTCCACTTGGTCTTCTTCCAGCAGTTTATCAAGGAGGAGTTCCAGAGGTCCTGCCTCGTATGCTTGAGTCGCTGTCTGTGATTGGCCTCGTCCTTCCGGCAGTGCCAATTGGGGTTGCAGGGACTCTTCGTGGAAGTGGGGCTGGTCGCTGGAGCTCGAGTTCTCCATGCCAACACCTCCTGCAGCAGCCATCGGTAACAGGTTGTCCTGTGCTGCCTCATCCCTGCCACTGAGACCTCCAGTTGCCACATCCTGCTCTCGTGAAGCAGGCACATCTTGATCTGGAGGGCGGGCTTGCCGCGCTCTTCTGTTCTGAAACCATATGTGGATCATGTCCTCAGACAAACCTGTCCTCTGGCCCAGCTGCTCCCTGGTAGCAAAGCCTGGCAACGGGTTCCTCTCAAAGGCTTGCACTAAGATCCTGCACTGTTGCAAGGTGAGTCGAGTGCGAGGCCTTCTGCTGTCCGAGGGCATGCTGCTACCTTGTGACCTGGAGCCAAACCCTTTCTCGAGATGTTGGGAGGCTAGCGGAATGGAGCCTGTACTGGACCGCTTTGGGTCGTGCCTCACCTCTCCAGTGCGACTTCTTTGGTTCTGAAACCACACTCGGATGTGGGACGCAGGGAGCTGTATTTGCCTGGCCAGTTCCTGCCTGTCCCAGAAGCTCGGGTATTGGTTCTTGCTGAAAGCTGATAGCAGGGCCTTCTTTTGCCAGGCCTGCCAAACCGTCTTCCTGCGCCGGGATTCCCGCAGCACACAGCTGCTATCCACATTGCTTCCAGCTTCCATGCTCCTAAGGATTCGATGCCAGGAGTCCTCAAGCTGGAGAATATAGTCAGGACCCCTCCAGAGCAAGCGCAAGCTTCATCAAATGGCAGCCGTAGGGCTGGGACACCTGCCCTTAAATACCTCTGCCTCTGCTCCCAGAGCTCTGCCCACTCGAAAGGAGCGGTGGGCTACTGCAGACCCTTGAATCAAGGTCATGCCACGACGCTTTACACCTGCCATGCCTCCCATCTGAGAACAGGAGACCCGGAACAAGACCTCAAGAAACCTATCAGACTCAGCAAAGTATCTCCCAAAGTCTTCCAGTCCCTTGCATGCCATTCTGGACACAGAACAAGGAAGCACAAAAAATTTCCGAGGAATCAACCATCCAGCAGACAGATCGTCCAAGGAGGGAGCACCATAGGTCCTTCCTGGCTTTGGACAGAGTATCCAGGAAATCGTGGAGGTAGTAAGCAGGCTTCAGAAGAGGAAGGCAGAGTGGAGTGTGCCTTAGGTGGTATCACTAGCCAAGTGGAATCCGTGCTGATCTCATCCCATCTGGATCCACACAGGTTGGAAAGAGAAGACCCCCCAACTGAGGATCCCAACCACTTGTCCTGAGACCCAAGGACATCACTTCCAGGAGTCATGCAAGTCATGGCACTTCTTTCATCCTTGTAGGGCTAGGTGGTAGTTGGGAGCAACAGAACTCTAGTAAACCGAGAGAAGAGAATAGCCCATGCAGACAGAAAGTCTTTTACACAGGCAAATAGGCCAAAACCCACAATAGTTCAGGTAGAGATTCGGGAATGCGCATTCATGCATTTCCTGTCAGAAGAGTTGGGCCAGATTTTCAGGAATTCTCACCATTAACATGTTCCATGCAAATACAGGCGCAAACACACACACACACTCACACACACTCACACACACACACACACACGCAAACACTTACACATACACATACAAATAACACAAATAGAAATAGCACACACACACAACAAAACACACACACACGCACACACAAACACACACACATACACACACAAATAACACAAATACAAATAACACACACACAACACAAGCACACACACACAGACACTCACACACTCACATGCAAACACAAACCACACATATAACACAAATACAAATAACACACACAACACAAGCACACACACACAGACACTCACAGACGCACATGCAAACACACATCACACATATGACACAAATACAAATAATACACACACATACACACACACACACACACACACACACACATACACACACACAAGCATACACAAAAACCTGGCCAGCAAGTCTGACCTGTGAATGTGGAACAAAAGACCCAAAACCTGTGCTGAAAGAACTGTATAAGCCCTATGCTCCTTGAGGAAATGTGGCTGCATGCACCCAAGGCCAACTGCCTACCTCTAGGCAATTGCAGTCTTCAGGTGGCTTCAGAGGAACCTCACATTAGGGAATGCAGGGCCGTGCTAGGCTTGGGAAACTCAAGGTTAAAAGACGGATAGGGGAGACTGTGGGAATTACCTCACTGTGGGAGGAGGAAGGTATTCGGCTTGTCTGATTGAATCAGTGTCAATCCTGGAATGAATTGTTTACGATATTTTGGTTGCACTCCATTTCCAGGATGATGTTTATTTACAGTTTTGTGGCCTTACACACATTCTTCTTTAAGTTGACATTTTCCCTGCTTTTTGCTTTAAAAACACTGCCATGTCTGCATTGAACACTGATCAGCTTTCCTTGTTATTTCACTTTCAGACCTCTCATGCCGCCTCACTGCCTTCCAAAGTCTTACCACCCTTTGAATGGGAAAGCTCATGCCTAAACCAAACAGCCAATTCAACCACCTTTACAAACACACAAGCAAGGAAGCAAGCAAACAAACAAACAAACAATGCAAATCTTTATTGAACGCAATGGGAAGTAGAACAAAGCAAGAAAAAGTAAAACAAAAGTAAACTAAACAAATGTGCTAGGAGTACATATAGAATGGGTAGTTTGTTAGTCATCTCACAGCTAAGCATAAGGCATTGGTAAGAAGAGCAGCAGTTCTTAGTCCCAAGTTAGAAGTCTTCATAACTCCTTCCTGGTTTAGTGTCCTGAGATGTGTAGCCTATACCTGGTGACCCATGAGATTTCCTGGAGTCTGATGGAGCCAGTCCAATGGTGTGTTCTGTCAGTTGGGCTTTTCATTAGGCCTCCTTGTTGTTTTAGGAGTCCCTGGTGATCTTGCCCTCTGCCCCTTCAGTAGAGTCCCATTCTCAGAGCTCATTTCCTCGTCTCAGGACCCTCACTAAGGCACTCCACATGGAAAACCCACGTGCATTTCCTCCTTCTAATAAGCAAGATGCCTTCCATCGAAAGCAGCCACTGTAATAGGGGTTTTGATGCATATACTTTTTGGGCTGTCTACATTCTCATGTAGATTGCGGGTGTCTTCTGGATATGAGCTTCAAGTCTGGGACTCAGAGAATATCCAGCAGAGCCTCATATTCTTCTTGAGAGAGAGGCAGCTCAGGTGTTGCATCCATTTGCTGCCCTCCACCTTACAGATGTACAGGGCCTGGGGAGTGCGTCTCCACTCGAACTTCCATCAGCAGTTGATCCAGGAAGAGTTCAAGAGGTCCCGTGTTGCATCCCTGAGTGAGAGCCTGTTCTTGGCCTTGTCCTTCAGGCTGTGCCCATTGTGGTAGCTGAGACTCTCTGGAGAAATTGGTTGGGTCGCTATAACTCGAGGATTCCTTGGAAACACAGTCCGTTGCAGCCAGTTGCAAGATGGTTTCCTGGACACCCACGTGCTCCTTGCCACGAGAATTTCCATCCAGATCCACAGGGAATGGCCTGTCACCCTCCACTTGGTCTTCTTCCAGCAGTTTATCAAGGAGGAGTTCCAGAGATCCTGGCTCGTATGCTTGAGTGGCTGTCTGTGATTGGCCTCGTCCTTCGGGCAGTGCCACTTGGGGATGCTGAGACTTTTTGTGGATGTGGGGCTGGTCGCTGGAGCTCGAGTTCTCCATGCCCACACCTCCTGCAGTAGCCATCGTTAACAGGTTGTCCTGTACTGCCTCATCCCTGCCACTGAGTCCTCCAGTTGCCACAATCTCCACTTGTGAAGGAGGCACATCTTGATCCGGAGCGAGGGCTTGCCTCGATCTTCTGTTCTGAAACCATATGTGGATCGTGTCCTCAGACAAACCTGTCCTCTGGCCCTGCTGCTCCCTGGTAGCAAAGCCTGGCAACGGGTTCCTCTCAAAGGCTTGCACTAGAATCCTGAGCTGTTGCAAGTTGAGTCGAGTGCGAGGCCTTCTGCTGTCCGAGGGCATGCTGCTACCCTGTGACCTGGAGCCAAACACTTCCTCCAGCTGTTGGGAGGCTAGCGGAATGGAGCCTCTGCTGGACCGCTTTGGGCCGTGCCTCACCTCTCCAGTGCTACTTCTTTGGTTCTGAAACCACACTCGGATGCGGGACGCAGGGAGCTGTATTTGCCTGGCCAGTTCCTGCCTGTCCCAGAAGCTCGGGTATTGGTTCTTGCTGAAAGCTGTTAGCAGGGCCTTCTTTTGCCAGGCCTGCCAAACGGTCTTCCTGCGTCGGAATTCCCGCAGCACACAGCTGCTATCCACATTGCTTCCAGCTTCCATGCTCCTAAGGATTCGATGCCAGGAGTCCTCATGCTGGAGAATATAGTCAGGACCGCTCCAGAGCAAGCGCAAGCTTCAGCAAATGCCAGCCGTAGGGCTGGGACCCCTGCCCTTAAATACCTCTGCCTCTGCTCCCGGAGCTCTGCCCACTCGTAAGGAGCTGTCGGCTATAGTCGTCCTCCAGATCCTTGAATCAAGGTCATGCCACGAACCTCTACTCCTGCAACGCCTCCCACCTGAGAATAGGAGACCCGGAACAAGACCTCAAGAAACCTATCAGACTCAGCAAACTCTCTCCCAAAGTCTCGCAGTCCCTTGCATGCCAATCTGTACACAGAACAAGGAAGCACAAAAAATGTCCTAGGATTCAAGCATCCAGCAGACAGATGGTCCAAGGACGGAGCACCATAGGTCCTTCCTGGCTTTGGGCAGAGTATCCAGGAAATCGTGGAGGTGGTAAGCCGGCTTCAGAAGAGGAAGGCAGAGTGGACTGTGCCTTAGGTGGTATACCCAGCCAAGTGGAATCCGTACTGATCTCATCCCATCTGGATCCACACAGGTTGGAAAGAGAAGACACCCAGCTGAAGATCCCAACCACTTGTCCTGAGACCCAAGGACATCACTTCCAGGGGTCATGCAAGTCATTGCACTTCGTTACAGCTTGTAGGGCTAGGTGGTAGTTGGGAGCAGTAGAACTCTATTGAACCGAGAGAAGAGAATATCACACGCAGAAAGAAAGTCTTTTACACAGGCACATAGGCGGAAAACCACAATAGTTCATGTAGAGTTTCAGGAATGCATATTCATGCATTTCCTGTCAATCTTCATCACCCAATTCTCGTCAATAGACAGATCATAGAAACAGAAACTAAACAGAGACACAGTACAACTAACCACAGTTATGAACCAAATGGCCTTAATAGATTCTTATAGAACATTTCATCTTAAAACAAAAGAATATACCTTCTTTTCAGTACCTCATGTTTCCTTCTCCAAAACTGGCCATATACTCAGTCATAAAACTGGCTTCAACAGATACAAGAAGATGGAAATAATCCCATGCATCCTATCAGATCACCATAGACTTCAATAACAGCAAAAATCACAGAGAGCACACATACACATGGAAGTTGAACAACTCTTTACTCAATGCTAACGTGGTCAAGGAAGAAATAAAGAAAGAAATTAAAGGCTTTTTAGAATGTAATGAAAATGAAGGCACAACATAACCAATCTTATGGGACACAATGAAAGCAGTGCTAAGTGGAAAACTCATAGTTCTGAGTGCTTCGAAAAAGAAACCAGAGAGAACATACACTACTATCTTAACAGCATACCTATAAGCTCTAGAACAAAAGATGCAAATACATCCAAGAGGAGTAGATCGCAGGATGTAATCAAACTCATGGTGAATTCAACCAAGTAGAAACAAAAAGATCTATACAAAGTTCTTTGTTGATTAACAAAACCAGGAACTGGTTCTTTGAGAAAATCAACAAGATAGGTAAACCCTTAGCCCGTCTAACCAGAGGGCATAGAGTATCTAAACTAGAGAAATTAGAAATGAAAAGGGAGACATACCAACAGATTCTGAGGAAATTAGTGCAAAAGCCTATATTCAGCAAAACTGGAAAATCTGGAAGAAATGGACAATTTTCTAGACAGATACCAGATTTCCAAGTTAAATCAGGATCAGATAAACCATCTAAACAGCCGCATAACTCCTAAAGAAATAGAAGCTGTTCTTAAAAGTCTCCCAAACAACAAAAGCACAGTAACAGATCAGTTTAGTGAAGAATTATATTAGACCTTCGTAGAAGACCTAGTACTAATAGTGTCCAAAGTTTTTCACAAAGTAGAAACAGAAGAAACACTACCAAATTCCTCCTATAAAGTCACAATTCAGCTTGTACCAGACCATACAAAAAAGAGAACTTCAGGCCATTGTGCCAAAAGCAAACTACAGATTCGTTGCAATCTCCATCAAAATTCCAATTCTTCATGGCGTGAGAGCAATTTGCAAATTCATATGGAATAACACAAAAGCCAGGAGAGTGAAAACTATCCTCAAAAATAAAAGAACTTCTGGTGGAATCACTATCCCTGACCTCAAGCATTATTGCAGAGCAATAGTGATAAAACCGGTATGGCAACGGTACAGAGACAGGCAGGAAGATCAATTGGATAAAATTGTAGACCCAGAAATGAATCCGCACACCTATGGTCACTTGATCTTCGAGCTAAAACCATCTAGTGGAAAAGAGATAGCATTTTCAAGTAATGGAGCTGGTTCAACTGGAGGTCTGCAGGTAGAAGAATGCAAATGGATCCATTCTTGATATTTTTTTTTGGAGCTGGGGACCGAACCCAGGGCCTTGTGCTTGCTAGGCAAGCGCTCTACCACTGAGCTAAATCCCCAACCCTTGGATCCATTCTTATTGCCTCATACAAGTGCAAGTGCAAGTGGATCAAGGACATTCACATAAAACCAGATACAGTGATACTAGTAAAAGAGAAAGTGGGGGAAAAGCCTAAAACACATGGGCACAGGGGAAGATTTCCTGAAGAGAACATGAATGGCTTAAGGTCAAGAATTGACAAATATGTCCCCCTAAAATTACAAAGTTTCTGGAAGGCAAAGGACACTGGCATTAGGACAAAATGGCAACCAGAAGATTGAGAAAATATCTTTACCCATGCTACATCCAATAGAGGGCTAATATCCAATATGTACATAGAACTCAAGAAGTTAGACTCCAGAAAATCACATAACCCTATTAAAAATGAGGTACCGAACTGAACAAAGAATTCTCAGCTGAGGAATATCAAATGACTGAGAAGCACCTAAGGAAATGCTCAACATCCTTAGTCAAAAGTGAAATGCAAATCAAAACAACCCAGAGATTACACCTCATGTAAGTCAGAATGACTAAGATAAAAACTCAGGTGACAACAGATGCTGGTGAGGATGTGAAGAAAGAGTAACACTCCTCCATTGTTGGTGGGATTACAAGCTGGTACAACCACTCTGGAAGTCAGTCTGGAGGTTCCTCAGAAAACTTGACATCGTAGTACCTGAGTAACCAGCTATTTCACTCCTGGGCATATAACCAAGATATGCTCCAACATATAACAAGGACACATGTTCCACTATGTTCATAGCAGCCTTATTTATAATAGCCAGAACCTGGAAAGGTCCCAGATGCCCTTCAACAAAGGAATTAATACAGAAATTGTGATATATCTACATAATGGAGTACTATTCAGCTATTAAAAACAATGACTTCATGAGATTTTTAGGTAAATGGATAGAACTAGAAAATATACTGAGTGAGGTAATCCAATCACAAAGACACATGGAATGCACTCACTGATAAATAGATATTAGCTCAAAACCTCAAATTACCCAAGATACAATCCCCAGACCACATCAAGCTCAAGAAGAAGGATGACCAAAGTTTTGATTCTTCAGTCTTTCTTAAAAGGGGGAATAAAATATTTGTAGGAGGAGATATGGGACAAAGTTTGGACTAGAGACCACAGGAATGGCCCTTCAGAGCCTGCCCCACCTGGGATTCCAACACATATACATAGCCACCAAACTCAGAAAATATTGTTGATGCCAAGAAATGCATGCTGAAAGGAGCCTGATATAGTTGTCTCCTGAGAGGCTCTATGAGAGCATGACAAATACAGGGGCAAATGTTCACAGCCAATCATTAAACTGAGAATGGGGTCCCTATTGGAGGAGTTACAGAAAGGATTGAAGGAGCTGAAAGGGTTTGCAATGCCATAAGTACAACAATACCAACCAACCAGAGATCCCAGGGCCTAACCCCCCTCCAAAGTGTACACACGAATAGATCCATGGCTCCAGCATATGTAGTAGATGATGATCTTGCTGGGTACCAAGGGGAGGAGAAGCCCTTGGTCCTGCTAAGGCTGGACACCCCCCCACCCCCAGTGTAGGGGAATGTCAGGGCAGAGAGTTGGGAAGCGGTGGGTTGTTGGGTGGGGGAACACCCTCATAGAGGAAGGTGAGAAAGGGTTGAAATAGGGGGGTTATGGATCAGAATTCAGGAAAGGGGATAACATTTAAAATATAAATAAATAATATCCAATAAAAATTAGGGTTAAGTTAGTTATGTTCAGGGTTAGTTTTGTATTAATATTTTTAATAAATCCTTTCATGGATTTGTTTCCAGTTTTAATGATTCATGTTCCCAAATAAAAAACACATATTCAGGGTTTATATTTAATATGCCTTAGGTATCACAATAGCTGGGAAACTGCCAAGCTTCCATGTTGCTAGAATCTATCTCCTACTAATAATTTGAAGTTATTACTTACTAATGTCTACGTCCCATCTTGGCTGCTTCTGGCACAGTCGAGCAGCCATCTGTGCTGCACTCTCCTGGACGCTTTTCATCGGGGCTCTATGTCTCTGTTCTGCATGTTCCTTAGGCATGGTGCCTCTCCTTTCTGTCCTCTCCCTCATGTTCCCAAACAAAGGAACCCTAAATCTTGCCACTCTCTTTCCTCCCCAGCTATTGGCTGTTGGCATCTTTATTTATGAATCAGAATTTGCAGGTTCCCATATAGCAGACCCTCTTGTGAAAAATAATTTGTTAGATCCAATTGCATTAGAAAACAAGCAGCTTCTTTTTGTCCAATTAAAAAGGCTCTTTACTCTCATATATACATTGAACACATTTATAATAATTATACAAATTGTAAGGTATGATAGAACTTATAACATCTAATCCATGATATTTGACAATTTAAATAAAATGTTCATCATCTTTTCTAACCTAAAGAGTTCATAATTTTGTACCTCAGTTATGTTTAATTTTTAACTTACATTACCATCCTTTCAAACCTGGAACACCTTCCTTAATGTTAAACAGCTTAAGTTAAATTATAGAATTAGAATTAGTCTTAAACCCCATCAAAGATCTGAGAGAATTAAATATTGGTTGAAAATGTAGGAAGTACAAAAACAAAGCTTGCAAAACTTGTACAATTTGTAGAGATAGCTGACTTCCTTGAGAGTTCCCAATATTCCTGATACCGTTGAAGCATCAGTCTTCAACCTCTGGCCCATAATGATCTGATATACCTTAAGAGAAGCAGGAATTCTGAAGGACTAGATGACCCTCTATTGGCAGAGCTTAGCATGTGTCCTTTAGTTTTTTTCTAAAACAGTATTTTGTCCAAAGATGAAATTAGGGTATTTCTTACCCAGTGGCTTGCTTGCCACAATTTAAACAACTCCACCTGGAGGTAATGTTACTCAATATCTTCTTTGCAGTCGGATGGGGGTACTGGCAGGAGGAGACATATCTCCTACTCAACAGATATGTTAATAATAAAATGTTTTTAAAAGTCATATTTTGTGGCTCTCTGATGTTTTTGAAGACTGTTCATAGATATATAGTATAACTAAATTGTTAAATATTGATTATTCTTAGCTATTTACTATATGAATAATCTTGAAAACATTTTATTGTAATTAATTCAAATTCTAATATGACCATGAGTTTATTATCTGAACATTAGCTTAATTTAATTATTCCAAATAGTTTTTAATAGCAGCTATTAGAAGGACTGGGTATAAGCTTAGTATTCTTTTTTTTAAAATTTATTTAATACTTAATAATAATTCTTTGGTTTCCCGGCAAACATCCCCCTCCCCCCTCCCCTTCCTTATGGGTGTTCCCCTCCCAAACCTCCCCCCATTGCCGCCCTCCCCCCAACAGTCTAGTTCACTGGGGGTTCATTCTTAGCAGGACACAGGGCTTCCCCTTCCACTGGTGCTCTTACTAGGATATTCATTGCTACCTATGAGGTCAGAGTCCAGGGTCAGTCCAGCTATAGTCTTTAGGTAGTGGCTCAGTCCCTGGAAGCTCTGGTTGCTTGGCATTGTTGTACATATGGGGTCTCGAGCTCCTTCAAGCTCTTCCAGTTCTTTCTCTGATTCCTTCAACGGGGGTCCTATTCTCAGTTCAGTGGTTTGCTGCTGGCATTCGCCTCTGTATTTGCTGTATTCTGGCTGTGTCTCTCAGGAGCGATCTACATCCGGCTCCTGTCAGTCTGCACTACTTTGCTTCATCCATCTTGTCGAATTGGGTGGCTGTATATGTATGGGCCACATGTGGGGCAGGCTCTGAATGGGTGTTCCTTCAGTCTCTGTTTTAATCTTTGCCTCTCTATTCCCTGCCAAGGGTATTCTTGTTCCCCTTTTAGAGAAGGAGTGAAGCATTCACATTTTGATCATCTGTCTTGAGTTTCATTTGTTCTAGGCATCAAGGGTAATTCAAGCATTTGGGCTAATAGCCACTTATCAGTGAGTGCATACCATGTATGTCTTTCTGTGATAGGGTTAGCTCACCCAGGATGATATTTTCCAGTTCCAACCATTTTCCTACGAATTACATAAAGCCGTTGTTTTTGATAGCTGAGTAATATTCCATTGTTTAGATGTACCATATTTTCTGTATCCATTCCTCTGTTGAAGGGCATCTGGGTTCTTTACAGCTTCTGGCTATTATGAATAAGGCTGAGATGAATATAGTGGAGCACGTGTCTTTTTTATATGTTGGGGCATCTTTTGGGTATATGCCCAAGAGAGGTATAGCTGGATCCTCAGGCAGTTCAATGTCCAATTTTCTGAGGAACCTCCAGACTGATTTCCAGAATGGTTGTACAAGTCTGCAATCCCACCACCAATGGAGGAGTGTTCCTCTTTCTTCGCATCCTCGCCAGCATCTGCTGTCACCTGAGTTTTTGATCTTAGCCATTCTCACTGGTGTGAGGTGAAATCTCAGGGTTGTTTTGATTTGCATTTCCATTATGACTAAAGATGTTGAACATTCCTTTAGGTGTTTCTCAGCCATTCGGCATTCCTCAGCTGTGAATTCTTTGTTTAGCTCTGAACCCCATTTTTTAATAGGGTTATTTGTCTCCCTGCCGTCTAACTTCTTGTGTTCTTTGTATATTTTGGATATAAGGCCTCTATCTGTTGTAGGATTGGTAAAGATCTTGTCCCAATCTGTTGGTTTCCGATTTGTCCTAACCACAGTGTCCTTTGCCTTATAGAAGCTTTGCAGTTTTATGAGATCCCATTTGTCGATTCTTGATCTTAGAGCATAAGCCATTGGTGTTTTGTTCAGGAAAATTTTTCCAGTGCTCATGTGTTCCAGATGCTTCCCTAGTTTTTATCTATTAGTTTGAGTGTGTCTGGTTTGATGTGGAGGTCCTTGATCCACTTGGACTTAAGCTTTGTACAGGGTGAAAAGCATGGATCGATCTGCATTCTGCTATATGTTGACCTCCAGTTGAACCAGCACCATTTGCTGAAAATGCTATCTTTTTTCCATTGGATGGTTTTGGCTCCTTTGTCAAAAATCAAGTGACCATAGGTGTGTGGGTTCATTTCTGGGTCTTCAATTCTATTCCATTGGTCTATCTGTCTGTCTCTGTACCAATACCATGCAGTTTTTATCACTATTGCTCTGTAATACTGCTTGAGTTCAGGGATAGTGATTCCCCCTGAAGTCCTTTTATTGTTGTGGATAGTTTTAGCTATCCTGGGTTTTTTGTTATTCCAGATGAATTTGCAAATTGTTCTGTCTAACTCTTTGAAGAATTGGATTGGTATTTTGATGGGGATTGCATTGAATCTGTAGATCGCTTTTGGTAAAATGGCCATTTTTACTATATTAATCCTGCCAATCCATGAGCATGGGAGATCTTTCCATCTTCTGAGGTCTTCTTCAATTTCTTTCTTCAGTGTCTTGAAGTTCTTATTGTACAGATCTTTTACTTGCTTGGTTAAAGTCACACCGAGGTACTTTATATTATTTGGGTCTATTATGAAGGGTGTCGTTTCCCTAATTTCTTTCTCGGCTTGTTTCTCTTTTGTGTAGAGGAAGGCTACTGATTTATTTGAGTCAATTTTATACCCAGCCACTTTGCTGAAGTTGTTTATCAGGTTTAGTAGTTCTCTGGTAGAACTTTTGGGATCACTTAAATAAACTATCATATCATCTGCAAATAGTGATATTTTGACCTCTTCTTTTCTGATCTGTAATCCCTTGACCTCCTTTTGTTGTCTGATTGCTCTGGCTAGAACTTCAAGAACTATATTGAATAAGTAGGGAGAGAGTGGGCAGCCTTGTCTAGTCCCTGATTTTAGTGGGATTGCTTCAAGTTTCTCTACATTTAGTTTAATGTTAGCAACTGGTTTGCTGTATATGGCTTTTACTATGTTTAGGTATGGGCCTTGAATTCCTATTCTTTCCAGGACTTTAATCATGAAGGGGTGTTGAATTTTGTCAAATGCTTTCTCAGCATCTAATGAAATGATCATGTGGTTTTGTTCTTTCAGTTTGTTTATATAATGGATCACGTTGATGGTTTTCCGTATATTAAACCATCCCTGCATGCTTGGGATGAAGCCTACTTGATCATGGTGGGTGATTGTTTTGATGTGCTCTTGGAATCGGTTTCCCAGAATTTTATTGAGTATTTTTGCGTCGATATTCATAAGGGAAATTGGTCTGAAGTTCTCTTTCTTTGTTGGGTCTTTGTGTGGTTTAGGTATAAGAGTAATTGTGGCTTCATAGAAGGAATTCGGGAGTGATCCATCTGTTTCAATTTTGTGGAATAGTTTGGATAATATTGGTATGAGGTCTTCTATGAAGGTTTGATAGAATTCTGCACTAAACCCGTCTGGACCTGGGCTCTTTTTGGTTGGGAGACCTTTAATGACTGCTTCTATTTCCTTAGGAGTTATGGGGTTGTTTAACTGGTTTATCTGTTCCTGATTTAACTTCGGTACCTGGTATCTGTCTCGGATATCGTCCATTTCCTGTAGATTTTCAAGTTTTGTTGAATATAGGCTTTTATAGTAAGATCTGAAGATTTTTTGAATTTCCTCTGAATCTGTAGTTATGTCTCCCTTTTCATTTCTGATTTTGTTAATTTGGACACACTCTCTGGGTCCTCTCCTTAGTCTGGCTAAGGGTTTATCTATCTTGTTGATTTTCTCAAAGAACCAACTTTTGGTTCTGTTGATTCTTTCTATGGTCCTTTTTGTTTCTACTTGGTTGATTTCAGCTCTGAGTTTGATTATTTCCTGCCCTCTACTCCCTGGGTGTATTTGCTTCTTTTTGCTCTAGAGCTTTTAGGTGTGCTGCCAAGCTGCTGACATATGCTCTTTCCTGTTTCTTTGTGCAGGCACACAACACTAAGAGTTTTCGTCTTAGCACAGCTTTCATTGTTTCCCATAATTTTGGGTATGTTGTACATTCATTTTCATTAAATTCTAAAAAGTTTTTAATTTCTTACTTTATTTCTTCCTTGACTAGGTTATCATTGTGTAGAGCATTGTTCAATTTCCACGTATATGTGGGCATTCTTCCCTTATTGTTATTGAAGACCAGTTTTAGGCCGTGGTGGTCTGATAGCATGCATGGGATTATTTCTATCTTTCTGTACCTGTTGAGGCCCGTTTTTTGACCAACTATATGGTCAATTTTGGAGAAAGTACCATGAGGAGCTGAGAAGAAGGTATATCCTTTTGCTTTAGGATAGAATGTTCTGTAAATATCCGTTAAGTCCATTTGGCTCATGACTTCTCTTAGTCTGTCTACGTCTCTGTTTAATTTCTGTTTCCATGATCTGTCCATTGATGAGAGTGGGGTGTTGAAATCTCCCACTATCATTGTGTGAGGTGAAATGTGTGTTTTGAGCTTTAGTAAGGTTTCTTTTACGTATGTAGGTGCCCTTGTATTTGGGGCATAGATATTTAGGATTGAAAGTTCATCTTGGTGGATTTTTCCTTTGATGAATATGAAGTGTCCTTCCTTATCTTTTTTGATGACTTTTAATTGAAAATTGATTTTATTTGATATTAGAATGGCTACTCCAGCTTGCTTCTTCTGACCATTTGCTTGGAAAGTTGTTTTCCAGCCTTTCACTCTGAGGTAGTGTCTGTCTTTGTCTCTGAGGTGTGTTTCCTGTAGGCAGCAGAATGCAGGGTCCTCCTTGCATATCCAGTTTGTTAATCTATGTCTTTTTATTGGGGAGTTGAGGCCATTGATGTTGAGAGATATTAAGGAATAGTGATTATTGCTTCCTGTTATATTCATGTATAGATGTGAAGTTATGTTTGTGTGCTTTTCTTCTCTTTGTTTTGTTGCCAAGACGATTAGTTTCTTGCTTCTTCTAGGGTATAGCTTGCCTCCTTATGTTGGGCTTTACCCTTTATTATCCTTTGTAGTGCTGTATTTGTAGAAAGATATTGTGTGAATTTGGTTTTGTCATGGAATATCTTGGTTTCTCCATCTATGTTAGTTGAGAGTTTTGCAGGATACAGTAACCTGGGCTGGCATTTGTGTTCTCTTAGTGTCTGTATGACATCTGTCCAGGATCTTCTGGCCTTCATAGTTTCTGGTGAAAAGTCTGGTGTGATTCTAATAGGTCTGCCTTAATATTTTACTTGACCTTTTTCCCTTACTGCTCTTAATATTCTTTCTTTATTTTGTGCGTTTGGTGTTTTGACTATGATGTGACAGGAGGTGTTTCTTTTCTGGTCCAATCTATTTGGAGTTTTGTAGGCTTCTTGTATGCCTATGGGTATCTCTTTTTTTAGGTTAGGGGAGTTTTCTTCTATGATTTTGTTGAAGATATTTACTGGTCCTTTGAGCTGGGAGTCTTTACTCTCTTCTATACCTATTATCCTTAGGTTTGATCTTCTCATTGAGTCCTGGATTTCCTGTATGTTTTGGACCAGTTGCTTTTTCCGCTTTACAGTATCTTTGAGAGTTGAGTCAATTATTTCTATGGAATCTTCTGCTTCCGAGTTTCTCTCTTCCATCTATTGTATTCTGTTTGTGAAGCTTGTATCTACAGCTCCTTGTCTCTTCTTCTGGTTTTCTATATCCAGGATTGTTTCCATGTGTTCTTTCTTGATTGCTTCTATTTCCATTTTTAATTCCTTCAACTGTTTGATTGTGTTTTCCTGGAATGCTTTCAGGGATTTTTGCGATTCCTCTCTGTAGGCTTCCACTTGTTTATTAATGTTTTCCTGTGTTCTTCTAAGGGAGTTCGTCACATCTTTCTTGAAGTCCTCCAGCATCATGATCAAATATGATTTTGAAACTAGATCTTGCTTTTCTGGTGTGTTTGGATATTCCATGTTTATTTTGGTGGGAGAATTTGGCTCCGATGATGCCATGTAGTCTTGGTTTCTGTTGCTTGGGTTCCTGCACTTGCCTCTCGCCATCAGATTATCTCTAGTGTTACTTTGTTCTGCTATTTCTGACAGTGGCTAGACTGTCCTATAAGCCTGTGTGTGAGGAGTGCTGTAGACCTGTTTTCCTGTATTCTTTCAGCCAGTTATGGGGACAGAGTGTTCTGCTTTCGGGCGTGTAGTTTTTCCTCTCTACAGGTCTTCAGCTGTTCCTGTGGGCCTGTGTCTTTAGTTCACCAGGCAGGTCACATGCAGTAGAAAAGTTGGTCTTACGTGTGGTCCCGAGGCTCAAGTTTGCTCTCGGGGTGCTGCCCACGAGCTCTCTGCAGCGGCAGCAACCAGGAAGATCTGCGACCTCCTTTCCCTGAGCTTTCGTGCACTAGGGTTCCAGATGGTGTTTGGTGTTTTCCTCTGGCGTCCGAGATGTGTGTGCAGAGTGCAGTCTCTTCTGGTTTCCCAGGCGTGTCTGCCTCTCTGAAGGTTTAGCTCTCCCTCCCACGGGATTTGGGTGCAGAGAACTGTTTATCCAGTCTGTTTCCTTCAGGTTCCAGCGGTGTCTCAGGCGCAGGGATCCTGCCGTTCCTGGGCCCTCCTCTACGGGAACCCAGAGTTATACAGTTTCCTCTTGGGCCAAGGATGGGGGCAGGGGTGGGCAGTGTTGGTGGTCTTCTCTGCTCTGCAGCCTCGGGAGTGCCCTCCTGGACAGGCGGTGAGGTCTCTCTCCCACGGTGTTTGGGAGCAGAGAGCTGCTGCGGGCCGGGATCTGCAGGTGTGATCCACAGGTGTGGGACTTCCGGTAAACACAGGAAGTGCCCGGTCCTAGAGGAATTTTGCCTCTGTGTGTGCTGAGTTCACCAGGCAGGTTTCTTGCACCAGAAAAGTTGGTCTTACCTGTGTTTCCGAGGCTCAAGTTTGCTCATGGGGTACTGCCTAAGTCCTCTCTGCGGCAGGAGCAACCAGGAAGATCTGCGCTGCTCTTTCCGGGAGCCTCCGTGCACCAGGGTTCCAGATGGCATTTGGTGTTTTCCTCTGGCGTCTGGATGTGTGCAGAGTGCAGTCTCTTCTGGTTTCCCAGGCGTGTCTGCCTCTCTGTAGGTTTAGCTCTCCCTCCCACGAGATTTGGGTGCAGAGAACTGTTTATCCAGTCTGTTTCCTTCAGGTTCCGGCGGTGTCTCAGGCGCAGGGATCCTGCCGCTCCTGGGCCCTCCCCTACGGGAACTCAGAGGCCTTATACAGTTTCCTCTTGGGCCAGGGATGTGGGCAGGGGTGGGCAGTGTTGGTGGTCTCCTCCGCTCTGCAGCCTCAGGAGTGCCCACCTGACCAGGTGGTGACGTCTCTCTCCCACCGCTTTGTATTCTTAAATGAAGTGCATACATATTACACCTATCTAAAAGTAACAAAATTAGTATTAAATTTTGTATCATTATACAAATGTTTATGTCAATGAAAATCTTAAATCTGTAAGAATATCTAAATTTTGTACCAATGTAAGAAAATACTTTAATTCTGCATCAAAATATAAAGATTTCTATCAGTAGAATGTATAAATGTAAAAACATTTAAGAATAAATTTAGCAATCCATCTCTCTCTATATATATATATGTATATATATATATATATAATTTTGTATAATTCAAACCTCATTTTTCTCTTTTCAACCACTTTCCTTTACTAAAGAAAGAAAGCCTAAAATAGAGGAAAGGAAATATAGAAATACCCCAAGTTTAAGGTCTATAGTTTCCTCCCTGTCCGAAATTATGACTTTCTTCCTAATTATCTGTTGAATGACAACCTATCTGTAATTTATACAATATAATCAGATACCCCAAATCCAAGAGATATTCAAAATTTTTTCCTGTTGAATTGGAGCAAAGAATTCCTTTTGAGAGACTCAAAAGAAAGCAGGAAAGACTGGAACTGTCTGAAAGGCTAGGTAAACTGAGGTCATTGGGAATCAACAACCATTCCTGAAGCTGCTCTCAGAGCAAGTCTGTGAGAACAGCATCAGCTGAGGCAGGGAGCTGGCAGAACAGGTGTTACAGTATCCCCAAGGATGAATCTTGTCAGAGCCCCATGTTGGTGTTTCATTCTGTAATGTAGGAATCTTATGACCAAATTTTTAGTTCTATAAAGATATTTGTACGGACTGTGCAAGGTCGACAGATCCATTAATGATGAATTTGTTTTTCTTCGTTTATTTGAGCATGTAAAAGACAATTCTCTTTTTTATGCTTTAGTTTAATCAATAACCAAATTGTAATAAATTTCATTCATGCCATATGAAGGAAGGCATGATGAATTTTAAAGATTCTGTAACCAGTAAGATCTATTGGCTAAACTTAGCTAAGATTTTGGCTAGAGATATTCGTTTATTTCTAAGCCAGTTTTAGGATTATTCCCATGTGGAGTGATCAGCAATTCATTTTACTTCTTCTGTTTGGTCTTCTTGAATTTTTCTTTCCTGTATGTAGATAATATCTTTAGGATATTTTCTTCTATCATATGTGATCATATTACTTTGGAAGGGGTCCAAAGCCTTCTCTCCTCTCTTGTTAACATAAATTTAGAGCCTCTCTCATAAAGTATCATCTCCTTAATCTGGCATTCTGAAATCAATAGATTCAATTTAGCAGCTTCTTATTTATTAGGGCCTGTCCTACTCTGACATTGCCTCTAGAGGATTAGTAATGTCACTAATACCACCAAACTTATAACCACTTTCATTTTGATATTTATAACTGTCAAAACAATTAACACAATTTTTAATAATTATTATTATTTATTGGGATAGAGTTTCAGATACCTGCAGTACACTGATGGAGAAATGCAGCAACATCATACTCTGATAAGGACAACTCATTCATCAGTCTCTGCCTCCTGATAGCCATTCAGAATTAAATTAAGGAGTAGCAAGACACTAATCAGCAAGCTCAATTAATCCTTGCTCTCTGCCAAACCAATCATCAGAAATCCTTGACTCTGGGTTTGCTATTTAGAAGCCATGGAATTAGGACAGGTCTAGGAAGTGGAGGTCTGCCTTAACCAGGGACATAGGTGAGACCCTTGCCCTAATACCCAGGAACTGTTAGTGTACATGTTTAAGGACTTGGCCCATTATATAGAAGAGAAGGTTTACTTTAGACACATTATAAAGATGGTAGAAAGTTTAATTCACCTGCCAAAACCTGTGGCCTTTCCTATAACAGCAAGTTAATTTATTGTGGAAGTCAGTACCTAATAGGACTGGGACAAAGCCCATTTTCTCCTAATCTTAGCTTCCTGAGAAAGAACTCAGTGGGGACTTTTCAGGAAACCCTGCCTATAGGTTTTGCTGTCACCTGGCTGCCCTGCTACTGCCTCACAAACAGGCTTTAGCAACAAGCAGGAGAAACAGTCTCCCACCAACTTCTCTACTGGGGCACTATGCTTTCTGTACCCCAACTCCCTTAACATTTGCTTATATGAGACAGGATTCATAGATGGCAAAAATGAGCATCTCCGACAGGACATGTCCAACAGAACCTATAGAACCGAGGAGAGAAAGGATGGCCAGTGAGCATTCTGGGGGTGTCCACTGAGAGTACAAGGGACCCAGCCTGTTTCCGTAATGGTTATTATATCTGAGTTAAAGATCTGGGATGGAATGTCAACCCAGTCCCAACCACTCATGCTCTGGTCAAAATAGCAAGCTATTGAGCATCTCTGGGACTCGGTTTTCTTTTCTAGGAGATGAATACTAGTACCAATGTTGGATGGATACTTTTATAGATCCTGGCACAAATAGTTGGTGTTGCCTGAACTTATGCAGATGTCTCCATCAGGCAAGATGTGTGGGAAGGATAGTGCTGAGTCTGTGAAGCTGACTATAAGAAGTTAACTTCTCTTTTCTTAGGTACAGATTAAAGACAGAAAAATGCTCCCACAAGTGCTTGGAACTTAAAATGTCCACATTGTACTCTTCAGGCCTCTTGGGTTTCAACTCTATCTACACTGTGAGATTCACATTCTTGGAAAAAAAATCACACGTGTTTGGAGCACATGGAAAGGATAACATATACTTTTTCTCCTGGGATTCCCTAATATGGCTACAGCAATCAAGTCTCCTTTATACCAGTCCTGCTTTCAGGAAAGTGCATCAGAATTAAAGCCTGCCTTATTGGCCACAAACTGAGCAAGGAGACCAGCTATAGGCTCAGAAACAAGTGGCTAACTGTCTCTGGGATTGCTCCTTATGGTAGGTTATGTGAAATCTCATGGTCATGACTCTGGAACCTAATACAAGCTAAGTACTAGCCGATGACAAAATGAATGTCAAGACATAGATGTTAATGTATATGTTTATCCTCTTTGATTCAAACTGTTCCTTATCAACTGCTTTAGGACAAAGAATCACCTATATACTAAGTTTATCTTATGTTCTCTCTGAAGACATTAATTAGGGGGTCTTTTTCTTGCTCTCTTTCTCCTTTTCATCTTCTGAAATAAGATATCAATGCCCACTTTTGGGGGATTGAGGGAGGTCTGCCTGTGCAACCTAATGGTCCCTGACCTGTAAGTAGGTAGGTGTCAAGTTTAAACTAGATTAAAAGAACTTCTGTTCTACTTCTACTTACAGTATATTCTAGGCTAGTTAAGTCCTATTCACCTTCCAAAGGGGAGACACATTCCAGCATTCCATGCAAAGTGATATCCATTTCCCTCCAGATTGCTTTCACTTTTCTGTTAGGAGACAGTTAAGGTTCTGGAAAGAACTCCCCACAGTGAAGCCCCTTAACACTGAGTTTAAACTGGGCTGGCATTCAGTGGACTATGACATTTGTAATGGAAGGGACTAAGGAATTAAGACGGGCTTTATCAATATCAGAAAGAGGACATAGAGGAAAGACAGGATGGACATTTTCTGTCCTCATATGGGAGACATTACACTAGGAACAGAAACCTAAAGAGCAAGACAGATACATAGGGATTGCTGTGCTGTTTCTCTACAGCCTTGCCCATAGGGTCTGAGCATTCATGGGGAGCTTAGACATGGGATTGGATCACGGTCTCCTCTGACAATGAGATGAAAGCTCAGGCTTTGATCATATTTCTTTGTTAACTGTGGTTTCCTGTGGAAAAACATTTTGTAAATAGTTTGCCTTCTCCTGTGCTGGACAGAGAGCTCTATACTGAGTAAATGGTTAAACTGCTGTGTAGTAATATTTTAAATATATAAATCCTAATGACACGTTCCTGGTATTGTCCTCAAAGGACACACACACACACAGACACACAGACACACAGACACACAGACACACACACACACACACACACACACACACACAGTCTTTATATTTTGATATGCCTTAATCAGCACAATGGCTGAGGCACTTCCTCACTTACCTCCTATCAAAAACCCCGAGTTATTATGAACTAAATTCTATGTTTTATTATTCATCATTCTATTTGTTTACATCAAATGAGATCCCACTTTTCAATTACCCCTTCCACCAACCCTCGTTATCCCATGCTATCCCACTTCCTGGTTACCGCTCTTCCAGCCCCACCAACATCCACCCTCCCCCTTTTCTCAGCCTGTATGAGAATGCTACCCCAAATATCCACACTCTTCCACCCCACTGCTCCAGCATCACCCTATACTGGGACATCAAGTCTCCCCAAGACCAAAGACCTCTCCTCCCATTGCTGTTAGGCAAGGTCATCCTCTGCGATCTATGTATCTGGAGCCATGGATTCCTCCAGGTATACTCCTTGGTTGGTGGTCTAGACTTTGTGAGAACTGGGTGGAAATGCCAGACTGTGTTGTTCTTCCAATGGGGTTGTAATTCCCCTTTTCTCCCGCAGTCCTTCTGCCAGCTCCTCCACCAGGTTGCCTGAGCTTTGTCTAATGATTGGCTGCAAGCATCCATATGTACATTCGTCAGTTGCTGGCCAGACTTCCTGAGGAACCACCACATTAGGTTCCTGTCAGCAAGTACCTCTTGACCACTGCAACAGTTTGGTGTCTGCACAGATGATGGATCCCCAGGCGGGACAGTCCCCGTTTGTCCCTTTCTTCACTCTCTGTTCCATATTTTTCCCTGTTCTTCCTTTGAACAGGCACAGTTCTCGGTTAAAAATTTTGAGATGGATGAGTATCCCCATCCCTTGACCCAGGTCCATGCCTATATGCTGGAAGGGGTCACTATAGGATCTACCTCCCCTATCTCTGTGCATTCTGGCTAAAGAAATCCTTCTTGCGTCCTTGGAACATCAGTGTTTCCCTGGTGTGGGGGACACTCTGGGGGGGTATCCCCACTTCCTCATCCCCCAACTATATATTTTTGTTCAGTTTCCTGACCTTCTGTACCTCTCTCACTTCTCTTCCTGATCCTGATGCTACCACCCTTATTTCCTCCCCTTCTCTCCCTAGCTCCCCTTTCCAACCACATCCGACAATCATCCTGTTCTCCACTCAGTGCAGGACTGAAGCATCCACACAATGTTCTTCCTTTGTTATATGCTCCATATGGTCTGTGGATTTTATTATGGCCACTGAACACCAATGGCTTATGCTTTAAGAGCAACAATCAACGAATGGGACCTCATAAAATTTAAACACTTTCGTAAAGCAAAGGAAACTATCATTCGACAAAACAGAACCCACAGATTGAGAAAAGATATTTACCAACCCTACATCTAATAGAGGGCTAATATACAAAAATATACAAGGAACACAAGAAGTTAGACTACAGAGAAGCAAATAACCCTCTTAAAATGTGGATTGCAGATGTAAATAGAGAATTGTCAACTAAGGAATCTTGAATGGATAAGAAGCACGTAAGGAAATGTTCAACATCTGGGACATGCAAATCAAAATGATTCTGAGATTCCATTTCACACCAGTCAAAATGGCTAAGATAAAAAAATGCAGGTGACAGATGTTGGCAAGGATGTGGAAAAAGAGGAACACTCCTCCACTGCTAGTGAAACTGGAAGTTGGTAAAACCACTTTGGAAATCACTATTACAGTTCCTGAGAAAATTGGAAATAGTTCTACCTGAGAACCCAGCTATACCACTCCTGGGCATATGCCCAAACAATGCTCCAAAATATAACAAGGACACATGCTCCACCAGGTTTGTTGCAGCCTTATTTCTAATATCCAGAACTGGAAACAACTCAAATGTCCCTCAACAGAATGGATAGGGAAAATGTGGTACATATACACAAGAGAGTACTACTCAGATATTAAAAACAATGACTTTATGAAATTCCCAGGGAAATTATTGAACTAGAAAATATAATCCTGAGTGAGGTAACCCAGACACTGAAGAACAAACATGATATGTACTTACTAAGAAGCAGATATTAGCCCAAAAGCCCACAATGCCCATAAATTCTATGTTCTATCTTGGCCACACTTGACCCAGAGAGGTGCCCAACTGGGCTGCACTCTCCCAGCTGCCGCACATGTTGGCCACACCTCCCTGTCCTCCACTCATCTCAGGCAAGGTATCTCCTCACCTCCACCTCTCCTGGCTCCCCTGGCATTGTGGATCTCCTACTTCTTTCTCTACATCCCAAGCCCAGGAATGCAAAAAGTTCTGCCACTGTCTTCCTTTTCCAGCCATTGGCTGCCTGCATCTTTATTTACCAATCATAACCATATAGGGGACAGGGTCCCTCTGTGTCTTACATTTGGACATGTGAACTCTCTCCAGCAAACAATTTTTGGGACCCAAATTAACATAATACAAGCAGCATTGGGTCAAACCCCCTAAATTGAAATCTGGATTTCCTACCGGATTATTCATTTGGCTCTGTCTACCATCACACTCCAGTACTGTGTTGCATGATGGATAGATCTTATCCCTTACAAGAAGAACATTAAAAAGGATCTATCTAAGGCAGTGGTTCTCAACATACCTAATAGTGCAAACTTTAATAATATTCCTCATGTTGGAGTGACCACAAAATATAAAATTGCATTTGTTACTTCACAACTCTCATTTTGCTAATACAATGTATGGTATTATAAACATTTGATATGCACATGGTCTTATGGACCCCTGTGAGAGGGTCATTTGATTCTCTGTGGAGTCACAATTCATAAATTGTGAAATGCTGCTCTAATGGCCTTTTTATTTTATTAATTATTTTATTCATTTACATCATCAATGCTGTTCCCACTTCTTGGTGCTCCCTACATAGTTCTTCCCTCCATTTCCCCTCTGCTTCACCTCTAAGGGGATGCTTCCCCATTATCTCCAACCCTGAGGCATCAAGTATTTACAGGATTAGGTGCATGCTCTCCTACTGAAGAAATCCCCTCCAGTTACTTCAACCCTCCACTAACTCTTCCGTAGGGGCCCCTGAACTCTGTCTTGATCTGCTTTGCTGTGAGTATTTACTGTTTTGATCAGCTGTTGGTAGGGCCTTTCAGAGATCAGCTGTGACAGATTCCTGTCTGCAAACACAATATAAGATTGGTAATAGTGTCAGTAATTAATGTCTGCCTATGGGATGAATCCCAACTTGGGTGAGTCTGTGGTTAGAAATTCCCTCAGTCTCTGTTCCAGTTTTGTCCCTGCATTTTTTTTTCAGACAGGAGTAATTTTTGTTCAAAAGTTTTGTAGGTAGATTGGTGTCCCCATCCCTCCACTGGGGGTCCTTTCTGGCTACTGGTGGTGGTATCTTCAGGTTCCATACTTCAAATGTTGAACATTTTGGCTAAGGTCACTCACATTGAGTCCTACGAGCTTCCCCATCCAAAGTCTCTGGGACTGTTGAGAGGTTCCCTGATCCTTACCCCTGAGAGCTGCACCTTTCCATTCATTCTTCTGGTCCTCTGGAACCCTCTCCTATCTCTCCTCATAACTGATCCTGTCCCTAACACTCTCCCTCCTCCCTCCTACTCAGGTTCCACACTTCTTCTTTCTCCCATGAGCATTTTTTTCTTCTTTTTAATTGGGATATAAACATCCTGACTGGATCCTTCCTTCTTTTTTGACTTCTTAGGGTCTGTGGGGTGTATCATGGGTCTGTACTTTTTAGCTAATATTCACTTTCAGTGAGTACATACAATGCTTGTCCTTTAGCTCTGGGTTACTTCACTCAAGATATTTTCTATGGCTCTCCATTTTCCTGCAAAATTCATTTTTTTATATCAGAATAGTATTCAATTGTGTAAATGAACCACAAGTTCTGTAGATATCATTTGGTATGTAACCTCAATTAGTTTCACTGTGTCTCTCTTTAGTCTTTGTTTCAGTGACATGCCTATTGGACAGTGTGTGGTGTTGAAGTCTGCCACTAATATTTGTGGCATTCAGTGTGTGCTTTGAGGTTTAGTAACATATTTTTACAAATATGGGTGCCCTTGCATTTGAGGCATAGATGACCATATTTCTCATGGTGAATTTTTTCTTTTGTGAATATAAAGTTCCTTTCCAATCTCCCTTGATAACTTTTGATTGAAAGTCTGATTTATTGAATGTTAAGATGCCAACTCCAGCTTCTTTCTTGGGAACATTTGCTTGGATGATTTTCTCTAGCAATTTACTCTGAGGTGCTGTTTGTCTTTGTTATTGAGGTGTGTTTCTTGTATGCAGCAGAATGCTAGACCCTGTTTGTGCATCCAGTCTGATAGCTTATGTCTTTTTATTAGGGAATTGAATCCGTTGATATTTAGAGACATTGAAGACAGATGATTGTTAGTTCTTTTTATGTTTATTGTAGGTGGTATTATGTGTATGGGATTCTCCCCTTTGTTGTGAGGCTGTTAATATTTTGGTTCTTTCTTCAATATGGGTACCCTGCTTGTGTTGGAGTTTGCATTATAGAATCCTATGTAGGAGTGGATTCTAGATAATGTTTAAATTTGGTTTGTCCTGGAATATTTTGGTTTTTCCATCTTTGATGATTGAGAGTTTTACTGGGTATAAGAGCCTGGGATGACATTTGTGTTCTCTTTGAGTTTGCATGATCTCTGTCCAGTACTGCTTTTATATGTGACTTAGCCATTTTGCCTTGCATCTTTTAATAATCTTTCTTTGTTCTGTGCATTTAGTGTTTTTACCATCATGTGTCAAAAGTACTTCTTTGTTGTTCTATCTATTTTTTATACTAAGGATTCGTGTACATCTTTAGGTTGGGAATCTTCAGTCTTTTCTATTTCTAGTATTCTTATATTTGGTCTTTCCATTGTGTCATGAATTTCCTGGATGTTTTGAGTTAGGAATTTTTAATGTTTAGAAATTTTTTTTGACCCAGTGTCAATATTTTCTACACCTGAGATTCTCCTTTCTATGTCTTGTATTCTGTTCATTATACTTACATCTGTAATTCTGGATCTCTTTGCTAGGTTTTCCATTTTAATGATTGCCTCCATTTGTGTTTTCTTTTTTTGTTTCTACTTCCTCTTTTTGTCCTTTGACTGCTTTGTTTAATTATTTCACCGGTTGGATTGTGTTTTCTTGTATTTCTTTAAGGGATTTATTGGTTTCCTCTTTACGTGCTTCTACCTGTTTGCCTGTGTTTTCCTGTATTTTGTCATTTGAGTTATTTATATCCTTCTTAAAGGATTCTATTATCTTCATGAGTTAGGATTTTAGCTCAGCATCCTTGTTTTTAGGGTGCTGGTACATCCAGGGCTTGCAGTGATGGAAGTACTGCTTTCTGATGATGCCAAAATATGTTAACTTCTCTTGTTTATCTCTGGATATCTACTTACATCTGGTGCTAGCTGGTCTGGGTGTCTCTTTCTGAAGCCTGCCTCCCATGTCTCTAGGTTGCTCCAGGTCTCCTGGGAAGCCTGTGACTCTGGCTATAGTAGTCTGTCCCTAGAGAAGGCACGGGTTGGATAGGGCATGGATTTTGAGCTGGGGAGGGCATTGGGATGGGTCCCAAGTCCCCCAGGCTCCTCAGGGTTTCCAGGTACTGGTGTAGTTTGGGAGGGTGTCTTACGTGTTGTCCTACATGCAGCAGAACTGTGAAATTTTATACTGTGGGGCCTTCAGAGGAGCAGGCAAGGTGATGATCTGCCCTGCGGAAGTTGCAGACAGGAAGAAGGCTGTGTATGTGCTTTTAAAAACTATATCATCTTCATAGAACCTCTTTGGCAATTGGCATTTTTTTTGGTACTTGAAGTTGTCTAACCTTGCCTACTTTCACAGGATCTCTCAATGAAACAGACACATTAAATATTTTTCATAGATGGGTATGTAAACTTAAAAATCTGATTTTAAAATCTCAGTTCTACAGAAGTCCTCACTTCTATGAGAAACATAATACTTGAGCCAGAGTTAGACAGCAGAAGAAGTGAACCAGGAGTTGACGAGTCAGGGGAAAAGGATTCAATAAAACAGGATTTCAGAGCAGATAGAAAAGATATTGGGGAGGTGTAATGGGGAGGGGATGCACCAGACGGTAAGTATAATCAAGTCTAAGTGCTGTGTATTTCAAAATCTCTTAGAACAGCAGTTCTCGACCAGGGACTTGCAAATTCACTGAGGATCAAGTCATGATTTGGCAGGGGTACTATAAAAACATCTGCACATCTAATATTTAAAATACAATATATGACAGTACCAAAGTGACAGGTATAAAACAGCAAATATAATTTTATGTTTAGTGGTTACATCAACATACAAAACATTATTAAGGCTTGTAGCACTTGGAAGGCTAAGAGCTGCTGTCTTACATAATCCCTTTCACATATCCTTATTCTTTTAAGAGATGAAGTTTTAGAGAGAGAAGATTGAGGAGTCCTGTAAGAAATCCAGATAGTAGTATTTATCCGGAATAGAGCCTCTGTCTGGGATAGGAGGAAGTAAACCATGTAAAAAGTGTTTCTTTACAGGAAACCATAGTCAACAAGGAAATATAGCTTAGCCCTGGCTTTCACAGCATTGTTGTCAGGAGACGACTTGAGCCAAAATCATCTCAAAGCTTCCCATGAATGTGTTGACTCTGTGGGCAAGGATATAGAAAAATACCTTGATGATTCACATTTATATGTCTTTCTCTTCATGTTTCTGGTGCTAGTGAAATATCTCCAACATGAGGGCGGAGAACTCATTCTCCTTTCTACTGTTGTTTCTGCATCCCTTCCATGTGCTCAAACTGGGTGTAAGAATGCGAATCTCACAATGCAGAGTTGATACCTCAAAGGCCAGAAGAGAATAATGTGGACATTTTATGTTCCAGCCACTGGATGGAGCATTTTGCTACTTTTATCCTGAACCCGTTAAAGAAGAAGTCATCATTTTATGATCAGCTTCACTGACTAAGCACCCTCCTAACCACACAGTTTGCCCAATGGAGACAACTGAACAGGAGTAGTCAACACCAGCTATTGGTATCAGGACTAACAGGCAGCAGGTCTGCCTTGCTGCTGTGCTACTTGGATTCTTAGTGTCATGCTGCTCATAGAAGGAAGAATGCTGTCCATAATGGGGTCCACAGTCAGTGTTCTCCCAGGTGGGACAAGGTGGAGTATGATACTCTTGCTGTGGTTCACAAACTCCTGTGTACTCAGAGGATGGTGGTGTATATATGGTATTTGGATCAGGGTCCTTGGCCCATGCTTTCTCCCAGGGTATCCACATGTGAGGCAGAAAGGGGAAGACAAAACCCAAGAATGGCCATAAATGATGTGATTTTGAGTGAGTGTCAAGAGTATGGAGAGGCTGTAAGAGGGAAGGCTTTCTCTGGGAAATATAGACAAGACTCTTGAAGACAAAGTACACCCCCTTGCTCCTTCAAGGTGATCTTTGATGAAGAGACAATTCTTGTTTGCTGAAAATGCTTTATAAGATATAGCCTGTGAATGCAAAGGCCCTATTCAGTATGCTTAAATACTTTTTGCTGGAAAATGCCCAGGAAGAAGAACTCATTGGCTGAATGCTTGGGGGTATATCTACATACCTCATTAGCATAGAATTTTATGCTATTTGACTGATTGCTATGGTCCTCGGTAAGGTATTATGGTTATGTATTCCAGAGTAGGTAGAGTTAGGCTGGGAGTTGGTCCTCCTCCTACCATTCCGAATTCTGAGATTTACAGGGTTTGGGCCCAAACTTCTCAGTTCTTCTATCTGCTGTCAAGGTCCAATTGCTACATAGACGACCTATACAAATATCCTTCCAGGTGTTGGGGATTCAGCTCAGTGGTAGAGTGCTTGCCTAGCAAGCACAAGGCCCTGGGTTCGGTCCTCAGCTCAACAACAACAACAAAAAATACCCAAAACCAAAAAGAAAACCTAAAAAACAAAAACCAAACCACCATATATCCTTGCATAGTTGGTCAGCAATATTCACCTCCCAGAGGAGAAAACTAAGTTCCAGAGATGCTAAATTGCTTGCTGTTATAGCCAGAGCATGAGTGTTGGGGAAAATCTTTCTATTCCAACCCAAAACTTATACTCAGATAGGATGACTGTTGTGCTAACAGGCTAGGTCTCTTGTAGTCATTTGTTGTAGGCAATTCTAGAATGTTCACTTGCCATCACAGCTCTCCTCAGCTCTGCATGTTTTATTGGACATGTCCTGTGTCAGATGCTCATTTTTACCATATATTAATCCTGTCTCATATAGGCAAACGTGAGTTGGGGTACAGGAAGGCAAAGTGCCCTGACATGAAAAAGTTGGTGGGAAATTGTTTCTCCTTGTTGCTAGAACTTGTTTATGGGACAGTAGCAGGGCAGTCAGGAAACAGCAGTTTCCTGAAACTTCTGACAGAATTTCCCGGAAAGACCCCACTGAGTTCTTTTCAGTAAGGTTAAACAAGGAGAAAATGGACCTTGTCCCTTCCTCATTAGGTACTGAGTTTCACAATAAACCTGCTTTTATTGGAAAGGCCACAAGTTTTGGGCAGGTGAAGGAAACTTTCTGACAACATCATAATGAGTCTAAAATAAGCCTTTTCTTTTACATGTCTGGCCATATTCTTAAACAGGTACCCAAAAATTCCTGTCCTGAAGATGTGTATACTTGGCCTAAGTGATAATGTAGGGGGAGAGTATCCCCCACCACCTCATTTCGAATGAAAGACTTGCATGTCATTGCCTGAGCTCTAGAGGAGCTCATAAGCTGAAAACAGTATCAGGAGGATGTTCTTTAGAAGACAACGAAATGGTTTCTCTTCTAGAATTCATTACCAGACAACTATACCAAATTGTACTATCAACAATATTTGGGCACTCAATAGTAAGATGTCTTGGTAAAAGCCACCTAGTGTGTAGATACTGTTGACTCTTGCAGAAAATGAATACTGTTTGCATTTTTTCAGTACACAAACCTAACCTGTGCCTCTCTTCTCACAGATGTCCAAGGAAACCTGCCTGTACAGATAAAGAAAGTATCTCAGCAGTGTCAAGGGATGTAAATCTGGATCTCTTTCTGGCCTCTATACTTGACCTCTTTAGAAGGAAAATGGACATGGGCAGAAAGTCCGGGGCTACTGTTAAAATAAATAAAGTAAAGTTAAGGTCATCCTATTGGACAATCTCTTAGTGATATTGAATAGATAGTATTTACAAAAATCTTGGAGAACTTATTTAGAATTTCAGCATAATGTACTTAAAGTTTAATTCAGAAACTTCAATACATGACTGAGAGAAATCCAAATATGTATGAGGTCTTGGATGCCCACATTCCTTTTTTTGATATAAACAGTATTTACACTTTATCTATAGACTCAGTACAACCATTTTGATAGCCACACACCACTTTTAACAATCAACTGGGGATAAACCAAAAGGAGAAGAGAACAGTGGAGATTCCTAGAGGTCCTGCATTTCATTTTTTCAGTACATCCCACAAAGCCTCAGATATACAGAAAGTGCTATGGGAAAGTACAGAAAATGGACATATGAAATAGAACACAAAGCCCAGCAAGATATGTACCACAATCAGGTTAGATGATTTGGTCAAAGGCACCCAGGGAAAACAAAGAGAAAATCGTCTATCCACAAAGAAGACAGAAGCAGTATAGACAGGAAACAATAGGGAACCAACTGAAAAAGAGAACACAGTCAACATTGTTACAAGTGACTCCAAACCAAAATTCTATGATTTTCATGTAATAGTTACATAAGAGGTCTACAAGAGTTTATGTCTCATAAGGAGGAAGATCAGAAAGAAAATGGAGAAGATGAACTTTGAAAACAGAAGCCCTGATGCCACTAGCAATAAAATGCTGAAGCTAGACAGTTGCTGGAGCAGAAATCTCCCTAGTGACATCTAGAGGGAGTCTGGCACACAATATAACCCAGGAGACAACAAATCTGTGTTCTACCAGAGATTATGGTCCACTGTTTAGCAGCAGTAGAGGAATATCCTCTGACACTCATGCTTGTTCACCCATGCAACTGCAGATTACTCCATGAAAAGGCTATGGAAAAAGAAGGAACACTATTCAAGACTGGGTGATCAATGTCCATTTTGTTCTTGACTACAAAATTTCTCAGATCAATAGAGGGAAGAGGTTGAAAATGGAAAAGATATAGGACTTGATGGAGCTGAAGAGTCTCCATGCTGCTGCTCTTGGAGACTAGAAAGTTTAGAGCTGCAAGTGCCCATGAGTGCTTCACATAAGCTGCTAGATCTAAGTCCATGAAGAACCTACCACCTCATGCTGCTCCATGATCCATGCAAGGGAACAGTATGTACTCTCCATATGCCTCCAGGCTACTGAATGTGAGGAACTGAGAAAGATTTGCCTCCTGCACACCCCATATACTCCTAGTTAATTAGCCTTGCCCTCACACTTTTATTCATTTCCTATACATACGTATACCAATGCGCCATATACAATGTTACCTCTCAGTTCTGTATGCTTCTCTCCCATTACCCTAGTCAACCCACACCAGTACGATTCAAGACCTGACAGATGTTTCCTCCTCAGATGCTGTGCTCAAACACCATTGCTAGTAATTGGAAAACCAGACACTCCACCCATGACATCACTACCCCAAAATCATGACCAAGAAACAGAAACAATGTAATTCCCCTCTCCCATAAAGCTCCATTTACCACCATCCATCTCAGGCCCTGTTGGTAACAAACATGCAGCCCTACACACCTCATTTTCCTATTAATCAAATTATTTATTCTCTTTGCTTCATGAATGCAGCACTGCCTCTCCTCCCAGTACCTTCCTTACAGAGCCCTTTTTCCTCAGACTGCCCCATCTATGAAAAAGGGAGGCCCTCTTGGTTATCAACCCATTGTGGCACATCAAGTCACTGCAGGACTAGGCTCATTCTCTCCCACTGAGGCCAGACAAGGGGCTGCCTCAGTCCTACATATATTTTGTATCAAATCTTGATAGACCACCATCCACACACCTCATATGCAGAGAAACTTCACAGTTCCTACTAACAAAATGGACCCTCATTTCCACTCAACCGTCATTGGACAGGCCATGTAGAATGCACCTCTACTTCTATTTCTGCTTTTTACTTCAAGTTGTGTGGGACCAGAGTAAAATGTGCTGAAGAGTCGGAAGCCTAGCAGTGTATGTGGTGCAGAGAATACACAGTGCAGTGTATCTTGTGTGCAGTGTCAAGTATAAGCTGAAAACTCACACTGTAAGCATAGTTTGAGCTCTAGACATGACTAGCCACAATATTGGATAGCCTAGAAGATTACATGGGAAGCAGGGGTAGTAACTGGGTGTATCCAATAAGGATTGAGAAATAGCAGTGTGTACTGAGTGACAGTGGTATCTAGTATTGATTGATGCATAGCCTTTTATGTTGAATGAAATGAATGTCTAAATAACCCTTCATTTACACCAAACATGCCACACACTTTCCCATATTCATATGGGGAAAATGTCACGTTCTTGTATTTATCTCTTCTATTACAACTATATATGACCTACTAGCTAGGTGTTGTGGCCTGCTAGGTAAGCTTTCCCCCACAGCAAAAGCCCAAGTTCACACACAACATGAACACACACACACACACACACACACACACACACACACACACACTCATATAAAATAAATCATGAATTCAAGTCTGCAGGAACCCTCACTGGGCTTTGAGGTTCCACCTGATTTCCTCTAGTTCTGTGCCTGGAACTTTGTCTTCAGCGGAGGAGGGACAGACATAGCAGGCCACACCTAGCCATTTAAGTGTATAGGAATTTGACTCTAAGGGAAGGCCTATATTGCTATACATGGTACATAGTCTTGTTTGAATGTGGATGCTTTTACCTATGTGTATGTACTTATAGCTCCAAACCTAAAGCCAAATGCCTTATATACATATATGACTAAAAGTAATGTCTGCTAGATAAATTCTCCCTTACTCTGAAAGCCATACCTAAACAACTCCCAGAACCTGCTAGCTATATTCCTCTATATTCAAAGGCCTCCATACATAACTAAGTTTTATATCATCCTTAGTAACATCTTTCTTTCAGTAATATGCCAAACATACTCACGTGGCTGTGTATCACCTTATGCTATGTTCCCCTTCCCCAACAGTCAATGTTACACATAAACACTGAGATGGTGTTATGATGTGATGTCTGTCCTTCCACCTACAGAGTTCTCCATCTGTCCCTGTCACCCTCCTTCTCTTTCATTCAGTTATTTATAGATCGTATGTCAAGAAGATAGATTTGAGACTCCTGTTGAAGCTAGGGGAGGAAATAGAATTTATTTTCAGTTTGTTCAGAACCCACAAGTGGATACAACCAGAAAAGTGAAACCATCTAACTTGATAGGTAATCATGGAACATGTGAGTAGTAATGTTTTTCAGGCTCTTCTAGACACCTCTGCCACTTCCATGTAGAATCTAGGAGTTATCAGTCCTATATTGTCATTTTGGTCGAGATTCCAACGTTACATGCAATGATAGACCTCAAATCTTACCAGCATCCCACCATTCTGCTGTGCAATACATTAGTACACAAGGCTGGGTATAAATCATGGCTGCAAATTTGAAGGACTTTGGGGCAACAATACAGGTGAAAGAGTGAGGCTTCATACCATGCACAATATACAGCTCAAGACTAGAGGGTCTAGAAATATATAACATACAGCAGTGGATAGGGTCTCAGGTAGGTGTACAACAGGACTTGAAATCAAGCAGTATGTTCCAGGCATAAAGAAGGGGATGGAATGTTTAGGGTGCTAGATAAATAGTAGTGCACAAGGGTATTTTGCAACAAGATTGGAGGGGTCTAATAAAACCTATAGTGGGGGAAGATCCTGATACTGAGATAATTCTACGCAGGATTATCAAAGAGATATTCTGTAGTGTCTTATGAACACAGCAGTGTGTGTTGTGTGACAACTATAGGAGGATGTCTGGTTCCAGGACCACATGACACATAACAATAGCAGTTTATGTGGAACAGTGGTGATGATGTCAATGTTATACAGAGCAATGTGTGTGTGTGTGTGTGTGTGTGTGTGTGTGTGTGTGTGTGTGTATAACATGCTGACTTGCCTTCACCTGCAGTGAACGTGAAGTCTGGTGTATTGTAGATAGCAGGGCATTTTAGATTACATCAGTGAATTAATTTAGTGTTGTTTATATCCTGATATCAAGAAGTATATCCAAGCTTGGAAAGCAGTTGAATAGACTGTAGTCTGTGTGAATTTAGCTGTGTTTCTATGGAATATGAGCTGTCAAAGCCTGATAACTAGAAATTCATATGTATTTGAAAATACCCACATAAATTGCTAGGTTTCTCACAGCCATATGCATCCAGCACCTGCAATACTACATTCACTAAGTCATAGGCCCTCCGTCACAACAAACCACTGCTAAACCATAGTGTTCAGTATAAGCTCCATTTGTCATCTCTGGCACCAATGTGGATATATTACATTGTTCCCTGCTGAACAAATGCATCTCACATCTGTAGAACTTCACATGTAATGGAATGTGGGGGACACACTTAGACTGGACTTTCTAGGTCCAGTATTCCCTGCTAGATAAAAGAACATACTGGAAACCACTGGTTGGCACATGTAGGCCCAGACGTAAATAGGTGTCAGTTTTTTCTAGTTGTTCTGTGCCTTAGAGGTAAAGCTGCAGATACACTGCAATGGGTCAGGTCATGCTAATGTACCTCCTAAAACCAAATACTCATACAGGTCTAGGTAGCCAATTTCTCTCTGTCTGCCCCAACTCTAGTTAAAGCCACAAACAAATTACTATCAGGTTATCCTATATGTGCTCCTGTATTCAAAGACTTAGATAAACTTCTAGGTATAAAGTACCTTCCACACAGTAAAACACACACACACACACACACACACACACACACACACACACACACACACACAAAGACCACATAGGCATCCCTTGCCTTAGTTCTTCGTACCTACTAGGTAGCCTCTTCTGTCTTACAACAAAAGCCCAAAATGCACATACAATTCTGTGTATAAGATACTGCTACAAGATTTTCCCATCTATCTGAAACCCACATATAAATTATCAATCAGGTGTCAGAACCTTCTAACCCCTTCTTGAATATCATAGCTCTCCAAATTCATACAAGACAAAGGTCAGGTTTTCTTATTTCTTTCCTCCCTTTTAAACAAAGCTTCACAGTACGGGCATGGTTCTGTGTTTGTTCCTACACAGTAGCCCATCCTCTACATCAAAAAAAAAATCTATGATCACATAATAAGCCAGTGTCTAGTCCTACTATGTGTCTCCTCAACTACAGTGTACCTCTCACTCACAGATGTGTCTGTTCCAGCTAGGAACATACTTCCCTATTATGGAAGCACATATACAGAAATTCTTATGCAGAAGGAGAGATGCTCTTATTGCAAGCTATCAGGTTGTGCTAGACACAAATTTCCTTGTAAAGACACACATACATACCTAAAGACATGATTACCTTTCTGGTCCTGTTTTGTACAAAGGTTTTCATACACACACATACCAAAAAACAAACAAGTATACACACATACATATTTACAGGGAGGTATCAGTTACTGCTAGATAGATTCCCATTCAATTAATGTTCCACATTGGCATATAGATGGGGGTCTAGGTGTCTATTCCTCTGTATCTAAAAGTCTCATACAATAAATGTCTCTGTCTGCTTCTCTGTAGTGTTTCCTCCATAACACCCAAAGACACATATAACATATACAGAGTTCAGGTTCAGCTCCTGCTAGTACCCCATTTTCTTACAGGAAATGCCTATATACCATTGCAAGCCTAGTTATCCATTCTTGCTTGGTAGTCTCTACTCTACAGCAAAAAAGGATAAAAATACAAAAAGCAGCGTCCAGTTGTCAAGTCCTGTTAGTTAACCCCTCTACTATCTGTTCATCCATATTTTATATAAACATCTAATGATCTCTCTCTCTCTCTCTCTCTCTCTCTCTCTCTCTCTCTCTCTCTGTGTGTGTGTGTATGCAGAAAATATAAAATATTTATGGTGTTTTTCTGTGTAGGTCTCTGCCACCTGAGTTAGTATAACGTTTTCTTCATGTATCCATTTACTGACAACACTGGCTCACAAACTAAGAGGTTTAAATGGCTGAGTGTCTGAAAATAGGCTAAGGATTTGCAGTTAGGGGAGCGTTATAGGACCCATTGTCTTGATTAATGATATGGGAGATACCAGCCCACCTTGAGCGGCTCCAACTCTTAAAGTTGGTCCAGAGTTGTATATTTATATGTAAAGCAACCCAGCCATGAATAGAAAGTGAGTAGCCAGCATTTCCTCTATGTTCTCTGCCTTTCCTCCTGCTTAAATCCCTGGCCCAAAATCCATTAATGAAGGCATTGATCACCACAGGTAAGACAAATAAAAATAAAATCTTTAGGCCCCCCATTGATTTTTGTCATGATGTACAGATAAGGACAAACAATACCAGTCTCAATTTGGGAATCCTGTGCTCCAACATATGAGTGCTGGTTTACAGCTATATACTATAGCACTACATATATAAATAGAAATCTGAAGATGAAATAGATGTCCTGGTGAAAAATTAAGGTAAGTCAATTTCTTGGGAGAAAAGATTTACAGGGTGAGTATGCTTCTTTATTTCCGTGCATTTTTATTTATATCCTGATGGTTGTTTTCCCTCCCTCTTTTCCTCTCAATCTTAATTCCAAAATCCCTTCTTCTCATGCCTACACACATTCTGTTTCTCTCCAGAAAAGGCCCGCTTTCCTATATCAACCTGCCATGACAGGTTTCTGGCACTCCAGACAGAGTCACAGGTGAGCTCCCCCTCATAGCATGGATTTAAAGGTGAACCAGTCAAGGGTTGTTCATTCCCACAATATCTTTACCAACTTTAACCAGCACATTCTTGTAAGCAAGACAAATTGAAGATTGAAGGTTTTATGGCTGGCTTGGTGTTCAATACATCCACTGCAAATTTTGGCTGGTTACTGGAGATAACCAGTTCAGGGTTTACATACTCATTTTTAAGACTCTTAGACAGAGTTACCCTCATGGATACCTGAGAGTTTCCATTGCCCTAGGATTCAAAATTGTCTCAGAGGTGAGCAAAGCTCCCATTCCAATGGTCTCTTTCAGTACTCTCTCCCTCAGTCCTCCCCACACCTGATCCTTCCTATTCCCATCCCCAAACCTATACATACGCAGCTCACTTTCCTCATGGACCTGGTCTGTCTATTTTTGTTTCTCTTCTTAGTGAGAATCATGTGTCTGCAGAGGAGTCATCCTTGTTACTTAGGTCCTTTGGGTCTTTGGATAATAATATGGTTATTACTTTAAGGATAATATCCACTAACAAGTGACTAATACCTTCTTTATTAGTGTTCATTCTTTTGCTGGCAAGTTTCATGTTGGTGTTGTTTTTAACAGTTGACTTATGCATCATTCGGTAAATTTAAAATATTTCATTCATCCATCTTTCCATTGAGGGGAAATATAAGTGGTTTCCAGTTTCTGGGCATTATGAATAAAGCTGCTTTGAACAAGGTGAACAAGTGTCCTGATGGTATTGTAGAGTGTTATATGTGTATATACATAGTAATGGTATACCTGGTCTTGAGGTAAATAAATTCCCAATTTTTTGAGAACATGCCATATTGATTTCCAAAGCGACAAGCACTAACATATATAGGATCCAATTTTTCTTAATATCCATTAGATGGTTTACCAGAGATTATTATCTTATGCTTATTTTGACTCTGTCCTCTTCCTCCAACCATTTTGAATCTTTATGCCCATAAATTTATTGTTTGTTACAAGTGTTCATATTGAAAATTTGTGAAACCAGTTTCTCCTTATTTCTATTGGTATGTGCTATCTCTGACCTTCAAGTTATAACTAATGCCAGATGAACTTTGATTGTTTCAATTCCTCATAGCAGTTGTGACTGCTATTATCAGTAAGTCTATTAGCCATAAGTTGCTGACTGCTGGACCATTTGCTTTTAACCTCAATTCTTTGATTTATCAGCTTTCTGCACAAGGTAGTGTTTCTACACTTAGGTTATTTATAAGAATACTTTCCCATATTTTTTTGCTTCAAAATTAAGTGAAAATTCATTTTTAGATTGAGAGGATGCTTGTTACAATAAAACCTTTGATTTAAATATGGAAATGCTCTCAGGTATATTTATTTCCTTCTATTTTAGAAATTGGTAATTATTTGTATTAATGTATTTGTGATATATCACATATTTAATTGGAGTATGAATTCTGAATTCTTTTTTTTTAGGTTTATTTATTTATTATATATAAGTACACTGTAGCTGTCTTCAGACACACCAGAAGAGGGCATCGGATCTCTTTACAGATGGTTGTGAGCCACCATGTGGTTGCTGGGAATTGAACTCATGACCTCTGGAAGAGCAGTCGGGTGCTCTTAACCGCTGAGCCATCTCTCCAGCCCTGGAGTATGAATTCTTGATAAGGCATTTTACTCAAAGCAAAATTATACTATGCCCTTAGTATTGTTTTGAAATGTTTCATGTATTTGAGAATTTGGTAGCTTGCTTTGGATACTTTTGAATTTTTTTTACTAAAAGATGCAGAGATAATATTTTCTCTGATATAGTTGCATCACAATGAATGCAAAATGGAAGATGCAGCAGTACAAGAGTCTCTGTCAGAAAATACACAAATAAAGCCGACACAAATGTTGTAGAATAGAAGTGTAGTGGTACAGATGCACTTGGGTAGATCTTACAAGGCAATGGACTGTCAACATTTTCTGAGTCTACTTGGAGAATAAATATGAACTAAATATCATGAAGATGCATCTATGTATGAACACATTCAGGCTTATGTTTCCCCTGTGAAAATGAAGGAATATCTTCCCCCACTGTACCTTTCTTCCCTTAGGAAAGATATAAGATTATGACAGATTTGACTGTGAATATCTGCAGTTGAATACTGACATAAAAACTTTAATACATACATTTTAAAATCCATCTTGAAAAAGTTATTTAAATCACTCTTTTAGCAAAGTCTTCCAATCCATTTGCGGTGTTTCTAAAGTCTGATGCTTCATCAACAAGCGCCTATTAGTATGCAAGAATAAGCAGCACTCAAAACAATACACTACCTTTCAAACATTTAATTAGAAGTCTACTTTAGACAAGATAGTTCCTGCCCAGAAGGCTAAAGCTCATACAAGCTTTATAAATAATAGCCAGAAATTGGAAAAAGCCTACATTTCCCCTCAATGGAAAGATGGATAAAGAAAATGTGCCAAATTTCTAGAAAGAAGCATAAGTCAACTGTGAAAAACAAAAACAACAAATTTGCCAGCAAAAGAATGGACACAGATAAAGAACATATTAGTCATTTATAAATGGATATTACCCTTAAAGAAAAGCACAACCGTGATTTGTGTGTAGCAGAGAGGGGGCAGACTTCGCCATTTAAGTGTAAATGAATTTGCCATTAAGGGAAGGACTATATTGCTATATGTGATAGGTAGTGCTGTTTGCAGGTGTGTGTTTTACCTATATGGAGGCGATACCAAACCAGTACTCACAACTCCAAACCTAAAGACATATCCCTCAAATACATATATGACTAAGTGTAAGATGTACTAGATAAATCATCCATTACTCTCATCTAGAGTGAGATGCAACTTGAGTATTGTGTCCATTTGCTACCTTGTATCTTGCAGATCCAAAGGACTGGGGCATAATTCTCAACTTGGACTTCAGTCAGCAGCTGAACAGGGAGGGGTGAGGAGGGCCACTGTTGCTTGCTTGAGTGAGAGGCTGTGTTTACCCTGGTCTTTTTGACTGTGCTGAGACTATCTGCAGAAAGTGGATGGGTCGCGAGAACTCGAGTTTTCCATGGAAACACAATCCTGGATTTCCTGACACCATAGTGCTACTTGCCACCAGAACTTCCATCCAGATCCAGAGAGAGTGGCTCATGATCCTCCACTTGACCTACTTCCAGCAGTTCATAAAGGAGGAGCTCTGGAGGGACTTAGCTGGTTGCTTGAGTATATGTCTCTGCTTGGCATGGTTCTTCTGGCTGTGCCATTGGGGATGGTGGGATTCTCTGCAGGAGGTGGGCAGTTCACTAGAGCTCAAGTACTCCATGACCATACAGCCTGCAGCAGCAAGTGGAAACAAGATATCCTGGGCTGCCTCATGATCCCTGCTACTGACACCTCCAATGCCATATCCTGCACTGCTGAAGCAGGCACATCTTGATCTGGAGCTCGGGCTGGCCGAGCTCTTCTGTTCTGAAACCATATGTGGATCGTGTACTCAGCCAAACCTGTCCTCTCACACAGCTGGTCCCTGGTAGCAAAGCCTGCTATCCCCATTGCTTCCAGCTTCCATGCTCCTAAGGATTCGATGCCAGGAGTCCTCAAGCTGGAGAATATAGTCAGGACCGCTCCAGAGCAAGTGCAAGCTTCAGCAAATGCCAGCCGTAGGGCTAGGACCCCTGCCCTTAAATAACGTTGGCTCTGCTCCCTTAGCTCCGACCACTTGAAAGGAGCCGTGGGCTACAGTCGTACTCCAGACCCTTGAATCAAGGTCATGCCACGACGCTTTACCCCTGCCACGCCTCCCACCTGAGAACAGGAAACCCGGAACAAGACCTCAAGAAACCTATCAGACTCAGCAAAGTTTCTCCCAAAGTCTCACAGTCTCTTGCATGCCATTCTGGACACAGAACAAGGAAGCACAAAAAATGTCCTAGGAATCAACCATCCAGACGACAGATCGTCCAAGGAGGGAGCACCATAGTTCCTTCCTGGCTTTAGGCAGAGTATCCAGGAAATCGTGGAGGTGGTAAGCAGGCGTCAGAAGAGGAAGGCGAGTGGAGAGTGCCTTAGGTGGTATCACTAGCCAAGTGGAATCCGTGCTGATCTCATCCCATCTGGATCCACACAGGTTGGAAAGAGAAGACCCCCAAACTGAGGATCCCAACCACTTATCTTGAGACCCAAGGACATCACTTCCAGGGGTCATGCAAGTCATGGCACTTCTTTCCTTCTTGTAGGGCTAGGTGGTAGTTGGGAGCAACAGAACTATATTGAACCGAGAGAAGAGAATAGCACATGCAGAAAGAAAGTCTTTTACACAGGCAAATAGGCCAAAAACCACAATAGTCCATGTAGAGATTCGGGAATGCGCATTCATGCATTTCCTGTCAGAACAGTTGGGCCAGGTTTTCAGGAATTCTCACAATTAAAATGTTCCATGCAAACACAGGCGCAAACACACACACACACACACACACACACACACACACACACACACACACACGCAAACACACACAAATACACATACAAATAAAAACAAATAGAAATATCACACACACAACAAAGCACACACACGCACACACAAACACACGCACATACACACATACAAATAACACAAATACAAATAACACACACACAACACAAGTACACAAACACAGACACTCAACCACGCACTTGCAAACACACACACACATATAACACAAATACAAATAACACACACATAAACACACACACACACACACACACACATACACACACACAAGCATACACAAAAAACCGGCTAACAAGTCTGACATGTGAATGTGGAACAAAAGACCCAAAACTTGTGCTGAAAGAACTGTATAAGCCCTATGCTCCTTGAAGAAATGTGGCTGCATGCACCCAAGGCCAACTGCCTACCTCTAGGCAATTGCAGTCTTCAGGTGGGTTCAGAGGGACCTCACATTCGGGCATGCAGGGAGGTGCTAGGCTTGGGAAACTCAAGGTTAAAAGACGGATACCGGAGAGTGTGGGAAACACCTCTTGTGGGAGAAGGACAGTATTCGGCTTGTCTGATTGAATCAGTGTCAATCCTGGAATGAATTGTTCCCGATACTTTGGTTGCACTCCATTTCCAGGATGATGTTTATTTACAGTTTGTGGCCTTTCACACATTCTTCTTTAAGTTGATATTTCCCCCGCTTACTTGCTTTAGCAAACTATGCCATGTCTGCATTGAACACTGAACAGCTTTCCTTGTTGTTTCTCTTTCAGACCTCTCATCCCGCCTCACTGCCTTCCAAAGTCTTACCACACTTTCAATTGGAAAGCTCATGCCTAAACCAAACAGTCTATTCAACCACCCATACAAACACACAAGCAAACACACAAGCAAACAAACAAACAAACAATGCAAATCTTTATTGAATACAATGGGAAGTAGAACAGAGCAAGACAAAACAAAACAAAAATAAACTAAACAAATGTGCTAGGAGTACATATAGAATGGGTGGTTGGTTAGTCATCTCACAGCTAAGCATAAGGCATTGGTAAGAAGAGCAGCAGTTCTTAGTCCCAAGGAAGAAGTCTTCATAACTCCTTCCTGGTTTACTGTCCTGAGCTGTGTAGCCTATACCTGGTGACCCATGAGATTTCCTGGAGTCTAATGGAGCCAGTCCAATGGTGTGTTCTGTCAGTTGGGCTTTTCATTAGGCCTCCTTGTTATTTTAGGAGTCCCTGGTGATCTTGCCCTCTGCCCCTTCAGCAGAATCCCATTCTGAGAGCCCATTTCCTCGTCTCAGGGCCCTCAGGTAGGCACTCCACATGGAAAAACCACGTGCATTTCCTCCTTCTAGTAAGCAAGATGCTTTGCATCGAAATCAGCCACTGTAATAGGTGTTTTGATGCATAAACTTTTTGGGCTGTCTACATTCTCAAGTGTTGATTGCGGGTGTCTTCTGGATAGGAGGTTCCAGGCTGGGACTCAGAGAATATCCAGCAGAGCCTCATATTCTTCTTGAGAGAGAGGCAGCTCAGGTGTTGCATCCATTTGCTGCCCTGCACCTTCCAGATGTACAGGGCCTTGGGAGTGCGTCTCCACTCGAACTTCCATCAGCAATTGATCCAGGAAGAGACCCAGGGGCCCTTGTTGCATCCCTGAGTGAGAGCCTGTTCTTGGCCTTGTCCTTCAGGCTGTGCCCATTGTGGTAGCTGAGACTCTCTGGAAAAATTGGTTGGGTCGGTATAACTCGAGGATTCCTTGGAAACACAGTCCGTGGCAGCCAGTTGCAAGATGGTTTCCTGGACACCCTCGTGCTCCTTGCCACCAGAATTTCCATCCAGATCCACAGGGAATGGCATGTCACCCTCCACTTGGTCTTCTTCCAGCTGTTCATCAAGGAGGAGTTCCAGAGGTCCTGCCTCGTATGCTTGAGTCGCTGTCTGTGATTGGCCTCGTCCTTCGGGCAGTGCCACTTGGGGTTGCTGGGACTCTTTGTGGAAGTGGGGCTGGTCGCTGGAGCTCGAGTTCTCCATTCCCACACCTCCTGCAGCAGCCATCGGTAACAGGTTGTCCTGTGCTGCCTCATCCCTGCCACTCAGACCTCCAGTTGCCACATCCTGCACTTGTGAAGCAGGCACATCTTGATCTGGAGCGCGGGCTTGCCTCGCTCTTCTGTTCTGAAACCATATGTGGATCGTGTCCTCAGACAAACCTGTCTTCTGGCCCAGCTGCTCCCTGGTATCAAAGCCTGGCAACGGGTTCCTCTCAAAGGCTTGCACTAGGATCCTGCGCTGTTGCAAGGTGAGTCAAGTGCAAGGCCTCCTGCTGTCCGAAGGCATGCTGCTACCTTGTGACGTGGAGCAAAACCCATCCTGGTGTTGTTTGGAGACTAGCGGAATGGAGCCTCTGCTGGACCGCATTGGGCCGTGCCTCACCTCTCAAGTGTGACTTCTTCGGTTCTGAAACCACACTCGGATGCGGGACCCAGGGAGCTGTATTTCCCTGGCCAGTTCATGCCTGTCCCAGAAGCTCGGGTATTGTTTCTTGCTGAAAGCTGATAGCAGGGCCTTCTTTTGCCAGGCCTGCCAAAACGTCTTCCTGCGCCGGGATTCCCGCAGCACCCAGCTGCTATCCACATTGCTTCCAGCTTCCATGCTCCTAAGGATTCAATGCCAGGAGTCCTCAAGCTGGAGAATATAGTCAGGACCGCTCCAGAGCAAGTGCAAGCTTCAGCAAATGCCAGCCGTAGGGCTAGGACCCCTGCCCTTAAATAACGTTGGCTCTGCTCCCTTAGCTCCGACCACTTGAAAGGAGCCGTGGGCTACAGTCGTACTCCAGAACCTTGAATCAAGGTCATGCCACGACGCTTTACCCCTGCCACGCCTCCCACCTGAGAACAGGAAACCCGGAACAAGACCTCAAGAAACCTATCAGACTCAGCAAAGTTTCTCCCAAAGTCTCACAGTCTCTTGCATGCCATTCTGGACACAGAACAAGGAAGCACAAAAAATGTCCTAGGAATCAACCATCCAGCAGACAGATCGTCCAAGGAGGGAGCACCATAGTTCCTTCCTGGCTTTAGGCAGAGTATCCAGGAAATCGAGGAGGTGGTAAGCAGGCTTCAGAATAGGAAGGCGAGTGGAGAGTGCCTTAGGTGGTATCACTAGCCAAGTGGAATCCGTGCTGATCTCATCCCATCTGGATCCACACAGGTTGGAAAGAGTAGACCCCCCAACTGAGGATCCCAACCACTTTTCCTGAGACCCAAGGTCATCACTTCCAGGGGTCATGCAAGTCACGGCACTTCTTTCCTGCTTGTAGGGCTAGGTGGTAGTTGGCAGCAACAGAACTCTATTGAACCGAGAGAAGAGAATAGCACATGAAGAAAGAAAGTCTTTTACACAGGCAAATAGGCCAAAAACCACAATAGTCCATGTAGAGATTCGGGAATGCGCATTCATGCATTTCCTGTCAGAACAGTTGTGCCAGATTTTCAGGAATTCTCACAATTAACATGTTCCATGCAAACAAAGGCTCAAACAGACACACACACACACACACACACACAAACACACACACATACACATACAAATAACACAAATAGAAGTAGCACACACACAACAAAGCACACACACACGCACACACAAGCACACACACATACACACACACAAATAACACAAAAACAAATAACACACACACAACACAAGCACACACACAGACACTCACACACGCACACGCAAACACACACCACACATATAACACAAATACAAAAAACACACATACACACACACACACACACATACCAACACACAAGCATATACAAAAACCCAGCCAGCAAGTCTGACATGTGAATGTGGAACAAAAGACCCAAAACTTGTGCTGAAAGAACTGTATAAGCCTTATGGTCCTTGAGGAAATGTGGCTGCATGCACCCAAGGCCACCTGCCTACATCTAGGCAATTGCAGTCTTCAGGTGGGTTCAGGGGGACCTCACATTAGGGAATGCAGGGCCTTGCTAGGCTTGGGAAATCAGGGTTAAAAGACGGATACGGGAGAGTGTGGCAAACACCTCACTGTGGGAGGAGGAATGTATTCGGCTTGTCTGATTGAATCAGTGTCAATCCTGGAATGAATTGTTCACGATACTTTGGTTGCAGTCCATTTCCAGGATGTTGTTTATTTACAATTGTGTGGCCTTACACACATTCTTCTTTTAGTTGACATTTTCCCCACTTAATGCTTTAGCAAACAGTGCCATGTCTGCATTGAACACTGATCAGCTTTCCTTGTTATTTCCCTTTCAGACCTCTCATCCTGCCTCACTGCCTTCGAAAGTCTTACCACCCTTTGAATTGGAAAGCTCATGCCTACACCAAACAGCCTATTCAACCACCCATACAAACACACAAGTAAACAAGCAAGCAAGCAAACAAACAAACAATGCAAATCTTTATTGAATACAATGGGAAGTAGAACAGAGCAAGACAAAACAAACAAAAGTAAACTAAACAAATGTGCTAGGAGTACATATAGAATGGGTGGTTTGTTAGTCATCTCACAGCTAAGCATAAGGCATTGGTAAGAAGAGCAGCAGATCTTAGTCCCAAGGAAGAAGTCTTCATAACTCCTTCCTGGTTTAGTGTCCTGAGATGTGTAGCCTATACCTGGTGACCCATGAGATTTCCTAAAGTCTGATGGAGCCAGTCCAATGGTGTGTTCTGTCAGTTGGGTTTTTCATTAGGCCTGCTTGATGTTTTAGGAGTCCCTGGTGATCTTGCCCTCTGCCCCTTCAGAAGAATCCCATTCTGAGACCCCATTTCCTCGTCTCAGGGCCCTCAGGTAGGCACTCCACATGGAAAACCAACGTGCATTTCCTCCTTCTAGTAAGCAAGATGCTTTGCATCGAAATCAGCCACTGTAATAGGGGTTTTGATGCATATACTTTTTGGGCTGTCTACATTCTCAAGTGTGGAGTGCGGGTGTCTTCTGGATAGGAGCTTCCAGGCTGTGACTAGGAGAATATCCAGCAGAGCCTCATATTCTTCTTGAGAGAGAGGCAGCTCAGGTGTTGCATCCATTTGCTGCCCTGCACCTTCAAGATGTACAGGGCCTGGGGAGTGTGTCTCCACTCGAACTTCCATCAGCAGTTGATCCAGGAAGAGTTCCAGGGGGCCCGTGTTGCATCCCTGAGTGAGAGCCTGTTCTTGGCCTTGTCCTTCAGGCTGTGCCCATTGTGGTAGCTGAGACTCTCTGGAGAAATTGGTTGGGTCGCTATAACTCGAGGATTCCTTGGAAACACAGTCCGTGGCAGCCAGTTGCAAGATGGTTTCCTGGACACCCTCGTGCTCCTTGCCACCAGAATTTCCATCCAGATCCACAGGGAATGGACTGTCTCCATCCACTTAGTCTTCTTCCAGCAGTTCATCAAGGAGGAGTTCCAGAGGTCCTGCCTTGTATGCTTGAGTCGCTGTCTGTGATTGGCCTCGTCCTTCGGGCAGTGCCACTTGGGGTTGCTGGCTCTCTTTGTGTAAGTGGGGCTGGTCGCTGGAGCTCGAGTTCTCCGTGCCCACACCTCCTGCAGCAGGCATCGGAAACAGGTTGTCCTGTGCTGCCTCATCCCTGCCCCTGAGACCTCCAGTTGCCACATCCTGCACTTGTGAAGCAGGCACATCTTGATCTGGAGGGCGGGCTTGCCGCGCTCTTCTGTTCTGAAACCATATGTGGATTGTGTCCTCAGACAAACCTGTCCTCTGGCTCAGCTGCTCCCTGGTATCAAAGCCTGGCAACGGGTTCCTCTCAAAGGCTTGCACTAGGATCCTGCGCTTTTGCAAGGTGAGTCGAGTGCGAGGCTTTCTGCTGTCTGAGGGCATGCTGCTACCTTGTGACCTGGAACCAAATCCTTCCTCGAGCTGTTGGGAGGCTAGCAGAATGGAGCCTCTGCTGGACCGATTTGGGCCGTGTCTCACCTCTCCAGTGCAACTTCTTCGGTTCTGAAACCACACTCGGATGCGGGACGCAGGGCGCTGTATTTGCCTGGCCAGTTCCTGCCTCTCCCAGAAGCTCGGGTATTGGTTCTTGCTGAAAGCTGATAGCAGGGCCTTCTTTTGCCAGGCCTGCCAAACCGTCTTCCTGCGCCCGGATTCCCGCAGCACACAGCGGCTATCCACAGTGCTTCCAGCTTCCATGCTCCTAAGTGTTCGATGCCAGGAGTCCTCAAGCTGGAAAATATAGTCAGGACCGCTCCAGAGCAAGCGCAAGCTTCAGCAAATGCCAGCCGTAGGGCTGGTACAACTGCCCTTAAATACCTTTGCCTCTGCTCCCTGATCTCCGCCCACTCGAAAGGAGCCGTAGGCTACAGTCGTACTGCAGACACTTGAATCAAGGTCATGCCCCGACGCTTTACACCTGCCACGCCTCCCACCTGAGAACAGGAGACCCGAAACAAGACCTCAAGAAACCTATCAGACTCAGCAAAGTCTCTCCTAAAGTCTCACAGTCCCTTGCATGCCATTCTGGACACAGAACAAGGAAGCACGAAAAATGTCCTAGGAATCAACCAACCAGCAGACAGATAGTCCAAGGAGGGAGCACCATAGTTCCTTCCTGGCTTTGGGCAGAGTATCCAGGAAATCGTGGAGGTGGTAAGCAGGCTTCAGAAGAGGAAGGCAGAGTGGAGTGTGCCTTAGGTGGTATCAATAGCCAAGTGGAATCCGTGCTGATCTTATCCCATCTGGATCCACACAGATTGGAAAGAGAAGACCCCCCAACTGAGGATCCCAACCACTTGTCCTGAGACCCAAGGACATCACTTCCAGGGGCCATGCAAGGCATTGCACTTCTTTCCTGCTTGTAGGGCTAGGCGGTAGTTTGGAGCAACAGAACTCTATTATCCGAGAGAAGAGAATAGCACATGCAGAAAGAAAGTCTTTTACACAGGCAAATAGGCCAAAAACCACAATAGTTCATGTAGAGATTCGGGAATGCGCATTCATGCATTTCCTGTCAGAACAGTTGGGCTAGATTTTCAGGAATTCTCACAATTAACATGTTCCATGCAAACACAGGTGGAAACACACACACACACACACACACACACACACACACACACACACACGCGCAAACACACACACACATACACATACAAATAACACAAATAGAAATAGCACACACACAACAAAGCATACACAGGCACACACAAACATACACACACAAACACAAATAACAAAAAAAATAACACACATACAACACAAGCACACACAGACACTCACACACGCACATGCAAACACACACCACACATATAACACAAATACAAATAACACACACACATACACACACACACACACACACACACACACAGACACACACACACACACATACCCACACCCAAGCATACACAAAAACCCGGCCAGCAAGTCTGACCTGTGAATGTGGAACAAAAGACCAAAAACCTGTTTTGAAAGAACTGTATAAGCCCTATGCTCCTTGAGGAAATGTGGCTGCATGCACTCAAGGCCAACTACCTACCTCTAGGCAATTGCAGTCTTCAGGTGGGTTTGAGGGACCTCACATTAGGGAATGCAGGGCATTGCTAGGCTTGGGAAACTCATGTTAAAAGACGGATACGGGAGAGTGTGGGAAACACCTCACTGTGGGAGGAGGAAGGTATTCGGCTTGTCTGATTGAATCAGTATCAATCCTGGAATGAATTGTTCACGATACTTTGGTTGCAGTCCATTTCCAGGGTAATGTTTATTTACAATTGTGTGGCCTTACACACATTCTTCTTTAAGTTGACATTTTCCCCGCTTGTTTGCTTTAGCAAACAGTGCCATGTCTGCATTGAACACTGATCAGCTTTCCTTGGTATTTCCCTTTCAGACCTCTCATCCTGTCTCACTGCCTTCCAAAGTCTTACCACCCTTTGAATGGGAAAGATAATGCCTAAAGCAAACAGACTATTCAACCACCCATACAAACACACAAGTAAACAAGCAAGCAAACAAACAAACAAACAATGCAAAACTTTATTGAATACAAAGGGAAGCAGAACAGAGCAAGACAAAACAAAACAAAAGTAAACTAAACAAATGTGCTAGGAGAACATATAGAATGGGTGGTTTGTTAGTCATCTCACAGCTAAGCATAAGGCATTGGTAAGAAGAGCAGCAGATCTTAGTCCCAAGGAAGAAGTCTTCATAACTCCTTCCTGGTTTAGTGTCCTGAGATGTGTAGCCTATACCTGGTGACCCATGAGATTTCCTGCAGTCTGAGGGAGCCAGTCCAATGGTGTGTTCTGTCAGTTGGGCTTTTCATTAGGCCTCCTTTTTTCTTAGGAGTCCCTGGTGATCTGGCCATCTGCCCTTTCAGCAGAATCCCATTCTGAGACCCCATTTCCTCGTCTCAGGGCCCTCAGGTAGGCACTCCACATGGAAAACCCTCGTGCTTTCCTCCTTCTAGTAAGCAAGAGGCTTTGCATCGTAATCAGCCACTGTAATAGGGGTTTTGATGCATATACTTTTTGGGCTGTCTACATTCTCATTTGTGGATTGCGGGTGTCTTCTGGATAGGATCTTCCAGGCTGGGACTCAGAGAATATCCAGCAGAGCCTCATATTCTTCTTGAGAGAGAGGCAGCTCAGGTGTTGCATCCATTTGCTGCCCTTCACCTTCCACATGTACAGGGCCTGGGGTGTGCGTCTCCACTCGAACTTCCATCAGCAGTTGATCCAGGAAGAGTTCCAGGGGGCCCGTGTTGCATCCCTGAGTGAGTGCCTGTTCTTGGCATTGTCCTTCAGGCTGTGCAAATTGTGGTAGCGGAGACTCTCTGGAGAAATTGTTTGGGTCGCTATAACTCGAGGATTCCTTGGAAACACAGTCTGTGGCAGCCAGTTGCAAGATGGTTTCCTGGACACCCTCGTGCTCCTTGCCACCAGATATTCCATCCAGATCCACAGGGAATGGCCTGTCACGCTGCACTTAGTCTTCTTCCAGAAGTTCATCAAGGAGGAGTTCCAAAGTTCCTGGCTCGTATGCTTGAGTGGCTGTCTGTGATTGGCCTCGTCCTTCGGGCATTGCCACTTGGGGTATCTGGGACTCTTTGTGGAAGTGGGGCTGGTCGCTGGAGCTCGAGTTCTCCATGCCCACACCTCCTGCAGCAGCCATCGGTAACAGGTTGTCCTGTGCTGCCTCATCCCTGCCACTCAGACCTCCAGTTGCCACATCCTGCACTTGTGAAGCAGGCACATCTTGATCTGGATTGCGGGCTTGCCTCGCTCTTCTGTTCTGAAACCATATGTGGATCGTGTCCTCAGACAAACCTGTCTTCTGGCCCAGCTGCTCCCTGGTATCAAAGCCTGGCAACGGGTTCCTCTCAAAGGCTTGCACTAGGATCCTGCGCTGTTGCAAGGTGAGTCAAGTGCAAGGCCTCCTGCTGTCCGAAGGCATGCTGCTACCTTGTGACGTGGAGCAAAACCCTTCCTGGTGTTGTTTGGAGACTAGCGGAATGGAGCCTCTGCTGGACCGCATTGGGCCGTGCCTCACCTCTCAAGTGCGACTTCTTCGGTTCTGAAACCAAACTCGGATGCGGGACCCAGGGAGCTGTATTTCCCTGGCCAGTTCATGCCTGTCCCAGAAGCTCGGGTATTGTTTCTTGCTGAAAGCTGATAGCAGGGCCTTCTTTTGCCAGGCCTGCCAAACGTCTTCCTGCGCCGGGATTCCCGCAGCACACAGCTGCTATCCACATTGCTTCCAGCTTCCATGCTCCTAAGGATTCGATGCCAGGAGTCCTCAAGCTGGAGAATATAGTCAGGACCGCTCCAGAGCAAGTGCAAGCTTCAGCAAATGCCAGCCGTAGGGCAAGGACCCCTGCCCTTAAATAACGTTGGCTCTGCTCCCGGAGCTCCGACCACTTGAAAGGAGCCGTGGGCTACAGTCGTACTCCAGACCCTTGAATCAAGGTCATGCCACGACGCTTTACACCTGCCACGCCTCCCACCTGAGAACAGGAAACCCGGAACAAGACCTCAAGAAACCTATCAGACTCAGCAAAGTTTCTCCCAAAGTCTCACAGTCTCTTGCATGCCATTCTGGACACAGAACAAGGAAGCACAAAAAATGTCCTAGGAATCAACCACCCAGCAGACAGATCGTCCAATGAGGGAGCACCATAGTTCCTTCCTGGCTTTAGGCAGAGTATCCAGGAAATCGTGGAGGTGGTAAGCAGGCTTCAGAAGAGGAAGGCGAGTGGAGAGTGCCTTAGGTAGTATCACTAGCCAAGTGGAATCCGTGCTGATCTCATCCCATCTGGATCCACACAGGTTGGAAAGAGTAGACCCCCCAACTGAGGATCCCAACCACTTTTCCTGAGACCCAAGGTCATCACTTCCAGGGGTCATGCAAGTCACGGCACTTCTTTCCTGCTTGTAGGGCTAGGTGGTAGTTGGCAGCAACAGAACTCTATTGAACCGAGAGAAGAGAATAGCACATGAAGAAAGAAAGTCTTTTACACAGGCAAATAGGCCAAAAACCACAATAGTTCATGTAGAGATTCGGGAATGCGCATTCATGCATTTCCTGTCAGAACAGTTGTGCCAGATTTTCAGGAATTCACACAATTAACATGTTCCATGCAAACAAAGGCTCAAACAGACACACACACACACACACACACACAAACACACACACATACACATACAAATAACACAAATAGAAGTAGCACACACACAACAAAGCACACACACGCACACACACAAGCACACACACATACACACACACAAATAACACAAAAACAAATAACACACACACTACACAAGCACACACACAGACACTCACACACGCACACGCAAACACACACCACACATATAACACAAATACAAAAAACACACATACATACACACACACACACACACACACACACACACACCAACACACAAGCATATACAAAAGCCCAGCCAGCAAGTCTGACATGTGAATGTGGAACAAAAGACCCAAAACTTGTGCTGAAAGAACTGTATAAGCCCTATGGTCCTTGAGGAAATGTGGCTGCATGCACCCAAGGACACCTGCCTACATCTAGGCAATTGCAGTCTTCAGGTGGGTTCAGAGGGACCTGACATTAGGGAATGCAGGGCCTTGCTAGGCTTGGGAAATCAGGGTTAAAAGACGGAATCGGGAGAGTGTGGGATACACCTCACTGTGGGAGGAGGAATGTATTCGGCTTGTCTGATTGAATCAGTGTCAATCCTGGAATGAATTGTTCACGATACTTTGGTTGCACTCCATTTCCAGGATGTTGTTTATTTACAATTGTGTGGCCTTACACACATTCTTCTTTAAGTTGACATTTTCCCCACTTAATGCTTTAGCAAACAGTGCCATGTCTGCATTGAACACTGATCAGCTTTCCTTGTTATTTCCCTTACAGACCTCTCATCCTGCCTCACTGCCTTTGAAAGTCTTACCACCCTTTGAATTGGAAAGCTCATGCCTAAACCAAACAGCCTATTCAACCACCCATACAAACACACAAGTAAACAAGCAAGCAAGCAAACAAACAAACAATGCAAATCTTTATTGAATACAATGGGAAGTAGAACAGAGCAAGACAAAACAAACAAAAGTAAACTAAACAAATGTGCTAGGAGTACATATAGAATAGGTGGTTTGTTAGTCATCTCACAGCTAAGCATAAGGCATTGGTAAGAAGAGCAGCAGATCTTAGTCCCAAGGAAGAAGTCTTCATAACTCCTTCCTGGTTTAGTGTCCTGAGATTTGTAGCCTATACCTGGTGACCATGAGATTTCCTAAAGTCTGATGGAGCCAGTCCAATGGTGTGTTCTGTCAGTTGGGTTTTTCATTAGGCCTGCTTGATGTTTTAGGAGTCCCTGGTGATCTTGCCCTCTGCCCCTTCAGAAGAATCCCATTCTGAGACCCCATTTCCTCGTCTCAGGGCCCTCAGGTAGGCATTCCACATGGAAAACCAACGTGCATTTCCTCCCTCTAGTAAGCAAGATGCTTTGCATCGAAATCAACCACTGTAATAGGGGTTTTGATGCATATACTTTTTGGGCTGTCTACATTCTCAAGTGTGGATTGCGGGTGTCTTCTGGATAGGAGCTTCCAGGCTGTGACTAGGAGAATATCCAGCAGAGCCTCATATTCTTCTTGAGAGAGAGGCAGCTCAGGTGTTGCATCCATTTGCTGCCCTGCACCTTCAAGATGTACAGGGCCTGGGGAGTGCGTCTCCACTCGAACTTCCAACAGCAGTTGATCCAGGAAGAGTTCCAGGAGGCCCGTGTTGCATCCCTGAGTGAGAGCCTGTTCTTGGCCTTGTCCTTCAGGCTGTGCCCATTGTGGTAGCTGAGACTCTCTGGAGAAATTGGTTGGATCGCTATAACTCGAGGATTCCTTGGAAACACAGTCCGTGGCAGCCAGTTGCAAGATGGTTTCCTGGACACCCTCGTGCTCCTTGCCACCAGAATTTCCATCCAGATCCACAGGGAATGGACTGTCTCCATCCACTTAGTCTTCTTCCAGCAGTTCATCAAGGAGGAGTTCCAGAGGTCCTGCCTTGTATGCTTGAGTCGCTGTCTGTGATTGGCCTCGTCCTTCGGGCAGTGCCACTTGGGGTTGCTGGCTCTCTTTGTGTAAGTGGGGCTGGTCGCTGGAGCTCGAGTTCTCCATGCCCACACCTCCTGCAGCAGGCATCGGAAACAGGTTGTCCTGTGCTGCCTCATCCCTGCCCCTGAGACCTCCAGTTGCCACATCCTGCACTTGTGAAGCAGGCACATCTTGATCTGGAGGGCGGGCTTGCCGCGCTCTTCTGTTCTGAAACCATATGTGGATTGTGTCCTCAGACAAACCTGTCCTCTGGCTCAGCTGCTCCCTGGTATCAAAGCCTGGCAACGGGTTCCTCTCAAAGGCTTGCACTAGGATCCTGCGCTTTTGCAAGGTGAGTCGAGTGCGAGGCTTTCTGCTGTCCGAGGGCATGCTGCTACCTTGTGACCTGGAACCAAACCCTTCCTCGAGCTGTTGGGAGGCTAGCAGAATGGAGCCTCTGCTGGACCGATTTGGGCCGTGCCTCACCTCTCCAGTGCAACTTCTTCGGTTCTGAAACCACACTCGGATGCGGGACGCAGGGCGCTGTATTTGCCTGGCCAGTTCCTGCCTGTCCCAGAAGCTCGGGTATTGGTTCTTGTTGAAGGCTGATAGCAGGGCCTTCTTTTGCCAGGCCTGCCAAACCGTCTTCCTGCGCCCGGATTCCCGCAGCACACAGCAGCTATCCACAGTGCTTCCAGCTTCCATGCTCCTAAGTGTTCGATGCCAGGAGTCCTCAAGCTGGAAAATATAGTCAGGACCGCTCCAGAGCAAGCGCAAGCTTCAGCAAATGCCAGCCGTAGGGCTGGTACAACTGCCCTTAAATACCTTTGCCTCTGCTCCCTGATCTCCGCCCACTCGAAAGGAGCCGTAGGCTACAGTCGTACTGCAGACACTTGAATCAAGGTCATGCCCCGACGCTTTACACCTGCCACGCCTCCCACCTGAGAACAGGAGACCCGAAACAAGACCTCAAGAAACCTATCAGACTCAGCAAAGTCTCTCCTAAAGTCTCGCAGTCCCTTGCATGCCATTCTGGACACAGAACAAGGAAGCACAAAAAATGTCCTAGGAATCAACCAACCAGCAGACAGATAGTCCAAGGAGGGCGCACCAAAGTTCCTTCCTGGCTTTGGGCAGAGTATCCAGGAAATCGTGGAGGTGGTAAGCAGGCTTCAGAAGAGGAAGGCAGAGTGGAGTGTGCCTTAGGTGGTATCAATAGCCAAGTGGAATCCGTGCTGATCTCATCCCATCTGGATCCACACAGATTGGAAAGAGAAGACCCCCCAACTGAGGATCCCAACCACTTGTCCTGAGACCCAAGGACATCACTTCCAGGGGCCATGCAAGGCATGGCACTTCTTTCCTGCTTGTAGGGCTAGGCGGTAGTTTGGAGCAACCGAACTGTATTATTCGAGAGAAGAGAATAGCACATGCAGAAAGAAAGTCTTTTACACAGGCAAATAGGCCAAAAACCACAATAGTTCATGTAGAGATTCGGGAATGCGCATTCATGCATTTCCTGTCAGAACAGTTGGGCTAGATTTTCAGGAATTCTCACAATTAACATGTTCCATGCAAACACAGGCGGAAACACACACACACACACACACACACACACACACACACACACACACACACGCGCGCGCAAACACACACACATATACACATACAATTAACACAAATAGAAATAGCACACACACAACAAAGCATACACAGGCACACACAAACATACACACACACACACAAATAACAAAAAAAATAACACACATACAACACAAGCACACACACAGACACTCACACATGCACATGCAAACACACACCACACATATAACACAAATACAAATAACACACACACATACACACACACACACACACACACACACACACACACACACACACACATACCCACACCCAAGCATACACAAAAACCCGGCCAGCAAGTCTGACCTGTGAATGTGGAACAAAAGACCGAAAACCTGTTTTGAAAGAACTGTATAAGCCCTATGCTCCTTGAGGAAATGTGGCTGCATGCACTCAAGGCCAACTGCCTACCTCTAGGCAATTGCAGTCTTCAGGTGGGTTTGAGGGACCTCACATTAGGGAATGCAGGGCATTGCTAGGCTTGGGAAACTCATGTTAAAAGACGGATACGGGAGAGTGTGGGAAACACCTCACTGTGGGAGGAGGAAGGTATTCGGCTTGTCTGATTGAATCAGTATCAATCCTGGAATGAATTGTTCACGATACTTTGGTTGCAGTCCATTTCCAGGGTAATGTTTATTTACAATTGTGTGGCCTTACACACATTCTTCTTTAAGTTGACATTTTCCCCGCTTGTTTGCTTTAGCAAACAGTGCCATGTCTGCATTGAACACTGATCAGCTTTCCTTGGTATTTCCCTTTCAGACCTCTCATCCTGTCTCACTGCCTTCCAAAGTCTTTCCACCCTTTGACTTGGAAAGATCATGCCTAAACCAAACAGACTATTCAACCACCCATACAAACACACAAGTAAACAAGCAAGCAAACAAACAAACAAACAATGCAAACCTTTATTGAATACAAAGGGAAGTAGAACAGAGCAAGACAAAACAAAACAAAAGTAAACTAAACAAATGTGCTAGGAGTACATATAGAATGGGTGGTTTGTTAGTCATCTCACAGCTAAGCATAAGGCATTGGTAAGAAGAGCAGCAGATCTTAGTCCCAAGGAAGAAGTCTTCATAACTCCTTCCTGGTTTAGTGTCCTGAGCTGTGTAGCCTATACCTGGTGACCCATGAGATTTCCTGCAGTCTGAGGGAGCCAGTCCAATGGTGTGTTCTGTCAGTTGGGCTTTTCATTAGGCCTCCTTTTTTTTTAGGAGTCCCTGGTGATCTGGCCATCTGCCCTTTCAGCAGAATCCCATTCTGAGACCCCATTTCCTCGTCTCAGGGCCCTCAGGTAGGCACTCCACATGGAAAACCCTCGTGCATTTCCTCCTTCTAGTAAGCAAGATGCTTTGCATCGAAATCAGCCACTGTAATAGGGGTTTTGATGCATATATTTTTGGGCTGTCTACATTCTCATTTGTGGATTGCGGGTGTCTTCTGGATAGGATCTTCCAGGCTGGGACTCAGAGAATATCCAGCAGAGCCTCATATTCTTCTTGAGAGAGAGGCAGCTCAGGTGTTGCATCCATTTGCTGCCCTTCACCTTCCACATGTACAGGGCCTGGGGTGTGCGTCTCCACTCGAACTTCCATCAGCAGTTGATCCAGGAAGAGTTCCAGGGGGCCCGTGTTGCATCCCTGAGTGAGAGCATGTTCTTGGCATTGTCCTTCAGGCTGTGCAAATTGTGGTAGCAGAGACTCTCTGGAGAAATTGTTTGGGTCGCTATAACTCGAGGATTCCTTGGAAACACAGTCTGTGGCAGCCAGTTGCAAGATGGTTTCCTGGACACCCTCGTGCTCCTTGCCACCAGAATTTCCATCCAGATCCACAGGGAATGGCCTGTCACCCTGCACTTAGTCTTCTTCCAGCAGTTCATCAAGGAGGAGTTCCAAAGTTCCTGGCTCGTATGCTTGAGTGGCTGTCTGTGATTGGCCTCGTCCTTCGGGCATTGCAACTTGGGGTATCTGGGACTCTTTGTGGAAGTGGGGCTGGTCGCTGGAGCTCGAGTTCTCCATGCCCACACCTCCTGCAGCAGCCATCGGTAACAGGTTGTCCTGTGCTGCCTCATCCCTGCCACTCAGACCTCCAGTTGCCACATCCTGCACTTGTGAAGCAGGCACATCTTGATCTGGAGAGCGGGCTTGCCGCGCTCTTCTGTTCTGAAACCATATGTCGATCGTGTCCTCAGACAAACCTGTCCTCTGGCCCAGCTGCTCCCTGGTATCAAAGCCTGGCAACGGGTTCCTCTCAAAGGCTTGCACTAGGATCCTGCGCTGTTGCATGGTGAGTGTATGGGGAGGCCTTCTGCTGTCCGAGGGCTTGCTGCTATCTTGTGACCTGGAGCCAAACCCTTCCTCGAGCTGTTGGGAGGCTAGCTGAATGGAGCCTCTGCTGGACCGCTTTGGGCCGTGACTCACCTCTCCAGTGCGACATCTTCGGTTCTCAAACCACACGCGGATGTGGGACGCAGAGAGCTGTATTTGCCTTCCCAGTTCCTGCCTGTCCCAGAAGCTCGGGTATTGGTTCTTGCTGAAAGCTGATAGCAGGGCCTTCTTTTGCCAGGCCTGCCAAACCGTCTTCCTGTGCCGGGATTCCCTCAGCACACAGCTGCTATCCACATTGCTTCCAGCTTCCATGCTCCTAAGGATTCGATGCCAGGAGTCCTCAAGCTGGAGAATATAGTCAGGAGCGCTCCAGAGCAAGCGCAAGCTTCAGCAAATGCCAGCCGTAGGGCTGGGACCCCTGCCCTTAAAACCTTTGCCTCTGCTCCCGGAGCTCTGCCCACTCGAAAGGAGCCGTGGGCTAGAGTAGTACTCCAGACTCTTGAATCAAGGTCATGCCACGAAGCTCTACACCTGTCACGCCTCCCACCTGAGAACAGGAGACCCGGAACAAGACATCAAGAAACCTATCAGCCTCAGTAAAGTCTCTCCCAAAGTCTTGCAGTCCCTTGCATGCCATCCTGGTCATTGAACAAGGAAGCACAAAAAATGTCCTAGGAATCAACCATCCAGCAGACAGATCGTCCATGGACGGAGCACCATAGTTCCTTCCTGGCCTTGGGCAGAGTATCCAGGAAATCGTGGAGGTGATAAGCAGGCTTCAGAAGAGGAAGGCAGAGTGGAGTGTGCCTTAGGTGGTATCACTAGCCAAGTGGAATCCGTGCTGATCTCATCCCATCTGGATCCACACAGGTTGGAAAGAGAAGACCCCCCAACTGAGGATCCTAACCACTTGTCCTGATACCCAAGGACATCACTTCCAGGGTCAGGCAAGTCATGGCACTTCTTTCCTGCTCGTAGGGCTAGGTGGTAGTTGGGAGCAACAGAACTCTATTAAACCGAGAGTAGAGAATAGCACATGCAGAAAGAAAGTCATTTACACAGGCAAATAGGCCAAAACCACAATAGTTCATGTAGAGATTCCAGAATGCCTATTCATGCATTTCCTGTCAATCTTCCACACCCAATTCTCAGCAATAGACAGATCATAGGAACAGAAACTAAACAGAGACACAGTACAACTAACCAAAGTTATGAACCAAATGGCTTTAATAGATTCTTATAGAACATTTCATCCTAAAACAAAAGAATACACCTTCTTTTCAGTACCTCATGTTACCGTCTCCAAAACTGTCCATATAATCAGTCATAAAACCGGCCTCAACAGATACAAGAAGATGGAAATAATCCCATGCATCCTATCAGATCACCATAGACTTCAATAACAACAAAAGTGACAGAGAGCACACATACACATGGAAGTTGAACAACTCTTTACTCAATGCTAACGTGGTCAAGGAAGAAATAAAGAAAGAAATTAAAGACTTTTTAGAATGTAATGAAAATGAAGGCACAACATAACCAAACTTATGGGAAACAATGAAAGCAGAGCTAAGAGGAAAACTCATAGTTCTGAGTGCTTCGATAAAGAAACCAGAGAGAACGTACACTACTATCTTGACAGCATACCTAAAAGCTCTAGAACCAAAGATGCAAATACATCCAAGAGGAGTAGATGGCAGGATATAATCAAACTCATGGCTAAAATCAACCAAGTAGAAACAAAAAGATCTGTACAAATTTCTTTGTTGATTAACAAAACCAGGAACTGGTTCTTAGAGAAAATCAACAAGATAGATAAACTCTTAGCCCGTCTAACCAGTGGGCATAGAGTATCTAAATTAGCGAAATCAGAAATGAAAAGGGAGACATACCAACAGATTCTGAGGAAATTAGTGCAAAAGCCTATATTCAGCAAAACTTGAAAATCTGGAAGAAATGGACAATTTTCTAGACAGATACCAGATTTCCAAGTTAATCAGGATATGATAAACCATCTAAACAGCCGCATAACTCCTAAAGAAATAGAAGCTGTTCTTAAAAGTCTCCCAAACAACAAAAGCACAGTAACTGATCAGTTTAGTGAAGAATTATATTAGACCTTCATAGAAGACCTAGTACCAATACTGTCCAAATTTTTTCACAAAGTAGAAACAGAAGAAACACTACCAAATTCCTCCTATAAAGTCACAATTCAGCTTGTACCAGACCATACAAAAAAGAGAACTTAAGGCCATTTTGCCAAAAGCAAACTACAGATTCGTTGCAATCTCCATCAAAATTCCAATTCTTCATGGCGTGAGAGCAATTTGCAAATTCATATGGAATAACACAAAAGCCAGGAGAGTGAAAACTATCCTCAAAAATAAAAGAACTTCTGGTGGAATCACTATCCCTGACCTCTAGCATTATTACAGAGCAATAGTGATAAAACCGGTATGGCATTGGTACAGAGACAGGTGGCAGATGCATGGAATAAAATTGTAGACCCAGAAATGAATCCGCACACCTGGTCACTTGATCTTCAAGCTAAAACCATCCAGTGGAAAAAAGATAGCATTTTCAAGTAATGGAGCTGGTTCAACTGGAGGTCTGCATGTAGAAGAATGCAAATGGATCCATTCTTGATACTATTTTCGGAGCTGGGGACTGAACCCAGGGCCATGTGCTTGCTAGGCAAGCACTCTACCCCTGAGCTAAATCCCCAACCATTGGATCCATTCTTATTGCCTCATACAAGTGCAAGTGCAAGTGGATCAAGGACATTCACATAAAACTAGATACAGTGATACTAATAAAAGAGAAAGTGGGGGAAAAGCGAAAACACATGGGCACAGGGGGAGATTTCCTGAAGAGAACATGAATGGCTTAAGGTCAAGAATTGACAAATATGTCCCCCTAAAATTACAAAGCTTCTGGAAGGCAAAGGACACTGGCATTAGGACAAAATGGCAACCAGAAGATTGAGAAAAGATCTTTACCCATCCTACATCCAATAGAGGGCTAATATCCAATATGTACATAGAACTCAAGAAGTTAGACCCCAGAAAATCACATAACCCTATTAAAAATGAGGTACCGAGCTGAAAAAGAATTCTCAGCTGAGGAATATCAAATGACTGAGAAGCACCTAAAGAAATGCTCAACATCCTTAGTCAACAGTGAAATGCAAATCAAAACAACCCCGAGATTACACCTCATGCAAGTCAGAATGACTAAGATACAAACTCAGGTGACAACAGATGCTGGTGAGGATGTGAAGAAAGAGGAATACTCCTCCATTGTTGGTGGGATTACAGGCTGGTACAACCACTCTGGAACTCAGTCTGGAGGTTCCTCAGAAAACTCGACATCGTACTACTTGAGTAACCAGCTATTTAACTCCTGGGCATATAACCAAGATATGCTCCAACATATAACAAGGACACATGTTCCACTATGTTCATAGCAGCCTTATTTATAATAGCCAGAACCTGGAAAGAACCCAGATGCCCTTCATCAAAGGAATTAATACAGAAAATGTGATATATCTACATAATGGAGTACTATTCAGCTATTAAAAACAGTGACTTCATGAGATTTTTAGGTAAATGTATAGAACTAGAAAATATACTGAGTGAGGTAATCCAATCACAAAGACACATGGAATGCACTCACTGATAAATAGATATTAGCTCAAAACCTCAAATTACCCAAGATACAATCCCCAGACCACATCAAGCTCAAGAAGAAGGATGACCAAAGTTTTGATTCTTCAGTCCTTCTTAAAAGGGGGAATAAAATATTTGTAGGAGGAGATATGGGACAAAGTTTGGACTAGAGACCAAAGGAATGGCCCTTCAGAGCCTGCTCCACCTGGGATTCCAACACATATACATACAGCCACCAAACTCAGAAAATATTGTTGATGCCAAGAAATGCATGCTGAAAGGAGCCTGATATAGCTGTCTCCTGAGAGGCTCTACGAGAGCATGACAAATACAGGGGCGAATGTTCACAGCCAATCATTAAACTGAGAATGGGGTCCCTATTGGAGGAGTTACAGAAAGGATTGAAGGAGCTGAAAGGGTTTGCAATGCCATAAGTACAACAATACCAACCAACCAGAGATCCCAGGGCCTAAACCACCATCCAAAGTGTACACACGAATAGGTCCATGGCTCCAGCATATGTAGTAGATGATGATCTTGTTGGGCACCAAGGGGAGGAGAAGCCCTTGGTCCTGCTAAGTCTGGACACCCCCCCACCCCCAGTGTAGGGGAATGTCAGGGCAGACAGTTGGGAAGGAGTGGGTGGGTGGGTGGGGGAACAACCTCATAGAGGAAGGTGAGAAAGCGTTGGAATAGGGGGGTTATGGATCAGAAATCAGGAAAGGGGATAACATTTAAAATACAAATAAATAATATCCAATAAAAATTAGGGTAATGTTAGTTATGTTCAGGGTTAGTTTTGTATTAATATTTTTAATAAATCCTTTCATGGATTTGTTTCCAGTTTTAATGATTCATGTTCCCAAATAAAAAACACATATTCAGGGTTTATATTTAATATGCCTTATGTATCACAATATCTGGGAAACTGCCAAGCTTCCATGTTGCTATAATCTATCTCCTACTAATAATTTGAAGTTATTACTTACTAATGTCTATGTCCCATCTTGGCTGCTTCTGGCACAGTCGAGCAGCCATCTGTGCTGCACTCTCCTGGACCCTTTTTATCGGGGCTCTATGTCTCTGCTCTGCATGTTCCTTAGGCATGGTGCCTCTCCTTTCTGTCCTCTCCCTCATGTTCCCAAACTAAGGAACCCTAAATCTTGCCACTCTCTTTCCTCCCCAGCTATTGGCTTTTGGCATCTTTATTTATGAATCAGAATTTGCAGGTTCCCATATAGCAGACCCTCTTGTGAAAAATAATTTGTTAGATCCAATTGCATTAGAAAACAAGCAGCTTCTTTTTGTCCAATTAAAAAGGCTCTTTACTCTCATATGTACATTGAACACAGTTCAATTATACAAATTGTAAGGTATGATAGAACTTATAACATCTAAACCATGATATTTGACAATTTAAATAAAATGTTCATCATCTTTTGTAACCTAAAGAGTTTATAATTTTGTACCTCAGTTTTGTTTAATTTTTAACTTACATTACCATCCTTTCAATTCTGGAACACCTTCCTTAATGTTAAACAGCTTAAGATAAATTATGAGATTATAATTAGTCTTAAACCCCATCAAAGATCTGAGAGAATTAAATATTGCTTGAAAATGTAGGGAGTACAAAAACAAAGCTTGCAAAACTTGTACAGTTTGTAGAGATAGCTGACTTCCTGGAGAGTTCCCAATATTCCTGATACCGTTGAAGCATCAGTCTTCAACCTCTGGCCCATAATGATCTGACATACCTTAAGAGAAGCAGGAATTCTGAAGGACTAGATGACCCTGTTTTGGCAGAGCTTATCATGTATCCTTTAGTTTTTTTCTAAAACAGTATTTTGTCCAAAGATGAAATTAGGGTATTTCTTACCCAGTGGCTTGCTTGCCACATTTTAAACAATTCCACCTGGATGTAATGTTACTCAATATCTTCTTTGAAGTGGGATGGGAGTATTGGCAAGAGGAGACATATCTCCTAATCAACAGATATGTTAATAATAAAATGTTTTTAAAAGTCATATTTTGTGGCTCTCTGATGTTTTTGAAGACTGTTCATAGATATATAGTATAACTAAATTGTTAAATATTGATTATTCTTAGCTATTTACTATATGAATAATCTTGAAAACATTTTATTGTAATTAATTCAGATTCTAATATGACCATGAGTTTATAATCTGAACATTAGCTTTATTTAATTATTCCAAATAGTTTTTAATAGCAGCTATTAGAAGGACTGGGTATAAGCTTTGTATTCTTTTTTTTTTAATTTATTTAATACTTAATAATTCTTTGGTTTCCAGGCAAACATTCCCCTCCCACCTCCCCTTTCTTATGGGTGTTCCCCTCCCAACCCTCCCCCCACTGCCACCCTCCCCCCAACAGTCTAGTTCACTGGGGGTTCAGTCTTAGCAGGACCCAGTGCTTCCCCTTCCACTGGTGCTCTTACTAGGATATTCATTGCTACCTATGAGGTCAGAGTCCAGGGTCAGTCCATGCATAGTCTTTAGGTAGTGGCTTAGTACCTGGAAGCTCTGGTTGCTTGGCATTGTTGTACATATGGGGTCTCGAGCTCCTTCAAGCTCTTCCAGTTCTTTCTCTGATTCCTTCAACGGGGGTCCTACTCTCAGTTCAGTGGTTTGCTGCTGGCATTCGCCTCTGTATTTGCTGTATTCTGGCTATGTTTCTCAGGAGAGACCTACATCCGGCTCCTGTCGGTCTGCACTTCTTTGCTTCATCCATCTTGTCTAATTGGGTGGCTGTATATGTATGGGCCACATGTGGGGCAGGCTCTGAATGAGTGTTCCTTCAGTCTCTGTTTTAATCTTTGCCTCTCTCTTCCCTGCCAAGGGTATTCTTGTTCCCCTTTTAGAGAAGGAGTGAAGCATTCACATTTTGATCATCTGTCTTGAGTTTCATTTGTTCTAGGCATCTAGGGTAATTCAAGCATTTGGGCTAATAGCCACTTATCAGTAAGTGCATACCATGTATGTCTTTCTGTGACTGGATTAGCTCACTCAGGATGATATTTTCCATTTCCAACCATTTGCCTACGAATTTCATAAAGCCGTTGTTTTTGATAGCTGAGTAATATTCCATTGTGTAGATGTACCACATTTTCTGTATCCATTCCTCTGTTGAAGGGCATCTGGGTTCTTTCCAGCTTCTGGCTATTATAAATAAGGCTGCGATGAACATAGTGGAGCACGTGTCTTTTTTATATGTTGGGGATCTTTTGGGTATATGCCCAAGAGAGGTATAGCTGGATCCTCAGGCAGTTCAATGTCCAATTTTCTGAGGAACCTGCAGACTGATTTCCAGAATGTTTGTACCAGTCTGCAATCCCACCAACAATGGAGGAGTGTTCCTCTTTCTTTGCATCCTTGCCAGCATCTGCTGTCACCTGAGTTTTTGATCTTAGCTATTCTCACTGGTGTGAGGTGAAATCTCAGGGTTGTTTTGATTTGCATTTCCATTATGACTAAAGATGTTGAACATTTCTTTAGGTGGTTCTCAGCCATTTGGCATTCCTCAGCTGTAAATTCTTTGTTTAGCTCTGAACCCCATTTTTAATAGGGTTATTTGTCTCCCTGCGGTTAACTTCTTCAGTTCTTTGTATATTTTGGATATAAGGCCTCTATCTGTTGTAGGATTGGTAAAGATCTTTTCCCAATCTGTTGGTTGCCGATTTGTCCTAACCACAGTGTCCTTTGCCTTATAATAGCTTTGCAGTTTTATGAGATCCCATTTGTCGATTCTTGATCTTAGAGCATAAGCCATTGGTGTTTTGTTCAGGAAAATTTTTCCAGTGCCCATGTGTTCCAGATGCTTCCCTAGTTTTTCTTCTATTAGTTTGAGTGTGTCTGGTTTGATGTGTAGGTCCTTGATCCACTTGGGCTTAAGCTTTGTACAGGGTGATAAGCATGGATCGATCTGCATTCTTCTACATGTTGACCTCCAGTTGAACCAGCACCATTTGCTGAAAATGCTATCTTTTTTCCATTGGATGGTTTTGGCTCCTTTGTCAAAAATCAAGTGACCATAGATGTGTTGGTTCATTTCTGGGTCTTCAGTTCTATTCCATTGGTCTATCTCTCTGTCTCTGTACCAATACCATGCAGTTTTTATCACTATTGCTCTGTAATACTGCTTGAGTTCAGGGATAGTGATTCCCCCTGAAGTCCTTTTATTGTTGAGGATAGTTTTAGCTATCCTGGGTTTTTTGTTATTCCAGAAGAATGTGCAAATTGTTCTGTCTAACTATTTGAAGAATTGGATTGGTATTTTGATGGGGATTGCATTGAATCTGTAGATCGTTTTTTATAAAATGGCCATTTTTATTATATTAATCCTGCCAATCCGTGAGCATGGGAGATCTTTCCATCTTCTGAGGTCTTCTTCAATTTCTTTCTTCAGTGTCTTGAAGTTCTTATTGTACAGATCTTTCACTTGCTTGCTTAAAGTCACACCGAGGTACATTATATTATTTGGGTCTATTATGAAGGGTGTCGTTTCCCTAATTTCTTTCTTGGCTTGTTTCTCTTTTGTGTAGAGGAAGGCTACTGATTTATTTGAGTTAATTTTATACCCAGCCACTTTGCTGAAGTTGTTTATCAGGTTTAGTAGTTCTCTGGTGGAACTTTTGGGATCACTTAAGTAAACTATCATATCATCTGAAAATAGTGATATTTTGACCTCTTCTTTTCTGATCTGTAATCCCTTGACCTCCTTTTGTTGTCTGATTGCTCTGGCTACAACTTCAAGAACTATATTGAATAAGTAGGGAGAGAGTGGGCAGCCTTGTCTAGTCCCTGATTTTAGTGGGATTGCTTCAAGTTTCTCTCCATTTAGTTTAATGTTAGCAACTGGTTTGCTGTATATGGCTTTTACTATGTTTAGGTATGGGCCTTGAATTCCTATTCTTTCCAGGACTTTAATAATGAAGGGGTGTTGAATTTTGTCAAATGCTTTCACAGCATCTAATGAAATGATCATGTGGTTTTGTTCTTTCAGTTTGTTTATATAATGGATCACGTTGATGGTTTTCCGTATATTAAACCATCCCTGCATGCCTGGGATGAAGCCTACTTGATCATGGTGGATGATTGTTTTGATGTGCTCTTGGATTCAGTTTGCCAGAATTTTATTGAGTATTTTTGCGTCGATATTCATAAGGGAAATTGGTCTGAAGTTCTCTTTCTTTGTTGGGTCTTTGTGTGGTTTAGGTATAAGAGTAATTGTAGCTTCATAGAAGGAATTCGGGAGTGATCCGTCTGTATCAATTTTGTGGAATAGTTTGGATCATATTGGTGTGAGGTCTTCTATGAAGGTTTGATAGAATTCTGCACTAAACCCGTCTGGACCTGGGCTCTTTTTGGTTGGGAGACCTTTAATGACTGCTTCTATTTCCTTATGAGTTATGGGGTTGTTTAACTGGTTTATCTGTTCCTGATTTAACTTCGGTACCCGGTATCTGTCTAGGAAATTGTCCATTTTCTGTAGATTTTCAAGTTTTGTTGAATATAGGCTTTTATAGTAAGATCTGATGATTTTTTGAATTTCCTCTGAATCTGTAGTTATGTCTCCCTTTTCAGTTCTGATTTTGTTAATTTGGACACACTCTCTGGGTCCTCTCGTTAGTCTAGCTAATGGTTTATCTATCTTGTTGATTTTCTCAAAGAACCAACTTTTGGTTCTGTTGATTCTTTCTATGGTCCTTTTTGTTTCTACTTGGTTGATTTCAGCTCTGAATTTGATTATTACCTGCCTTCTACTCCTCCTGGGTGTATTTGCTTCTTTTTGTTCTAGAGCTTTTAGGTGTGCGCCCTTTCCAGGAGCTTCCGTGCACTAGGGTTCCTGATGGCGTTTGGTGTTTTCCTCTGGCGTCCGAGATGTGTGTGCAGAGTGCAGTCTCTTCTGGTTTCCCAGGCGTGTCTGCCTCTCTGTAGGTTTAGCCCTCACTCCCACGGCATTTGGGTGCAGAGAACTTTTTATCTGGTCTGTTTCCTTCAGGTTCCAGCGGTGTCTCAGGCGCAGGGGTCCTGCCGCTACTGGGCCCTCCCCTATGGGAACCCAGAGGCCTTATTCAGTTTCCTCTTGGGCCAGGGATGTGGGCAGGGGTGGGATGTGTTGGTGGTCTCCTATGCTCTGCAGCCTCGGGAGTGCCCACCTGGCCAGGCGGTGAGGTCTCTCTCCCACGGGGTTTGGGAGCAGAGGGCTGCTGCGGGCCGGGATCCGCAGGTGTGGGACTTCCAGTAAACACAGGAAGTGCCTGGTCCTAGAGGAATTTGGCCTCTGTGTGTCCTGAGTTCACAAGGCAGGTTTCTTGCAGCAAAAAAGTTGGTCTTACCCCTGCTTCCGAGGCTCAAGTTTGCTCGTGGGGTACTGCCTAAGTCCTCTCTGCGGCGGCAGCAACCGGGAAGATCTGCGCCGCTCTTTCCGGGATCCTCCGTGCACCAGGGTTCCAGATGGCGTTTGGTGTTTTCCTCTGGCATCTGGATGTGTGCAGAGTGCAGTCTCTTCTGGTTTCCCAGGCGTGTCTGCCTCTCTGTAGGTTTACCTCTCCCTCCCACGGGATTTGGGTGCAGAGAACTGTTTATCCGGTCTGTTTCCTTCAGGTTCCGGCAGTGTCTCAGTCGAAGGGATCCTGCCGCTCCTGGTCCCTCCCCTATGGGAACCCAGAGGCCTTATACAGTTTCCTCTTGGGCCAGGGATGTGGGCAGGGGTGGGCAGTGTTGGTGGTCTCCTCCGCACTGTAGCATCAGGAGTGCCCACCTGACCAGGCGGTGAGGTCTCTCTCCCACCGCTTTTATTCTTAAATGAAGTGCATACATATTACACCTATCTAAAAGTAACAAAATTAGTGTTAAATTTTGTATCATTATACAAAGATTTATGTCAATGAAAATCTTAAATCTGTAAGAATATCTAAATTTTGTACCAATGTAAGAAAATACTTTAATTCTGTATCAAAATATAAAGATTTCTATCAGTTGAATGTATAAACGTAAAAACATTTAAGAATAAATTTAGCAATCCATCTCTCTCTCTCTCGATATATATATATATATATATATATATATATATATATGATTTTGTATAATTCAATCCTCATTTTTTTTCTTTTCAACCACTTTCCTTTACTAAAGAAAGAAAGGCTAGAATAGAGGAAAGGAAATATAGAAATCCCCCAAGTTTAACGTCTATAGTTTCCTCCCTGTCCGAAATTATGACTTTGTTACTAATTATCTGTTGAATGACAACCTATCTATAATTTATACAATATAATCAGATATCCCAAATCCAAGAGTATTCAAAATTTCTTCCTGTTGAATTGGAGCAAAGAATTCCTTTTGAGAGTCTCAAAAGGAAACAGGAAAGACTGGAACTGTCCGAAAGTCTAGGTAAACTGAGGTCATTGGGAATCAACAACCATTCCTGAAGCTGATCTCAGAGCAAGTCTGTGAGAACAGCATCAGCTGAGGCAGGGAGCTGGCAGAACCGGTGTTACAGTATCCCCAAATATGAATCTTGTCAGAGCCCCATGTTGGTGTTTCATTCTGTAATGTAGGAATCTTATGACCAAATTTTTAGTTCTATAAAGATATTTGTATGGACTGTGCAAGATCGACAGATCCATTAATGATGAACTTGTTTTTCTTCGTTTATTTGAGCATGTAAAAGACAATTCTCTTTTTTATGCTTTAGTTTAATCAATAACCAAATTGTAATAAATTTCATTCATGCCATATGAAGGAAGGCATGATGAATTTTAAAGATTCTGTAACCAGTAAGATCTATTGGCTAAACTTAGCTAAGATTTTGGCTAGAGATATTCGTTTATTTCTAAGCCAGTTTTAGGATTATTCCCATGTGGAGTGATCAGCAATTCATTTTACTTCTTCTGTTTGGTCTTCTTGAATTTTTCTTTCCTGTATGTAGATAATATCTTTAGGATATTTTCTTCTATCATATGTGATCATATTACTTTGGAAGGGGTCCAAAGCCTTCTCTCGTCTCTTGTTAACATAAATTTAGAGCCTCTCTTATAAAATATCATCTCCTTAATCTGGCATTCTGAAATCAATAGATTCAATTTAGCAGCTTCTTATTTATTAGGGCCTCTCCTACTCTGACATTGCCTCTAGAGGATTAGTAATGTCACTAATACCACCAAACTTATAACCACTTTCATTTTGATATTTAAAACTGTCAAAACAATTAACACAATTTTAAATAATTATTATTATTTGTTGGGATAGAGCTTCAGATACCTGCAGTACACTGATGGAGAAATGCAGCAACATCATACTCTGATAAGGACAACTCATTCATCAGTCTCTGCCTCCTGATAGCCATTCAGAAACAAATTAAGGAGTTGCAAGACAATAATCAGCAAGCTCAATTAATCCTTGCTCTCTACAAACCAATCATCAGAAATCCTTGACTCTGGGTTTGCTATTTAGAAGCCATGGGATTAGGACAGGTCTAGGAAGTAGAGGTCTGCCTTAACCAGGGACATAGGTGAGACCCTTGCCCCAATACCCAGGAACTGTTAGTGTACATGTTTAAGGACTTGGCCCATTATATAGAAGAGAAGGTTTACTTTAGACACATTATAAAGCTGGTAGAAAGTTTAATTCACCTGCCAAAACCTGTGGCCTTTCCTATAACAGCAAGTTAATTTATTGTGGAAGTCAGTACCTAATAGGACTGGGACAAAGCCCATTTTCTCCTAATGTTAGCTTCCTGAGAAAGAACTCAGTGGGGACTTTTCAGGAAACCCTGCCTATAGGTTTTGCTGTCACCTGGCTGCCCTGCTACTGCCTCACAAACAGGCTTTAGCAACAAGTGGGAGAAACAGTCTCCCACCAACTTCTCTACCGGGGCACTATGCTTTCTGTACCCCAATTCCCTTAACATTTGCTTATATGAGACAGGATTCATAGATGGCAAAAATGAGCATCTCCCACGGGACATGTCCAACAGAACCTATAGAACTGAGGAGAGAAAGGATGGCCAGTGAGCATTCTGGGGGTGTCCACTGAGAGTACAAGGGACCCAGCCTGTTTCTGTAATGGTTATTATATCTGAGTTAAAGATCTGGGATGGAATTTCAACCCAGTCCCAACCACTCATGCTCTGGTCAAAATAGCAAGCTATTGAGCATCACTGGGACTCGGTTTTCTTTTCTAGGAGATGAATACTAGTACCAATGTTGGATGGATATTTTTATACATTCTGGCACAAATAGTTGGTGTTGCCTGAACTTGTGCAGATGTCTCCATCAGGCAAGATGTGTGGGAAGGATAGTGCTGAGTCTGTGAAGCTGACCATAAGAAGTTAACTTCTCTTTTCTTAGGTACAGATTAAAGATAGAAAAATGCTCCCACAAGTGCTTGGAACTTAAAATGTCCACATTGTACTCTTCAGGCCTCTCGGGTATCAACTCTATCTACACTGTGAGATTCACATTCTTAGAAAAAAATCACATGTGTTTGGAGCACATGGAAAGGATAACATATACTTTTTCTCCTTGGATTCCCTGATATGACTACAGCACTCAATTCTCCTTTATACCAGTCCTGCTTTCAGGAAAGTGCATCAGAATTAAAGCCTGCCTTATTGGCCACAAACTGAGCAAGGAGACCAGCTATAGGCTCAGAAACATGTGGCTAACTGTCTCTGGGATTGCTCCTTATGGTATGTTATGTGAAATCTCATGGTCATGACTCTGGAACCTAATACAAGCTAAGTACTAGCCGATGACAAAATGAATGTAAGGACATAGATGTTAGTGTATATCTTTATCCTCTTTGATTCAAACTGTTCCTTCTCAACTGTTTTAGGACAAAGAATCACCTATATACTAAGTTTATCTTATGTTCTCTCTGAAGACATGAATTAGGGGGTCTTTTTCTTGCTCTCTTTCTCCTTTTCATCTTCTGAAATAAGATATCAATGACCACATTTGGGGGATTGAGGGAGGTCTGCCTGTGCAACCTAATGGTCCCTGACCTGTAAGTAGGTAGGTGTCAAGTTTAAACTAGATTAAAAGAACTTCTGTTCTACTTTTACTAACAGTATATTCTAGGCTAGTTAAGTCCTATTCACCTTCCAAAGGGGAGACACATTCCAGCATTCAATGCAAAGTGATATCCATTTCCTTCCAGATTGCTTTCACTTTTCTGTTAGGAGACAGTTAAGGTTCTGGAAAGAATTCCCCACAGTGAAGCACCTTAACACTGAGATTAAACTGGGCTGGCATTCAGTGGACTATGACATTTGTAATGGAAGGGACTAAGGGATTAAAATGGGCTTTATCAATATCAGAAAGAGGACATAGAGGAAAGACAGGATGGACATTTTCTGTCCTCATATGGGAGACATTACACTAGGAACAGAAACCTACAGAGCAAGACAGATACATAGGGAATTCTGTGCTGTTTCTCTACAGCCTTGCCCATAGGGTCTGAGCATTCATGGGCAGTTTAGACATGGGATTGGATCAAGGTCTCCTCAGACAATGAGATGAAAGCTCAGGCTTTGATCATATTTCTTTGTTAACTGTGGTTTCCTGTGGAAAAACATTTTGTAAATAGTTTGCCTTCTCCTGTGCTGGACAGAGAGCTCTATACTGAGTAAATGGTTAAACTGCTGTGTAGTAATATTTCAAATATATAAATCCTAATGACACATTCCTGGTATTGTCCTCAAAGAACACATACACACACACACACACACACACACACACACACACACACACACAGCATTTATATTTTGATATGCCTTAATCAGCACAATGGCTGAGGAACTTCCTCACTTACCTCCTATCAAAAACCCCGAGTTATTACAAACTAAATTCTGTGCTTTATTATTAATCATTCTATTTGTTTACATTTCAAATGAGATCCCACTTTTCAATTACCCCTTCCACCAACCCTCGTTATCCCATGCTATCCCACTTCCTAGTTATCGCTCTTCCAGACCCCCCCTAACATCCACCCTCCCCCTTTTCTCAGCCTGTATGAGAATGCTCCCCCAAATATCCACACTCTTCCACCCCACTGCTCCAGCATCTCCCTATACTGGGGCATCAAGTCCCCCCAAGACCAAAGACCTCTCCTCCCATTGCTGTTAGGCAAGGTCATCCTCTGCGATCTATGTATCTGGAGCCATGGATTCCTCCAGCTATACTCCTTGGTTGGTGGTCTAGACTTTGTGAGAACTGGGTGGTCAGGCCAGACTGTGTTGTTTTTCCAATGGGGTTGTAATTCCCATTTTCTCCCGCAGTCCATCTGCCAGCTCCTCCACCAGGTTGCCTGAGCTTTGTCTAATGATTGGCTGCAAGCATCCACATCTACATTCGTCAGTTGCTGCCCAGACTTCCTGAGGAACCACCACGTCAGGTTCCTGTCAGCAAGTACCTCTTGACCACTGCAACAGTTTGGTGTCTGCACAGATGATGGATCCCCAGGCGGGACAGTCCCTGGTTGTCCCTTTCTTCACTCTCTGTTCCATATTTTTCCCTGTTCTTCTTTTGGACAGACACAGTTCTCGGTTAAAAACTTTGAGATGGATGAGTATCCCCATCCCTTGACCCAGGTCCATGCCTATCTGCTGGAAGGGGTCACTATAGGATCTACCTCCCCTATCTCTGTGCATTCTGGCTAAAGAAATTCTTCTTGCGTCCTTGGAACCTCAGTGTTTACCTGGTGTGGGGGACACTCTGGGGGGGTAATCCCCACTTCCTCATCCCCCAGCTATATATTTTTGTTCAGTTTCCTGACTTTCTGTACCTCTCTCACTTCTCTTCCTGATCCTGATGCTACCACCCTTATTTCCTCCCCTTCTCTCCCTAGCTCCCCTTTCCATCCACATCCCACAATCATCCTGTTCTCCACTCAATGCAGGACTGAAGCATCCACACAATGTTCTTCCTTTGTTATATGCTCCATATGGTCTGTGGATTTATTATGGGCATTGAACACCAATGGCTTATGCTTTAAGAGCAACAATCAACGAATGGGACCTCATAAAATTTAAACACTTTCGTAAAGCAAAGGAAACTATCATTCGACAAAACAGAAACCCACAGATTGAGAAAAGATATTTACCAACCTTACATCTAATAGAGGGCTAATATACAAAAATATACAAGGAACTCAAGAAGTTAGACTCCAGAGAAGCAAATAACCCTCTTAAAATGTGGATTGCAGATTTAAATAGAGAATTGTCAACTAAGGAATCTTGAATGGATAAGAACCACGTAAGGAAATGTTCAACATCTGGGACATGCAAATCAAAATGATTCTGAGATTCCATATCACACCAGTCAAAATGGCTAAGAGAAAAAAATGCAGGTGACAGATGTTGGCAAGGATGTGGAAAAAGAGGAACACTCCTCCACTGCTAGTGAAACTGCAAGTTGGTAAAAGTACTTTGGAAATCACTATGACAGTTCCTGAGAAAATTGGAAATAATTCTACCTGAGAACCCAGCTATACCACTCCTGGGCATATGCCCAAACAATTCTCCAAAATATAACAAGGACGCATGCTCCACCAGGTTTGTTGCAGCATTATTTCTAATAGCCAGAACTGGAAAGAACTCAAATGTCCCTCAACAGAATGGATAGGGAAAACGTGGTACATATACACAACGGAGTACTACTCAGATATTAAAAACAATGACTTTATGAAATTCCCAGGGAAATTATTGAACTAGAAAATATAATCCTGAGTGAGGTAACCCAGACACTGAAGAACAAACATGATATGTACTTACTAATAAGCAGGTATTAGACCAAAATCCCACAATGCTCATAAATTCTATATTCTATCTTGGCCACACTGGACCCAGAGAGGTGCCCAACTGGGCTCCCCTCTCCCAGCTCCTGCACAGTTTGGCCACACCTCCCTGTCCTCCACTCCTCTCAGGCAAGGTATCTCCTCACCTCCACCTCTCCTGGCTCCCCTGGCATTGTGGATCTCCTACTTCTTTCTCTACATCCCAAGCCCAGGAATGCAAAAAGTTCTGTCACTGTCTTCCTTGTCCAGCCATTGGCTGCCTGCATCTTTATTTACCAATCATAACCATATAGGGGACAGGGTCCCTCTGTGTCTTACATTTGGACATGTGAACTCTCTCCAGCAAACAATTTTTGTGACCCAAATTATCATAATACAAGCAGCATTGGGTCAAACCCCCTAAATTGAAATCTGGATTTCCTACCGGATTATTCATTTGGCTCTGTCTACCATCACACTCCAGTACTGTGTTGCATGATGTATAGATCTTATCCCTTACAAGAAGAACATTAAAAAGGATCTATCTAAGGCAGTGGTTCTCAACATTCCTAATAGTGCAAACTTTAATAATATTCCTCATGTTGGAGTGACCACAAAACATAAAATTACATTTGCTACTTCACAACTCTCATTTTGCTAAACACTGTATGGTATTATAAACATTTGATATGCACATGGTCTTATGGACCCCTGTGAGAGGGTCATTTGATTCTCTGTGGAGTCACAATTCATAAATTGTGAAATGCTGCTCTAATGGCCTTTTTATTTTATTAATTATTTTATTTATTTACATCATCAATGCTGTTCCCACTTCTTGGTGCTCCCTACTTAGTTCTTCCCTCCATTTCCCCTCTGCTTCACCTCTAAGGGGATGCTTCCCCATTATCTCCAACCCTGAGGCATCAAGTATTTACAGGATTAGGTGCATGCTCTCCTACTGAGGCAATCCCCTCCAGTTCCTTCAACCCTCCCCTAACTCTTCCATAGGGGCCCCTGATCTCTGTCTTGATCTGCTTTGCTGTGAGTATTTACTGTTTTGATCATATGTTGGTAGGGCCTTTCAGAGAACAGCTGTGACAGATTCCTGTCTGCAAACACAATATAATATTGGTAATAGTGTCAGGAATTAATGTCTGCCTATGGGATGTATCCCAACTTGGGTGGGACTGTGGTTAGAAATTCCCTCAGTCTCTGTTCCAGTTTTGTCCCTGCATTTTTTTTCAGACAGGAGTAATTTTTGTTCAAAAGTTTTGTAGGTAGATTGGTGTCCCCATCCCTCCACTGGGGGTCCTTTCTGGCTACTGGAGGTGGTATCTTCAGGTTCCACACTCCAAATGTTGAACATTTTGGCAAAGGTCACTCACATTGAGTCCTACGAGCTTCCCCAACCAAAGTCTCTGAGACTGTTGAGAGGTTCCCTGATCCTTACCCCTGAGAGCTGCACATTTCCATTCATTCTTCTGGTCCTCTAGGACCCTCTCCTATCTCTCCCCATAACTGATCCTGTTCTTTCCTTCCTCTCTCCCTCCTCCCTCCTACTCCGGTTCCACACTTCTTCTTTCTCCCATGAGCATTTTTTCTTCCTTTTAATTGGGATTTAAACATCCTGACTGAGTCCTTCCTTCTTTTTTGACTTCTTAGGGTCTGTGGGGTGTATCATGGGTCTGTACTTTTTAGCTAATATTCACTTTCAGTGAGTACATACAGTGCTTGTCCTTTAGGTCTGGGTTACTTCACTCAAGATATTTTCTATGGCTCTCCATTTTCCTGCAAAATTCAATTTTTTTATATCTGAATAGTATTCAATTGTGTAAATGAACCACATGTTCTGTAGATATCATTTGGTATGTAACCTCAATTAGTTTCACTGTGTCTCTCTTTAGTTTTTGTTTCAGTGACATGCCTATTGGTCAGTGTGTGCTGTTGAAGTCTGCCACTAATATTTGTGGCATTCAATGTGTGCTTTGAGGTTTAGTAACATATTTTTACAAATATGGGTGCCCTTCCATTTGAGGCATAGATGACCATATTTCTCATGGTGAATTTTTTCTTTTGTGAATATAAAGTGTCCTTTCCAATCTCCCTTGATAACTTTTGATTGAAAGTCTGATTTATTGAATGTTAAGATGCCAACTCCAGCTTCTTTCTTGGGAACATTTGCTTGGATGATTTTCTCTAGCAATTTACTCTGAGATGCTGTTTGTCTTTGTTATTGAGGTGTGTTTCTTGTATGCAGCAGAATGCTAGACCCTGTTTGTGCATCCAGTCTGATAGCTTATGTCTTTTTATTAGGGAATTGAATCCGTTGATATTTAGAGACATTGAAGACAGATGATTGTTAGTTCTTTTTATGTTTATTGTAGGTGGTATTATGTGTATGGGATTCTCCCCTTTGTTGTGAGGCTGTTAATATTTTGGTTCTTTCTTCAATATGGGTACCCTGCTTGTGTTGGAGTTTTCATTATAGAATCCTATGTAGGAGTGGATTCTAGATAATGTTTAAATTTGGTTTGTCCTGGAATATTTTGGTTTTTCCATCTTTGATGATTGAGAGTTTTACTGGGTATAAGAGCCTGGGATGACATTTGTGTTCTCTTTGAGTTTGCATGATCTCTGTCCAGTACTGCTTTTATATGTGACTTAGCCATTTTGCCTTGCATCTTTTAATAATCTTTCTTTGTTCTGTGCATTTAGTGTTTTTACCATCATGTGTCAAAAGTACTTCTTTGTTGTTCTATCTATATTTTATACTAAGGATTCGTGTACATATTTAGGTTGGGAATCTTCAGTCTTTTCTATTTCTAGTATTCTTATATTTGGTCTTTCCATTGTGTCATGAATTTCCTGGATGTTTTGAGTTAGGAGTTTTTGACGTTTAGAAATGTTTTTGACTCAGTGTCAATATTTTCTACACCTGAGAATCTCCTTTCTATGTCTTGTATTCTGTTCATTATACTTACATCTGTAATTCTGGATCTCTTTGGTAGGTTTTCCATTTTTGATTGCCTCCATTTGTGTTTTCTTTTTTGTTTCTACTTCCTCTTTTTGGCCTTTGAATGCTTTGTTTAATTATTTCACCGGTTGGATTGTGTTTTCTTGTATTTCTTTAAGGGATTTATTGGTTTCCTCTTTACGTGCTTCTACCTGTTTGCCTGTGTTTTCCTGTATTTTGTTTATTGTGTTATTTATATCCTTCTTAAAGGATTCTATTATCTTCATGAGTTAGGATTTTAGCTCAGCATCCTTGTTTTTAGGGTGTTGGTACATCCAGGGCTTGCAGTGATGGAAGTACTGCTTTTGGATGATGCCAATATATTTTAAATTCTCTTGTTTATCTCTGGACATCTACTTACCTCTGGTGCTAGCTGGTCTGGGTGTCTCTCTGAAGCCTGCCTCCCATGTCTCTAGGTTGCTCCAGGTCTCCTGGGAAGCCTGTGACTCTGGCTATAGTAGTCTGTCCCTACAGAAGGCACGGGTTGGATAGGGCATGGAGTTTGAGCTGGGGAGGGCATTGGGATGGGTCCCAAGTGCCCCAGGCTCCTCAGGGTTTCCAGGTACTGCTGTAGTTTGGGAGGGTGTCTTACGTGTTGTCCTACATGCAGCAGAACTGTGAAATTTTATACTGCGGGGTCTTCAGAGGAACAGGCAAGGTGATGATCTGCCCTGTGGAAGTTGCAGATAGGAAGAAGGCTGTGTATGTGCTTTAAAAACTATATCATCTTCATAGAACCTCTTTGGCAATTGGCATTTTTTGGTACTTGAAGTTGTCTAACCTTGCCTACTTTCACATGATCTCTCAATGAAACAGACACATTAAATATTTTTCATAGATGGGTATGTAAACTTAAAAATATGATTTTAAAATCTCAGTTCTACAGAAGTCCTCACTTCTATGAGAAACATAATAGTTGAGCCAGAGATAGACAGCAGAAGAAGTGAACCAGGAGTTGACGAGTCAGGGGAAAAGGATTCAATAAGAAAGGATTTCAGAGCAGATAGAAAAGATTTTGGTGAGGTGTAATGGGGAGGGGATGCACCAGACGGTAAGTATAATCAAGTCTAAGTGCTGTGTATTTCAAAATCTCTTAGAACAGCAGTTCTCGACCAGGGGCTTGCAAATTCACTGAGGAGCAAGTGATGATTTGGCAGGGGTACTATAAAAACATCTGCACATCTAATATTTAAAATACAATATATGATAGTACCAAAGTGACAGGTATAAAACACCAAATATAATTTTATGTTTAGTGGTTACATCAACATACAAAACATTATTAAGGCTTGTAGCACTAGGAAGCTTAAGAACTGCTGTCTTACATAATCCCCTTCACATATCCTTATTCATTTAAGAGATGAAGTTTTTGAGAGAGAAGATTGAGGAGTCCTGTAAGAAATCCAGATAGTAGTATTTATCCAGAATAGAGCTTATGACCAGGATAGGAGGAAGTAAACCATGTAAAATGTGTTTCTCTACAGGAAACCATAGTCAACAAGGAAACATAGCTTAGCCCTGGCTTTCACAGCATTGTTGTCAGGAAACACCTTGAGCCAATATCATCTCAAAGCTTCCCATGAATGTGTTGACTCTGTGGGCAAGGATATAGAAAAATATCTTGATGATTCACATTTATAAGTCTTTCTCTTCACGTTTCTGGTGCCAGTGAAATATCTCCAACATGAGGGCCGATAACTCCTTCTCCTTTCTACTGTTGTTTCTGCATCCCTTCCATGTGCTCAAATTGTGTATAAGAATGCGAATCTCACAATGCAGAGTTGATACCTCAAAGGCCAGAAGAGAATAATGTGGACATTTTATGTTCCAGCCACTGGATGGAGCATTTTGCTGCTTTTATCCTGAACCTGAGAAAGAAGAAGTCATCATTTTATGATCAGCTTCACTGACTAACCACACAGTTTGCCCAATGGAGACAACTGAACAGGAGTAGTCAACACCAGCTATTGGTATTGGGACTAACAGGCAGCAGGTCTGCCTTGCTGCTGTGCTACTTGGAGTCTTAGTGTCATGCTGCTCAAAGAAGAAAGAATGCTGTCCATAATGGGGTCCACAGTCAGTGTTTTCCCAGGTGGGACAAGGTGGAGTACGATACTCTTGCTGTGGTTCACAAACTCCTGTGTACTCAGAGGCTGCTGGTGTATATCTTGGATTTGGATCAGGGTCCTTGGCCCATGCTTTCCCCCAGGGTATCCACATGTGAGGCAGAAAGGGGAAGACAAAACCCAAGAATGGCCCTAAATGATGTGATTTTGAGTGAGTGTCAGGAGTATGGAGAGGCTGTAAGAGGGAAGGCTTTCTCTGGGAAATATAGACATGACTCTTGAAGACAAAGTACACCCCCTTGCTCCTTCAAGGTGATCTTTGATGAAGAGACAATTCTTGTTTGCTGAAACTGCTTTATAAGATATAGCCTGTGAATGCAAAGGCCCTATTCAGTATGCTTAAATACTTTTTGCTGGAAAATGCCCAGGAAGAGGAACTCATTGGCTGAATGTTTGGGGGTATATCTACATACCTCATTAGCATAGAATTTTATGCTATTTGACTGATTGCTATGATCCTTGGTAAGGTATTATGGTTATGTGTTCCAGAGTAGGTAGAGTTAGGCTGTGAGTTGGTCCTACTCCTACCATTCTGAATTCTGAGATTTACAGGGTTTGGGCCCAAACTTCTCAGTTCTTCTATCTGCTGACAAGGTCCAATTGCTACATAGACGACCTATACAAATATCCTTCCAGGTGTTGGGGATACAGCTCAGTGGTAGAGTGCTTGCCTAGCAAGCACAAGGCCCTGGGTTCGGTCCTCAGCTCAACAACAACAACAAAATACCCAAAACCAAAAACAAAACCTAAAAAAACAAAAACCAAACCACCATATATCCTTCCATAGTTGGTCAGTAATATTCACCTCCCAGAGGAGAAAACTAAGTTCCAGAGATGCTAAATTGCTTGCTGTTATAGCCAGAGCATGAGTGTTGAGGAAAATCTTTCAATTCCAACCCAAAACTTTTACTCAGATAGGATGACTGTTGTGCTAACAGGCTAGGTCTCTTGTAGTCATTTGTTGTAGGCAATTCTAGAATGTTCACTTGCCATCACAGCTCTCCTCAGCTCTGCATGTTTTATTGGACATGTCCTGTGTCAGATGCTTATTTTTACCATATACTAATCCTGTCTCATATAGGCAAATGTGAGTTGGGGTACAGGAAGGCAAAGTGCCCTGATATGAACAAGTTGGTGGGAAATTGTTTCTCCTTGTTGCTAGAACTTGTTTATGGGACAGTAGCAGGGCAGTCAGGAAACAGCAGTTTCCTGAAACTTCTGACAGAATTTCCCGGAAAGACCCCACTGAGTTCTTTTCAGTAAGGTTACACAAGGAGAAAATGGACCTCGTCCCTTCCTCATTAGGTACTGAGTTTCACAATAAACCTGCTTTTATTGGAAAGGCCACAAGTCTTGGGCAGGTGAAGTAAACTTTCTGACAACATCATAATTGCCGCGCCCACCTCGACCGGCAAGGAAGACGCAACACCGTTGGATCCTTCTCAATCAGCCTTTATTGCAGGAACACCTAGTTGATGATACGGGGGACCCCGGGGAACAAAGGCACTTGCCTTAAGTACAAAACAGACAGCATGGCTAAGGACTTGTCCTCGGGGAATTGGTGGAGTAAAGACATCTTATTAACATGCTTATCAACTATGACCTAGTAAAGATGTCAGAAGAAAGCTAAAGGTGGTAGTAAATACAAGCGACCACTAGATGTCAGTGCTATAGATAAATGCTCCCAACATCTCCCTCTTTTTTGTTTTATTAAAAGATGAGTCCATTAGGTGGAGGTAGTGGTCTGAGAGAGATCAGACATGCCTCACAGAGTGCCCAGCTCGGCCATGACGAGCCACTCCTGCAGTTAGGACTGCACCCCAATGGCTAGAGATGACTGAAATGTACAACACACTGTTCTGGGCTATTGGTGTGCTAATAATAGGGGAGAGACAGAGCAGAGGGGCGTGGGACCAGCCCGAATGTACAAACAGGGCAGGGCCACCTCTGTTATGACTGGTCTAGATCTGGGTGTCACGTCAATACACGTCATTGTTCCTGTCTTAGGTCGTTCCTCTCAAAACTCGGCCTTACCCGTCACTGGAAATTAACCCTATCGCCACCGGGCTCTTGGCTTAGGTTGGTCCGAGCCTGAGGAAAGTTGCCCGTCTCTGGACACAATGACCTCACATGACAGTGACAAAATACGATCTAGGGCGAACTCTCAATCTTTTAGAGAGGCCAGCCACACACTGGGAGAAGCACCACTCTCAATGGCCGCCATAGCCTGGTAAACAATCGCTTTGTGTCTAGCATGTTCTCGTTTTAAACGGCAAAAAAGCCATAGGCATACTCCACATCCCAGGAGGACAATGGCCCCCCAGGCAAACATGTCAGCCCATTCTTTGAAAAATGAGAAAGCATTGGTGATCCACGAGGTGAAATCCCCAATCGAGATGGGTTCCATTCTGGTGTTGTTAAGGACAGCAATCTGCATCAGCAATTGTCTTGATAATTGTTCCGCTTCCATGGACCAGTTTCCTTTCAAATAATTAGAGATTTCTTTGCTCTGTTGAGAATACTGAGAAAAGTTAGCTTTCAATGGAGTAACACATAAGCCTCTAAAGGAGGAAACGCAGGACAGCTGCGTCATATGATATAATGCCTCAATTTGTTCTTGAAGCAGATCTATTCGTTGGTTAGCTAATAGAAAGCCAGATGCCAAGTGAGTATTGAATTCTTCTTGTATCTCCAATGCTACTGTGGTTCTTTCTACAATCTTATTGATAGACTCAGCCGTCTGTATTTGATTAGTCATAGCAATCGCGGCTGTTGTAGCTGCAGCGGCTGATAATACAATGGCTGAAATTATAGCTGCCGTAATACCAAAATCCCTTTTAGTTCTTAATAAATGAAGTATGGGAAAATCATCTGGATTTGCTACTACAGGGATAGGCACAAAGGAGGGAATCTTTATAATCACTGCGGTATCATTGGTGCCATCCCAGCATTCAGCTAAATAACAAACTACGTCAGAGCTATTGTAATTTAAAGCATAATCACTTGTATTAGCGCTTATCAGAAAAAAGAAAGGTGGTCTAACACATACTGGAGCGCCAACAGCAGCATCATTAGCTATTAGGCTATTAATCTTAACACCTATTAAACTTGTATTGTTATTGGTTCTAATGGCTGAAATGTTATATAATGTAAATTCTTCACCTAATAATCGAGCAAAAGGAGTTAGAGATGTGTATGCTCCCTGCTCATTAGATAATACCCATTGATACCAGGGCCAAAAATTACGTTTGCCAGTCTTATTTCTCTTCCTATCATATTGGGCATTGCTAAGAGGAGGGGAAAATTCAAATCCCGGTAGGAATTGTTTAGGTCTATGGAACGGACTCTGACATGGGGTAAATTTAGGTGGAAAGGCTTTATATGGGGGGCAAGTAGGTAGGACTCTACGACAGGTAGAGTTAACCAGTTTGCGAATGCCTTGCCCCGGGAGTGATGGAAAGCTACCATTATGCATCATAATCAAAGTTGTAATGTACGAATTAGCAGAGTTATCAATTGACGTATCACCATTGCCTGAGGAGGCCCCTTGTGTAATTTTACTCAGAGCAGCCTGGATGGCTCCAGTGCCCATAGCACGGTTGCTCACAGGATCTAACCAGTTTGCCAAAGTGGTCCTTCGCAGCCATATACAAGGCTGGGAGGAATTTCTAAGAGTGAAACATAAAGTATGTAACAGTGAAAGATTAGTGGCAGTATATCGTTGAGGCAATTCTCCACTAGGCACTATACAAGGAACATCACGCAAACAGGATGTGGAGAAAAAGGTTGGCAAAACAGTAGAATTGTTATGAACTGGCATAAGTACTGGCCAGGATCTGGCGATAGCCCACAGCGTGAGTGAATCAACCTGGATCATCATTTCCAGTAGTAGTAGTAGTATTCGTAGTCTCATCTTCACGAATAGCAGGAGGCAGTTTGCGAGTCAAACGTTCAGGCACCCAGATTGGATTGTCTTGATTCTGTGGAAAAACACAAACAGCTCCCCTAGATCTCGAAATTACGGGATCTGGGCCACACCATTCACCAGTTAAGACATCCTTCCACTTTACATCTGCATAAGTCATGGGTTTCGTGGCTGCATGGCGATCTGCAGCAGAGCGGCCATGCGCATCCAGAATTAAAAAATTTAGAGTAAAGAGAGCTAAAGACAACTGTTCTTTTGGTGTCCTGCCATAGGCAATTCCCCCTTTTTGTTTTTGTAAGAGCTCTTTTAAAGTACGATGTGCTCTTTTCACAATTCCTTGACCTTGGGGATTGTATGGCAATCCTGTGGTATGTTTGACCTGCATTGTTTGGCAAAATGTCTGAAAAGACTTTGTGGTGTAGGCAGGTCCGTTGTCTGTCTTGAGGCTGTCAGGCTTTCCCCAGGCTGCCCACGCCTCTAAGCAATGACTAATGGCATTACGAGCCTTCTCACCAGTCATTAGAGTGGCATGTATAATGCCAGAGCAGGTATCAACAGAAACATGTGCATATTTTAAGTTTCCAAACTGAGATATATGTGTAACATCCATCTGTCAGAGCTTTAATGGAATCAGGCCACGAGGGTTAATTCCCACCTGAGGAGGGTGGTGAAATTGAACACAATTTTGGCAACGTAATACTACATCACGAGCTACAGCTCTAGAGATTTTAAATTTTTGTTGAAGAGTGAAAGCAGGAACATGAAACTTTTGATGAAATTCTCTAGCAAGATCAACTGGAGCTGTATGAAAAATAAATTCTCTGTGAGTACTAGCATCCACCAAAGCATTATTACTGGCCATGGGACCAGGCAAATTAGTATGAGCTCGAATATGTTGTATGAAAAACTTATTTTTTCTGGCCCAAATTAATTTTTGTAATTCTAAAAGAATTTGACATACTGTACTAGTCGACCTAATTGGCCCTGCTATTTCAAGAGAGCGCACAGCGTTAACTACATAAGCAGAATCAGAAATTAAATTAAAAGGATCATGAAATCTTTTGAAAACCTCCAATACAATTTTGTATTCTGTAATTTGGGGGGTGCCTGGATTGAACTGAATTAAGACTGGTTCTTGAGAATTAACCATATAGGCACCTACACCTGTTTTGGAGCCATCTGTATAAATATCTAATGCTCCAGACAAAGGCTCTGAGGCAGTGACCTTTGGAAAAATTACTGGATGCTCAGTAAAAAATTGCAACAAAGGATCCTTAGGATAATGATTATCAAACTCTCCATCAAAACTACAGCGTAATATAGCCCAATCATCTATCAAGGCACACAATGTTTCTACCTGAGTTGTAGTATATGGTACAATAATCCTCTTTGGTAAGATGCCAAAATGTTGAATGTAAGATTTAACACCTAACATAGCAAGCTGCGCAACAGCAGAAGGATAGTATTCAAGAGTCTTATTAGGAGAAATATGAGGATAAATCCACAGAAGTGGTCCCTGTTGTCATAGCACCCCTGTAGGCTGATGAAAAGTTCTCAGTATACACAAAAAAAGATCCTCATTTTCCTTGTATCTTTTTAGCATTGTCTTTTCTAGTCCTCTCTCCACTTTCCTTAGAGACATTCGTGCTTCCTCAGTTAAAGCACGGGGTGAAGTAAGCTGAGAATCCCCTTTAAGGATCTCATAGAGTGGTTGTAAATCTGCATTAGGCATGTTTATATAGGGTCGAATCTAATTAATACTTCCCAGCAACTTTTGAAAATCATTTAATGTTTTTAAATGATCCTTTTGTAATTCAATTTTCTGAGGGGAAACATTATGAGGAGTAATCTTTGCTCCTAAATATTCTCCCTTTTTGCCCATTTGAACCTTCTCTGGTGCTATAAACAATTGATTACTTTTAAGCGTCTTTATCACTTCAGCATAGGCCGTTTCTAGGGTACTACAGTCTTTAGCAGAAAGCAATATATCATCCATAAAATGTATTATTCTCAATTTTGGGAATTGATCACGTATAGGCTGTAAGGCTTTTCCCACATACAGCTGACACATAGTAGGGCTATTAGCCATACCTTGAGGTAAGACTACCCACTGATAGCGCTTATCGGGCTCTTCATTGTTCATAGAGGGTAAGGTAAATGCAAATCGCACGCTATCTTGCGGGGCAAGAGGGATGGAAAAAAAGCAATCCTTTATGTCAATAATAATAATAGGCCAATTATCAGGAATACTGGAGAGCAAAGGTAAACCCCTCTGTATGGGGCCCATTATTTGCATCTGAGAATTGATAGCTCTTAAATCATGTAACAATCGCCACTTTTCTGATTTTCTCTTAATGACAAATATAGGTGTATTCCAGGGCGACGTGGATGGCTGTATATGTCCCAATTTTAGCTGTTCAGACACTAATTCAGTAGCAGCAGTTAATTTCTCAGAGGATAAAGGCCATTGAGGAATCCACACATGTTCCTCTGAAATCCATGTAATGGGTATGCTTCCCTCAATGGCCCCTAGGAAAAACCCAGACCTGTTCTGTCTTTTTTAGATTCCAGTAGCACTGGGTCAACTCGTCCTTGTAAATTTTTTCCCAAACCTTTTTTGGGCATGTAGCCCATTTTAATCATCATGTCCTTGGCCTGTGGAGAGTACTCATTAGTCAGCCTCAAGTCCAGATTTATTAAGACATCTCTGCCCCACAGTGTCACAGGAATGTCTATGATATAGGGAGTAAACCTTCCTGACCTTCCTTCTGAATCCTCCCATGTCAATTCCTTTGAGCTAATTAGAGGAGCCATTTCGTACCCAAGGCCGCGTAGGGCCTGAGAAGATTTTTGTGCAGGCCACCTGGATGGCCAGTCATGCACAGAGATAATGCTACTATCTGCTCCAGTGTCTAATAAGCCAAGAAAAGAGCGTCCTTCCACAGTCAAGGTTAACATTGGACGATTGCCAAGCTCTAATGAGATGAAAGCAAATCGGGAGCCTGTAGATCCCAAGCCCCTATCTCCTCTAATTCTATTATCAGCAGGAAAATGTTTATGTAGGCTGGGCAGAAGCAGCAGCTGGGCAATTCTGTCTCCAGGGGAAATAGCAGAAATTCCCTGGGGAGAGGCTACCAGGACTTTTACTGTGTCCAAATAATCAGGATCAATTATTCCAGGTACAATGTGTAAGCCTTTCAGGGCAGAAGAGGAGCGCCCCAACAACAGCCCAACTGTATCTTTAGGGAGAGGTCCCTTAAAATCTGTGTCTATAGGCTGTACTCCCATTTGGGGGGTCAATACGAGTCTGGTGGTGGAGTGGAGGTCCAGTCCTGCGGAGCCCTTAGTGGCTCTCCTAGGTCCTTCGGGTGGTGAAGAGAAGGCCAGGACCTCCGTCTGCTCTGTCTCTGCCTGTCGTTCTGTAGAGCCCCATATATTTGAGGGCCCTGGGGACGTGGGCCCCGTCGTCCGTTTTTTGGCCATGCACTATCATGTCCTGTCACCAGAGGTCGGCCATTTAAGTCCTTTACAGATCGACATTCACTTGCCCAATGGTTCCCTTTTTTACAGCGGGGGCACAAGTTAGGTCTTTGATGTTTTTTAATACTCTGTTCCTTATTATTTTCAGGGCATTGCCTTCTGTAATGCCCTTGGTGGCCACATTTGTAGCAGGTATCTGCAGAACCCTTTCCTTTTAATTGTATCATTGCCGCTGCTAGTCCAACATTAGTTAATGGCCCGCCTATCTCCCTGTAGACCTTCATCCAGACTTCCAAACCTTTATGTTTGTACGGCGTTATAGCAGACCTACACTCCTTAGTACACTGTTTATACACTAGTTGTTTGATAAGAGGCATAGCTGTATCAGGGTCTCCGAAAATCTTAGTGGCGGACTCCACCATGCGGGCTACAAAGTCTGAAAATGGCTCAGTGGGTCCTTGTAGAACCTTGGTAAGGTTCCCAGAGACTGCGCCTCTATTAGGCAATGCTTTCCAGGCTTTAATTGCTATGTCATTAATTTGAGTATAGACCTGATCTGGATAACCAGTCTGGTCCAAAGCAAATCTGCCTATTCCCAATAGCATGTCAGCGTCCCAATGTCTCTGAGGGTCGGCTCCTGAAGCCAAGTTGATTGTAGCCTGAGCGTTAGCATTTTCATAAAGAAAAGATTTCCAGTCCAGGTATTGACCCGGAGAGAGACAAGCTCTGGCTAAAGTCTCCCAGTCTCCAGGGGTGAGACAGTATCTGCCAAGAGTCTCAATTTGAGCCATAACAAAGGCTGCGCTGACTCCATAGGTTTTGACTGACTCTGCTAATTGTTTTATTGTCTTAAAGTCAACAGGTTCATGATGTCGCTGCCCGTTTGCATCCAGAAAAACTGGAAAACTCAGTCCTAACTCTTTCCACACTTCTGGGCAAAAAGAAGTACCTCTTGTAGACTTCACCATTGTTTTCCTTTGAAAGTTATACGATGGTGCAGGAGGTGCTGTTGGCATAATTGCCTTCTTATCTAAGTCCTTGGCTTGTTTCTGCACAGCATAAGTGTTTGGCCAGTCAGAATGATAAATCTCTTTCTCATAATGAGCTACCTCCTCCTCAAGGTCAGCTAGGTCACTATCACTGAATTCTGAATCACTAGACATCTCCAAGGTCAATGCCTTTAATGAGGGATAAATTTTCTTTATTCCTTGATCTTGATTACTTTTCCCGCCTTTGTCTGTCCTCTCCTTGATCTTTTCTGTCTTTTCTCTTACCTCTTTTCCTCCTTTTCCTTTCTTTCCCTCCTTCAAAACTCTCTCTCCTTCTGACATACTCTCCTGTTGTTCTGTAAGGATTCTCTGACCTGTCCTAACAGCTTCTTCACATCTTTTATCTTCCAAGCAGGCACAGATTATACGCCAAAGCGGCTTTGTCCCTGGTTTAAGCTTGCCCACTGTAGTCTCCTTATCCAGATCTTTTCCCAGCCTCTCCCATGCTCTCAAAGTGAGCGACCCTGACACTATAAACCACGGGGCACAACGGTTACACTCATCAAGAAAACTCAGCAGGATTTTCTTTTCAATTTTAAGCTTACGCTGACCAAGAAGCTCCTGAAGAGCTGACAGGAGCGGGGTGGAGTGCGAGCTTCCCATGCTTTTACGACCTTATTTACGATCGATTTACGAGCAAGGCGAGCTGGCAAGCTGGCGTGTTTATTTACACACGATCTTGTGGCTCATCAGTGGACTCTTCCCAACAAATGCATTCGTGCCCTGGACGGTGGCAATTCAGACAGAAGCAACACCACAACACAAAAAGAGTATAAGGCAAAAGTGCTAGTCCAACCCACAAAGGATCAAATGGAAAAGACAACATTACCGTGCTCCACAAACCCCTTTTTGCCTCTAAACCAAGGCTATCATTGTCCCTGCTTTTCCAGAGAACTTTATTGTCCTACCAGGGAAGTTTTACAATCCCTTATCCCGGAGCTTTACAGTCCCAATTCTAGGAACTATACCGTTCCACTTCTAGGAACTCTATTGTCCCAATTCTGGCAACTAACTGCCCCTACTGGGAACTTACCGGCGCCGACCGTCCTGAGGCTGAAAAAGTTCTGGATCCAGACGAGAAAAGATAATTTTCTCGGGTCCCCGTACGGGCCACCAGTTGCCGCGCCCACCTCAACCGGCAAGGAAGACGCAACACCGTTGGATCCTTCTCAATCAGCCTTTATTGCAGGAACACCTAGTTGATGATACGGGGGACCCCGGGGAACAAAGGCACTTGCCTTAAGTACAAAACAGACAGCATGGCTAAGGACTTGTCCTCGGGGGATTGGTGGAGTAAAGACATCTTATTAACATGCTTATCAACTATGACCTAGTAAAGATGTCAGAAGAAAGCTAAAGGTGGTAGTAAATACAAGCGACCACTAGATGTCAGTGCTATAGATAAATGCTCCCAACACATAATGAGTCTAAAAGAAGCCTTTTCTTTTACATGTCTGGCCATATTCTTAAATAGGTACCCAAAAATTCCTGTCCTGAAAATGTGTATACTTGGCCTAAGGGATAATGTAGGGGGAGAGTATCCCCCACCACCTCATTTCGAATGAAAGACTTGCATGTCATTGCCTGAGCTCTAGAGGAGCTCATAGGGTGAAAACAATATCAGGAGGATGTTCTTTAGAAGACAACGAAATGGTTTCTCTTCTAGAATCCATTCCCAGAAAACTATACCAAATTGTACTATCAACAATATTTGGGCACTCAATAGTAGGATGTCTTTGTAAAAGCCACCTAGTGTGTAGATACTGTTGACTCTTGCACAAAATGAATACTGTTTGCATGTTTTCAGTACACAAACCTCACCTGTGCCTCTCTTCTCACAGATGTCCAAGAAAACCTGCCTGAACAGATAAAGAAAGTATCTCAGCAGTGTCAAGAGATGTGAATGGGGATCTCTTTCTGGCCTCTATACTTGACCTCTTTAGAAGGAAAATGGACATGGGCAGAAAGTCCGGGGCTACTGTTAAAATAAATAAAGTAAGGTTAAGGTCATCCTATTGGAAAAACTCTTAGTGATATTGAATAGATACTATTTACAAAAATCTTGGAGAACTTATTTAGAATTTCAGCATAATTACTTAAAATTTAATTCAGAAACTTCAATACATGACTGAGAGAAATCCAAATATGTATGAGCTCTTGGATGCCCACATTCCTATTCTTGATGTAAACAGTATTTACACTTCATCTATAGACTCAGTACAACCATTTTGATAGCCACACACCACTTTTAACAATCAACTGGGGATAAACCAAAAGGAGAAGAGAACAGTGGAGATTCCTAGAGGTCCTGCATTTCATTTTTCCAGTACATCCCACAAAGCCTCAGATATACAGAAAGTGCTACGGGAAAGTACAGAAAATGGACATATGAAATAGACCACAAAGCCCAGCAAGATATGTACCACAATCAGGTTAGATGATTTGGTCAAAGGCACCCAGGGAAAACAAAGAGAAAATGGTCTATCCACAAAGAAGACAGAAGCAGTATAGACAGGAAACAATAGGGAACCAACTGAAAAAGAGAACACAGTCAACATTGTTACAAGTGACTCCAAACCCAACTTCTATGATTTTCATGTAATAGTTACATAAAAGGTCTACAAGAGTTTATGTCTCATAAGGAGGAAGATCAGAAAGAGAATGGAGAAGATGAACTTTGAAAACAGAAGCCCTGATGCCACTAGCAATAAAATGCTGAAGCTAGACAGTTGCTGGAGCAGAAATCTCCCTAGTGACATCTAGAGGGAGTCTGGCACACAATATAACCCAGGAGACAACAAATCTGTGTTCTACCAGAGATTATGGTCCACTGTTTAGCAGCAGTAGAGGAATATCCTCTGACACTCATGCTTGTTCACCCATGCAACTGCAGATTACTCCATGAAAAGGCTATGGAAACAGAAGGATCACTATTCAAGCCTAGGTGATCAATGTCCATTTTGTTCTTGACTACAAAATTTCTCAGATCAATAGAGGGAAGAGGTTGAAAATGGAAAAGATATAGGACTTGATGGAGCTGAAGAGTCTCCATGCTGCTGCTCTTGGAGACTAGAAAGTTTAGAGCTGCAAGTGCCCATGAGTGCTTCACATAAGCTGCTAGATCTAAGTCCATGAAGAACCTACCACCTCATGCTGCTCCATGATCCATGCAAGGGAACAGTATGTACACTCCATATGCCTCCAGGCTACTGAATGTGAGGAACTGAGAAAGATTTGCCTCCTGCACACCCCATATACTCCTAGTTAATTAGCCTTGCCCTCACACTTTTATTCATTTCCTATACATACGTATACCAATGCTCCATACATAATGTAACCTCTCAGTTCTGTATGCTTCTCTCCCATTACCCTAGTCAACCCACACCAGTACGATTCAAGACCTGACAGATGTTTCCTCCTCAGATGCTGTGCTCAAACACCATTGCTAGTAATTGGAAAACCAAACACTCCACCCATGACATCACCACCCCAAAATCATGACCAAGAAACAGAAACAATGTAATTCCTCTCTCCCATAATGCTCCATTTACCACCATCCATCTCAGGCCCTGTTGATAACAATCATGCAGCCCTACACACCTCACTTTTCCTATTAATTAAATTTTTTATTCTCTTTGCTTCATGAATGCAGCACTGCCTCTCCTCCCAGTACCTTCCTTACAGAGCCCTTTTTCCTCAGACTGCCCCATCTCTGAAAAAGGGAGGCCCCCTTGGTTATCAACCCACTGTGGCACATCAAGTCACCTCAGGACTAGGCTCATTCTCTCCCACTGAGGCCAGACAAGGGGCTGCCTCAGTCCTACATATATTTTGTATCAAATCTTGATAGACCACCATCCACACACCTCATATGCAGAGAAACTTCACAGTTCCTACTAACAAAATGGACCCTCATTACCACTCAATCGTCATTGGACAGGCCATGTAGAATGCACCTCTACTTCTACTTCTGCTTTTTACTTCATGTTGTGTGGGACCAGAGTAAAATGTGCTGAAGAGTCGGAAGCCTAGCAGTGTATATGGTGCAGAGAATACACAGTGCAGTGTATCTTGTGTGCAGTGTCAAGTATAAGCTGAAAACTCACACTGTAAGCATAGTGTGAGCTCTAGACATGACTAGCCACAAGATTGGATAGCCTAGAAGATTACATGGGAAGCAGGGGTAGTAACTGGGTGTATCCAATAAGGATTGAGAAATAGCAGTGTGTACTGAGTGATAGTGGTATCTAGTATTGATTGATGCATAGCCTTTTATGTTGAATGAAATAAATGTCAAAATAACCCTTCATTTACACCAAACATGCCACACACTTTCCCATATTCATATGGGGAAAATGTCACGTTCTTGTATTTATCTCTTCTATTACAACTATATATGACCTACTAGCTAGGTGTTGTGGCCTGCTAGGTAAGCTTTCCCCCACAGCAAAAGCCCAAGTTCACACACAACATGAACACACACACACACACACACACACACACACACACACTCATATAAAATAAATCATGAATTAAAGTCTGCAGGAACCCTCACTGGGCTTTGAGGTTCCACCTGATTTCCTCTAGTTCTGTGCCTGGAACTTTGTCTTTAGCGGAGGAGGGACAGACATAGCAGGCCACACCTAGCCATTTAAGTGTATAGGAATTTGACTCTAAGGGAAGGCCTATATTGCTATACATGGTACATAGTCTTTTTTGAATGTGGATGCTTTTACCTATGTGTATGTACTTATAGCTCCAAACCTAAAGCCAAATGCCTTATATACATATATGACTAAAAGTAATGTCTGCTAGATAAATTCTCCCTTACTCTGAAAGCCATACCTAAACAACTCCCAGAACCTGCTAGCTATATTCCTCTATATTCAAAGGCCTCCATACATAACTAAGTTTTATATCATCCTTAGTAACATCTTTCTTTCAGTAATATGCCAAACATACTCACGTGGCTGTGTATCACCTTATGCTATGTTCCCCTTCCCCAACAGTCAATGTTACACATAAACACTGAGATGGTGTTATGATGTGATGTCTGTCCTCCCACCTACAGAGTTCTCCATCTGTCCCTGTCACCCTCCTTCTCTTTCATTCAGTTATTTATAGATCGTATGTCAAGAAGATAGATTTGAGACTCCTGTTGAAGCTAGGGGAGGAAATAGAATTTATTTTCAGTTTGTTCAGAACCCACAAGTGGATACAACCAGAAAAGTGAAACCATCTAACTTGATAGGTAATCATGGAACATGTGAGTAGTAATGTTTTTCAGGCTCTTCTAGACACCTCTGCCACTTCCATGTAGAATCTATGAGTTATCAGTCCTATATTGTCATTTTGGTCGAGATTCCAACGTTACATTCAATGATAGACCTCAAATCTTACCAGCAGCCCACCATTCTGCTGTGCAATACATTAGTACACAAGGCTGGGTATAAATCATGGCTGCAAATTTGAAGGACTTTGGGGCAACAATACAGGTGAAAGAGTGAGGCTTCATACCATGCACAATATACAGCTCAAGACTAGAGGGTCTAGAAATATATAACATACAGCAGTGGATAGGGTCTCAGGTAGGTGTACAACAGGACTTGAAATCAAGCAGTATGTTCCAGGCATAAAGAAGGGGATGGAATGTTTAGGGTGCTAGATAAATAGTAGTGCACAAGGGTATTTTGCAACAAGATTGGAGGGGGTCTAATAAAACCTATAGTGGGGGAAGATCCTGATACTGAGATAATTCTACGCAGGATTATCAAAGAGATATTCTGTAGTGTCTTATGAACACAGCAGTGTGTGTTGTGTGACAACTATAGGAGGATGTCTGGTTCCAGGACCACATGACACATAACAATAGCAGTTTATGTGGAACAGTGGTGATGATGTCGATGTTATACAGAGCAATGTGTGTGTGTGTGTGTGTGTGTGTGTGTGTGTGTGTGTGTGTGTGTATAACATGCTGACTTGCCTTCACCTGCAGTGAACGTGAAGTCTGGTGTATTGTAGATAGCAGGGCATTTTAGATTACATCAGTGAATTAATTTAGTGTTGTTTATATCCTGATATCAAGAAGTATATCCAAGCTTGGAAAGCAGTTGAATAGACTGTAGTCTGTGTGAATTTAGCTGTGTTTCTATGGAATATGAGCTGTCAAAGCCTGATAACTAGAAATTCATATGTATTTGAAAATACCCACATAAATTGCTAGGTTTCTCACAGCCATATGCATCCAGCACCTGCAATACTACATTCACTAAGTCATAGGCCCTCCGTCACAACAAACCACTGCTAAACCATAGTGTTCAGTATAAGCTCCATTTGTCATCTCTGGCACCAATGTGGATATATTACATTGTTCCCTGCTGAACAAATGCATCTCACATCTGTAGAACTTCACATGTAATGGAATGTGGGGGACACACTTAGACTGGACTTTCTAGGTCCAGTATTCCCTGCTAGATAAAAGAACATACTGGAAACCACTGGTTGGCACATGTAGGCCCAGACGTAAATAGGTGTCAGTTTTTTCTAGTTGTTCTGTGCCTTAGAGGTAAAGCTGCAGATACACTACAATGGGTCAGGTCATGCTAATGTACCTCCTAAAACCAAATACTCATACAGGTCTAGGTAGCCAATTTCTCTCTGTCTGCCCCAACTCTAGTTAAAGCCACAAACAAATGACAATCAGGTTATCCTATATGTGCTCCTGTATTCAAAGACTTACATAAACTTCTAGGTATAAGGTACCTTCCACACAGTAAAACACACCCACACACACACGCGTGCACACAAACACACACACACACACACACACACAAACACACACACACACACAAACATAAAGACCACATAGACATCCCTTGCTTTAGTTCTTCGTACCTACTAGGTAGCCTCTTCTCTCTTACACCAAATGCCCAAAATACACATACAGTTCTGTGTATAAGATACTGCTACAAGATTTTCCCATCTATCTGAAACCCACATATAAATTATCAATCAGGTGTGAGAACCTTCTAACCCCTTCTTGAATATCATAGCTCTCCAAATTCATACAAGACAAAGGTCAGGTTTTCTTATTTCTTTCCTCCATTGTAAACAAAGCTTCACAGTACGGGCATGGTTCTGTGTTTGTTCCTACACAGTAGCCCATCCTCTACAACAAAAAAATCTATGATCACGTAATACACCAGTGTCTAGTCCTACTATGTGTCTCCTCAACTACAGTGTACCTCTCACTCACAGATGTGTCTGTTCCAGCTAGGAACATACTTCCCTATTATGGAAGCACATATACAGAAATTCTTATGCAGAAGGAGAGATGCTCTTATTGCAAGCTATCAGGTTGTGCTAGACACAAATTTCCTTGTAAATACACACATACATATCTAAAGACATGATTACCTTTCTGGTCCTGTTTTGTACAAAGGTTTTCATAGACACACACATACCAACAAACAAACAAGTATACACACATACATATTCACAGGGAGGTATCAGTTACTGCTAGATAGATTCCCATTCAATTAATGTTCCACATTGGCATATAGATGGGGGTCTAGGTGTCTATTCCTCTGTATCTAAAAGTCTCATACAATAAATGTCTCTGTCTGCTTCTCTGTAGTGTTTCCTCCATAACAGCCAAAGACACATATAACATATACAGAGTTCAGGTTCAGCTCCTGCTAGTACCCCATTTTCTTACAGGAAATGCCTATATACCATTGCAATCCTAGTTATCCATTCCTGCTTGGTAGTCTCTACTCTACAGCAAAAAAGGTTAAAAATACAAAAAGCAGCGTCCAGTTGTCAAGTCCTGTTAGTTAGCCCCTCTACTATCTGTTCATCCATATATTATATAAACATCTAATGATTGCTCTCTCTCTCTCTCTCTCTCTCTCTCTCTCTCTCTCTCTCTCTGTGTGTGTGTGTGTGTGTGTGTGTGTGTATGCAGAAAATATAAAATATTTATGGTGTTTTTCTGTGTATGTCTCTGCCACCTGAGTTAGAATAACGTTTTCCTCATGTATCCATTTACTGACAACCCTGGCTCACAAACTAAGAGGTTTAATTGGCTGAGTGTCTGAAAATAGGCTAAGAATTTGCAGTTAGTGGAGCGTTATAGGACCCATTGTCTTGATTAATGATATGGGAGATACCAGCCAACCTTGAGTGGCTCCAACTCTTAAAGTTGGTCCAGAGTTGTATATTTATATGTAAAGCAACCCAGCCATGAATAGAAAGTGAGAAGCCAGCATTTCCTCTATGTTCTCTGCCTTTCCTCCTGCTTAAATCCCTGGCCCAACATCCATTAATGAAGGCATTGATCACCACAGGTAAGACAAATAAAAATAAAATCTTTAAGCCCCCCATTGATTTTTGTTATGATGTACAGATAAGGACAAACAATACCAGTCTCAATTTGGGAATCCTGTGCTCCAACATATGAGTGCTGGTTTACAGCTATATACTATAGCACTACATATATAAATAGAAATCTGAAGATGAAATAGATGTCCTGGTGAAAAATTAAGGTAAGTCAATTTCTTGGGAGAAAAGATTTACAGGGTGAGTATGCTTCTTTATTTCCATGCATTTTTATTTATGTCCTGATGGTTGTTTTCCCTCCCTTTTCTCCTCTCAATCTTACTTCCAAAATCCCTTCTTACCATGCCTACACACATTCTGTTTCTCTCCACAAAAGGCCAGCTTTCCTATATCAACCTGCCATGACAGGTTTCTGGCACTCCAGACAGAGTCACAGGTGAGCTCCCCCTCATAGCATGGATTTAAAGGTGAACCAGTCAAGGGTTGTTCATTCCCACAATATCTTTACCAACTTTAACCAGCACATTCTTGTAAGCAAGACAAATTGAAGATTGAAGGTTTTATGGCTGGCTTGGTGTTCAATACATCCACTGCAAATTTTGGCTGGTTACTGGAGATAACCAGTTCAGGGCTTACAGACTCATTCCTAAGACTCTTAGACAGAGTTACCCTCATGGATATCTGAGAGTTTCCATTGCCCTAGGATTCAAAATTGTCTCAGAGGTGAGCAAAGCTCCCATTCCAATGGTCTCTTTCAGTACTCTCTCCCTCAGTCCTCCCCACACCTGATCCTTCCTGTTCCCATCCCCAAACCTATACATACGCAGCTCACTTTCCTCATGGACCTGGTCTGTCTATTTTGGTTTCTCTTCTTAGTGAGAATCATGTGTCCCCAGGGGAGTCATCCTTGTTACTTAGGTCCTTTGGGTCTTTGGATAATAATATGGTTATTACTTTAAGGATAATATCCACTTACAAGTGACTAGTACCTTCTTTATTAGTGTTCATTCTTTTGCTGGCAAGTTTCATGTTGGTGTTGTTTTTAACAGTTGACTTATGCATCATTTGGTAAATTTACCATATTTCATTCATCCATCTTTCCATTGAGGGGAAATATAAGTGGTTTCCAGTTTCTGGGTATTATGAATAAAGCTGCTTTGAACAAGGTGAACAAGTGTCCTGATGGTATTGTAGAGTTTTATTTGTGTATATACATAGTAATGGTATACCTGGTCTTGAGGTAAATAAATTCCCAATTTTTTGAGAACATGCCATATTGATTTCCAAAGCGACAAGCACTAACATATATAGGATCCAATTTTTCTTAATATCCATTAGATGGTTTACCAGAGATTATTATCTTATGCGTATTTTGACTCTGTCCTCTTCCTCCAACCATTTTGAATCTTTATGCCCATAAATTTATTGTTTGTTACAAGTGTTCATATTGAAAATTTTGTGAAACCAGTTTCTCCTTATTTCTATTGATATGTGCTATCTCTGACCTTCAAGTTATACCTAATGCCAGATGAACTTTGATTGTTTCAATTCCTCATAGCAGTTGTGACTGCTATTATCCGTAAGTCTATTATCCATAAGTTGCTGACTGCTGGACCATTTGCTTTTAACATCACCTCTTTGATTTATCAGCTTTCTGCACAAGGTAGTGTTTCTACACTTAGGTTATTTATAGGAATACTTTCCCATCTTTTTTTTGCTTCAAATTAAGTGAAAATTCATTTTTAGATTGAGAGGATGCTTGTTACAATAAAAACTTTGATTTAAATATGGAAATGCTCTCGGGTATATTTATTTCCTTCTATTTTAGAAATTGGTAATTATTTGTATTAATGTATTTGTGATATATCACATATTTAATTGGAGTATGAATTATTGATAAGGCATTTTATTCAAAGCAAAATTATACTATGCCCTCAGTATTGTTTTGAAATGTTTCATGTACTTGAGAATTTGGCAGCTTGCTTTGGATACTTTTGAATTTTTTTTACTAAAAGATGCAGAGATAATATTTGTCTCTGATATAGTTGCATCACAATGAATGCAAAATGGAAGATGCAGCAGTACAAGAGTCTATGTCAGAAAATACACAAATAAAGCAGACACAAATGTTGCAGAATACAAGTGTAGTGGTACAGATGCACTTGGGTAGATCTTACAAGGCAATGGACTGTCAACATTTTCTGAGTCTACTTGGAAATAAATATGAACTAAATATCATGAAGATGCATCTATGTATGAACACATTCAGGCTTATGTTTCCCCTGTGAGAATGAAAGAATATCTTCCCCGACTGTACCTTTCTTCCCTTAGGAAAGATATAAGATTCTGACAGATTTGACTGTGAATATCTGCAGTTGAATACTTACATAAAAACTTTAATACATACATTTTAAAATCCATCTTGAAAAAATTGAAGGTATTTAAATCACTCTTTTAGCAATGTCTTCCAATCCATTTGCGGTGTTTCTAAAGTCTGATGCTTCATCAACAAGAGCCTATTAGTATGCAAGAATAAGCAGCACTCACAACAATACACTACCTTTCAAACATTTAATTAGAAGTCTACTTTAGACAAGATAGTTCCTGTCCAGAAGGCTAAAGCTCATACAAGCTTTATAAATAATAGCCAGAAATTGGAAAAAGCCTACATTTCCCCTCAGTGGAAAGATGGATAAAGAAAATGTGCCAAATTTATAGAAAGAAGCATAAGTCAACTGTGAAAAACAACAACAACAAATTTGCCAGCAAAAGAATGGACACAGATAGATAAAGAACATATTAGTCATTTTTAAATGGATATTACCCTTAAAGAAAAGCACAACCATGATTTGTGTGTAGCAGAGAGGGGGCAGACTTCGCCATTTAAGTGTAAATGAATTTGCCATTAAGGGAAGGACTATATTGCTATATGTGATAGGTAGTGCTGTTTGCAGGTGTGTGTTTTACCTATATGGAGGCGATACCAAACCAGTGCTCACAACTCCAAACCTAAAGACATATCCCTCAAATACATATATGACTAAGAGTAAGATGTACTAGATAAATCATCCATTACTCTCATCTAGAGTGAGATGCAGCTTGGGTATTGTGTCCATTTGCTACCTTGTATTTCCAGATCCAAAGGACTGGGGCATACTTCTCAACTTGGACTTCAGTCAGCAGCTGAACAGGGAGGGGTGAGGAGGGCCACTGTTGCATGCTTGAGTGAGAGGCTGTGTTTAGCCTGGTCTTTTTGACTGTGCTGAGACTATCTGCAGAAAGTGGATGGGTCGCGAGAACTCGAGTTTTCCATGGAAACACAATCCTGGGCACAGGTTGCAAAAGATTTCCTGACACCCTCGTGCTACTTGCCACCAGAACTTCCATCCAGATTAAGAGAGAGTGGCTCATGATCCTCCACTTGACCTACTTCCAGCAGTTCATAAAGGAGGAGCTGTGGAGGGACTGAGCGGGTTGCTTGAGTATATGTCTCTGCTTGGCATGGTTCTTCTGGCTGTGCCATTGGGAATGGTGGGATTCTCTGCAGGAGGTGGGCAGTTCACTAGAGCTCGAGTACTCCATGACCATACAACCTACAGCAGCAAGTGGAAACAAGATATCCTGGGCTGCCTCATGATCCCTGCTACTGAGACCTCCAATGCCATATCCTGCACTGCTGAAGCAGGCAGATCTTGATCTAGAGCTCGGACTTGCCGCGCTCTGCTGTTCTGAAACCATATGTGGATCGTGTCCTCAGGCAAACCTATCCTCTCACACAGCTGCTCCCTGGTAGCAAAGCCTGCTATCCCCATTGCTTCCAGCTTCCATGCTCCTAAGGATTCGATGCCAGGAGTCCTCAAACTGGAGAATATAGTCAGGACCGCTCCAGAGGAAGCACAAGCTTCAGCAAATGCCAGCCGTAGGGCTGGGACCCCTGCCCTTAAATAACTTTGCCTCAGCTCCCGAGGTCCGCCCACTAGAAAGGAGCCGTGGGCTACAGTCGACTCCAGACCCTTGAATCAAGGTCATGCCACGACGCTTTACACCTGCCACACCTCCCACCTGAGAACAGGAGACCCGGAACAAGACCTCAAGAAACCTATCAGACTCAGCAAAGTCTCTCAAAGTCTCGCAGTCCCTTGCATGCCATTCTGGACACAGAACAAGGAAGCACAAAAAATGTCCTAGGAATCAAGAATCCAGCAGACAGATCGTCCAAGGAGGGAGCACCATAGGTCCTTCCTGGCTTTGGGCAGAGTATCCAGGAAACCGTGGAGGTGGTAAGCAGGCTTCAGAAGAGGAAGTCAGAGTGGACTGTGCCTTAGGTGGTATCACTAGCCAAGTTGAATCCGTGCTGATCTCATCCCATCTGGATCCACACAGGTTGGAAAGAGAAGACCCCCCCAACTGAGGATCCCAACCACTTGTCCTGAGAACCAAGGACATCACTTCCAGGGGTCATGCAAGTGATGGCACTTCTTTCCTTCTTGTAGGGCTAGGTGGTAGTTGGGAGCAACAGAACTCTATTAAACCGAGAGAAGAGAATAGCACATGCAGAAAGAAAGTCTTTTACACAGGCAAATAGGCCAAAAACCACAATAGTTCATGTAGAGATTCGGGAATGCGCATTCATGCATTTCCTGTCAGAACAGTTGGGCCAGATTTTCTGGAATTCTCACCATTAACATGTTAAATGCAAACAAAGGCGCAAACACACACACACACACACACACACACACACACGCAAACACACACACAGACACATACAAATAACACAAATAGAAATAGCACACACACAACAAAGCACACACACCCGCACACACAAACACACACAGGCACACACAAACACACACACATACACACACAGAGATAACACAAATACAAATAACACACACACAAAACAAGCACACACACAGACACTCACACATGCACATGCAAACACACACAAATAACACAAATACAAATAACACACACATACACACACACACTCACACACACACACACACACACACACACACACACACACACACGAGCATACACAAAAACCGGGCCAGCAAGTCTGACTTGTAAATGTGGAACAAAAGACCCAAAACCTGTGCTGAAAGACCTGTATAAGCCCTATGCTCCTTGAGGCAATGTGGCTGCATGCACCCAAGGACAACTGCCTACCTCTAGGCAATTGCAGTCTTCAGGTGGGTTCGGAGGGACCTCACATTAGGGAATGCAGGGCCGTGCTAGGCTTGGGAAACTCAACGATAAAAGACGGATACCTGAGAGTGTGGGATACACCTCACTGTGGGAGGAGGAAGGTATTCGGCTTGTCTGATTGAATCAGTGTCAATCCTGGAATGAATTGTTCACGATACTTTGGTTGCACTCCATTTCCAGGATGATGTTCATTTACAATTTTGTGGCCTTAACACACTCTTCTTTAAGTTGACATTTTCCCCGCTTGTTTGCTTTTAGACAGTGCCATGTCTGCATTGAACACTGATCAGCTTTCCTTGTTATTTCCCTTTCAGACCTCTCATCCCGCCTCACTGCCTTCCCAAGTCTTACCACCCTTTGAATTGGAAAGCTCATGCCTAAACCAAACAGCCAATTCAACCACCCATACAAACACACAAGCAAACAAGCAAGCAAGCAAACAAACAAACAATGCAAACCTTTATTGAATGCAATGGGAAGTAGAACAAAGCAAGACAAAACAAAACAAAAGTAAACTAAACAAATGTGCTAGGAGTACATATAGAATGGGTGGTTTGTTAGTCAACTCACTGCTAAGCATAAGGCATTGGTAAGAAGTGCAGCAGTTCTTAGTCCCAAGGAAGAAGTCTTCATAACTCCTTCCTGGTTCAGTGTCCTGAGATGTGTAGCCTATACCTGGTGACCCATGAGATTTCCTGGAGTCTGATGGAGCCAGTTCAATGGTGTGTTCTGTCAGTTGGCCTTTTCATTAGGCCTCCTTGATGTTTTAGGAGTCCCTGTTGATCTTGCCCTCTGCCCCTTCAGCAGAATCCCATGCTCAGAGCCCGTTTCCTCGACCCAGGGTCCTCATGTAGGCACTGCACATGGAAAACCCACGTGCATTTCCTCCTTCTAGTAAGCAAGATGCCTTCCATCGAAAGCACCCACTGTAATAGGGGTTTTGATGCATATACTTTTTGGGCTGTCTATATTCTCAAGTGTTGATTGCAGGTGTCTTCTGGATAGGAGCTTCCAGGCTGGGACTCAGAGAATATCCAGCAGAGCCTCATATTCCTCTTCAGAGAGAGGCAGCTCAGGTGTTGCATCCATTTGCTGAACTGCACCTTCCAGATGTACAGGGCCTGGGGAGAGCGTCTCCATTCGAACTTCCATCAGCAGTTGATCCAGGAAGAGTTCCAGAGGGCCCCTGTTGCATCCCTGAGTGAGAGCCTGTTCTTGGCCTTGTCCTTCAGGCTGTGCCCATTGTGGTAGCTGAGACTCTCTGGAGAAATTGGTTGGGTCGCTAAAACTTGAGGATTCCTTGGAAACACAGTCCGTGGCAGCCAGTTGCAAGGTGGTTTCCTGGACAACCCCGTGCTCCTTGCCACCAGGATTTCCATCCAGATCCACAGGGAATGGCCTGTCACCCTCCACTTGGTCTTCTTCCAGCAGTTCATCAAGGAGGAGTTCCAGAGTTCCTGGCTCGTATGCTTGAGTGGCTGTCTGTGATTGGCCTCGTCCTTCGGGCAGTGCCACTTGGGGATGCTGGGACTCTTCGTGGAAGTGGGGCTGGTCGCTGGAGCTCGAGTTCTCCATGCCCACACCTCTTGCAGCAGCCATCAGTAACAGGTTGTCCGGTGCTGCCTCATCCTTGCCACTGAGACCTCCAGTTGCCACATCCTGCACTTGTGAAGCAGGCACATCTTGATCTGGAGCGCGGGCTTGCCGCGCTCTTCTGTTCTGAAACCATATGTGGATCGTGTCCTCATTCAAACCTGTCCTTTGGCCCAGCTGCTCCCTGGTAGCAAAGCCTGGCAACGGGTTCCTCTCAAAGGCTTGTACTAGGATCCTGCGCTGTTGCAAGTTGAGTCGAGTGCGAGGCCTTCTGCTGTCCGAGGGCATGCTGCTACCTTGTGACCAGGAGCCAAACCCTTCCTCGAGCTCTTGGGAGGCTAGCGGAATGGAGCCTCTGCTGGACCGCTTTGGGCCGTTCCTCACCTCTCCAGTGCGACTTCTTTGGTTCTGAAACCACACTCGGATGCGGGACACAGGGAGCTGTATTTGCCTGGCCAGGTCCTGCCTGTCCCAGAAGCTCGGGTATTGGTTCTTGCTGAAAGCTGATAGCAGGGCCTTCTTTTGCCAGGCCTGCCAAACCGTCTTCCTGCGCCGGGATTCCCGCAGCACACAGCTGCTATCCACATTGCTTCCAGCTTCCATGCTCCTAAGGATTCGATGCCAGGAGTCCTCAAGCTGGAGAATATAGTCAGGACCGCTCCAGAGCAAGCGCAAGCTTCAGCAAATGCCAGCCGTAGGGCTGGGACCCCTGCCCTTAAATACCTCTCTCTCTGCTCCCGGAGCTCCGCCCACTCGAAAGGAGCCGTGGGCTACAGTCGACTCCAGACCCTTGAATCAAGGTCATGCCACGACGCTTTACACCTGCGACACCTCCCACCTGAGAACAGGAGACCCGGAACAAGACCTCAAGAAACCTATCAGACTCAGCAAAGTCTCTCCCAAAGTCTCGCAGTCCCTTGCATGCCATTCTGGACACAGAACAAGGAAGCACAAAAAATGTCCTAGGAATCAAGAATCCAGCAGACAGATCGTCCAAGGAGGGAGCACCATAGGTCCTTCCTGGCTTTGGGCAGAGTATCCAGGAAACCGTGGAGGTGGTAAGCAGGCTTCAGAAGAGGAAGGCAGAGTGGACTGTGCCTTAGGTGGTATCACTAGCCAAGTTGAATCCGTGCTGATCTCATCCCATCTGGATCCACACAGGTTGGAAAGAGAAGACCCCCCAACTGAGGATCCCAACCACTTGTCCTGAGAACCAAGGACATCACTTCCAGGGGTCATGCAAGTGATGGCACTTCTTTCCTTCTTGTAGGGCTAGGTGGTAGTTGGGAGCAACAGAACTCTATTAAACCGAGAGAAGAGAATAGCACATGCAGAAAGAAAGTCTTTTACACAGGCAAATAGGCCAAAAACCACAATAGTTCATGTAGAGATTCGGGAATGCGCATTCATGCATTTCCTGTCAGAACAGTTGGGCCAGATTTTCTGGAATTCTCACCATTAACATGTTAAATGCAAACAAAGGCGCAAACACACACACACACACACACACAAACACACACACAGACACATACAAATAACACAAATAGAAATAGCACACACACAACAAAGCACACACACACGCACACACAAACACACACAGGCACACACAAACACACACACATACACACACAGAGATAACAAAAATACAAATAACACACACACAAAACAAGCACACACACAGACACTCACACATGCACATGCAAACACACACAAATAACACAAATACAAATAACACACACATACACACACACACTCACACACACACACACACACACACACGAGCATACACAAAAACCGGGCCAGCAAGTCTGACTTGTAAATGTGGAACAAAAGACCCAAAACCTGTGCTGAAAGACCTGTATAAGCCCTATGCTCCTTGAGGCAATGTGGCTGCATGCACCCAAGGACAACTGCCTACCTCTAGGCAATTGCAGTCTTCAGGTGGGTTCGGAGGGACCTCACATTAGGGAATGCAGGGCCGTGCTAGGCTTGGGAAACTCAAGGATAAAAGACGGATACCTGAGAGTGTGGGAGACACCTCACTGTGGGAGGAGGAAGGTATTCGGCTTGTCTGATTGAATCAGTGTCAATCCTGGAATGAATTGTTCACGATACTTTGGTTGCACTCCATTTCCAGGATGATGTTCATTTACAATTTTGTGGCCTTAACACACTCTTCTTTAAGTTGACATTTTCCCCGCTTGTTTGCTTTAGCAAACAGTGCCATGTCTGCATTGAACACTGATCAGCTTTCCTTGTTATTTCCCTTTCAGACCTCTCATCCCGCCTCACTGCCTTCCCAAGTCTTACCACCCTTTGAATTGGAAAGCTCATGCCTAAACCAAACAGCCAATTCAACCACCCATACAAACACACAAGCAAACAAGCAAGCAAGCAAACAAACAAACAATGCAAACCTTTATTGAATGCAATGGGAAGTAGAACAAAGCAAGACAAAACAAAACAAAAGTAAACTAAACAAATGTGCTAGGAGTACATATAGAATGGGTGGTTTGTTAGTCAACTCACTGCTAAGCATAAGGCATTGGTAAGAAGTGCAGCAGTTCTTAGTCCCAAGGAAGAAGTCTTCATAACTCCTTCCTGGTTCAGTGTCCTGAGATGTGTAGCCTATACCTGGTGACCCATGAGATTTCCTGGAGTCTGATGGAGCCAGTTCAATGGTGTGTTCTGTCAGTTGGCCTTTTCATTAGGCCTCCTTGATGTTTTAGGAGTCCCTGTTGATCTTGCCCTCTGCCCCTTCAGCAGAATCCCATGCTCAGAGCCCGTTTCCTCGTCCCAGGGTCCTCATGTAGGCACTGCACATGGAAAACCCACGTGCATTTCCTCCTTCTAGTAAGCAAGATGCCTTCCATCGAAAGCACCCACTGTAATAGGGGTTTTGATGCATATACTTTTTGGGCTGTCTATATTCTCAAGTGTTGATTGCAGGTGTCTTCTGGATAGGAGCTTCCAGGCTGGGACTCAGAGAATATCCAGCAGAGCCTCATATTCTTCTTGAGAGAGAGGCAGCTCAGGTGTTGCATCCATTTGCTGAACTGCACCTTCCAGATGTACAGGGCCTGGGGAGAGCGTCTCCACTCGAACTTCCATCAGCAGTTGATCCAGGAAGAGTTCCAGAGGGCCCCTGTTGCATCCCTGAGTGAGAGCCTGTTCTTGGCCTTGTCCTTCAGGCTGTGCCCATTGTGGTAGCTGAGACTCTCTGGAGAAATTGGTTGGGTCGCTAAAACTTGAGGATTCCTTGGAAACACAGTCCGTGGCAGCCAGTTGCAAGGTGGTTTCCTGGACAACCCCGTGCTCCTTGCCACCAGGATTTCCATCCAGATCCACAGGGAATGGCCTGTCACCCTCCACTTGGTCTTCTTCCAGCAGTTCATCAAAGAGGAGTTCCAGAGTTCCTGGCTCGTATGCTTGAGTGGCTGTCTGTGATTGGCCTCGTCCTTCGGGCAGTGCCACTTGGGGATGCTGGGACTCTTCGTGGAAGTGGGGCTGGTCGCTGGAGCTCGAGTTCTCCATGCCCACACCTCTTGCAGCAGCCATCAGTAACAGGTTGTCCGGTGCTGCCTCATCCTTGCCACTGAGACCTCCAGTTGCCACATCCTGCACTTGTGAAGCAGGCACATCTTGATCTGGAGCGCGGGCTTGCCGCGCTCTTCTGTTCTGAAACCATATGTGGATCGTGTCCTCATTCAAACCTGTCCTTTGGCCCAGCTGCTCCCTGGTAGCAAAGCCTGGCAACGGGTTCCTCTCAAAGGCTTGTACTAGGATCCTGCGCTGTTGCAAGTTGAGTCGAGTGCGAGGCCTTCTGCTGTCCGAGGGCATGCTGCTACCTTGTGACCAGGAGCCAAACCCTTCCTCGAGCTCTTGGGAGGCTAGCGGAATGGAGCCTCTGCTGGACCGCTTTGGGCCGTGCCTCACCTCTCCAGTGCGACTTCTTTGGTTCTGAAACCACACTCGGATGCGGGACGCAGGGAGCTGTATTTGCCTGGCCAGTTCCTGCCTGTCCCAGAAGCTCGGGTATTGGTTCTTGCTGAAAGCTGATAGCAGGGCCTTCTTTTGCCAGGCCTGCCAAACCGTCTTCCTGCGCCGGGATTCCCGCAGCACACAGCTGCTATCCACATTGCTTCCAGCTTCCATGCTCCTAAGGATTCGATGCCAGGAGTCCTCAAGCTGGAGAATATAGTCAGGACCGCTCCAGAGCAAGCGCAAGCTTCAGCAAATGCCAGCCGTAGGGCTGGGACCCCTGCCCTTAAATACCTCTCTCTCTGCTCCCGGAGCTCCGCCCACTCGAAAGGAGCCGTGGGCTACAGTCGTCCTCCTTGAATCAAGGTCATGCCAGGAAGCTCTACACCTGCCACGCCTCCCACCTGAGAACGGGAGACCCGGAACAAGACCTCAAGAAACCTATCAGAGTCAGCAAAGTCTCTCCCAAAGTCTCGAAGTTCCTTGCATGCCATTCTGGACACAGAACAAGGAAGCACTAAAAATGTCCTAGGAATCAACCATCCAGCAGACAAATCGTCCAAGGCCGGAGCAACATAGGTCCTTCCTGGCTTTGGGCAGAGTATCCAGGAAATCGTGGAGGTGGTAAGCCGGCTTCAGAAGAGGAAGGCAGAGTGGAGTGTGCCTTAGGTGGTATCACTAGCCAAGTTGAATCCGTGCTGATCTCATCCCATCTGGATCCACACAGGTTGGAAAGAGAAGACACCCAACTGAGGATCCCAACCACATGTTCTGAGACCGAAGGACATCACTTCCAGGGGTCATGCAAGTCATGGCACTTCCTTCCTGCTTGTAGGGCTAGGTGGTAGTTGGGAGCAACAGAACAATATTGAACCGAGAGAAGAGAATAGCACATGCAGAAAGAACGTCTTTTACACAGGCAAATTGGACGAAAACCACAATAGTTCATGTAGAGATACGGGAATGCGTATTCATGTATTTCCTGTCAGACCATTTGGGCCAGATTTTCAGGAATTCTCACAATTAACATGTTCCATGAAACACAGGCACAAACACACACACACACACACACACACACACACACACAAACAGACACACATATACACACAAATAACACAAATAGAAATAGCACACACACACAACAAAGCACACACACACGCACTCACAAACACACACACACATACACACACAGAGATAACACAAATACAAATAACACACACACAAAACAAGCACACACACAGACACTCACACATGCACATGCAAACACACACAAATAACACAAATACAAATAACACACACATACACACACACACTCACACACACACACACACACACACACAGGAGCATACACAAAAACCAGGCCAGCAAGTCTGACTTGTGAATGTGGAACAAAAGACCCAAAACCTGTGCTGAAAGACCTGTATAAGCCCTATGCTCCTTGAGGCAATGTGGCTGCATGCACCCAAGGACAACTGCCTACCTCTAGGCAATTGCAGTCTTCAGGTGGGTTCGGAGAACCTCACATTAGGGAATGCAGGGCCGTGCTAGGCTTGGGAAACTAAAGGATAAAAGACGGATACCTGAGAGTGTGGGATACACCTCACTGTGGGAGGAGGAAGGTATTCGGCTTGTCTGATTGAATCAGTGTCAATCCTGGAATGAATTGTTCATGATACTTTGGTTGCACTCCATTTCCAGGATGATGTTCATTTACAGTTTTGTGGCCTTACACTCACTCTTCTTTAAGTTGACATTTTCCCCGCTGGTTTGCTTTAGCAAACAGTGCCATGTCTGCATTGAACACTGATCAGCTTTCCTTGTTATTTCACTTTCAGACCTCTCATCCCGCCTCACTGCCTTCCCAAGTGTTACCACCCTTTGAATTGGAAAGCTCATGCCTAAACCAAACAGCCAATTCAAACACCCATACAAACACACAAGCAAACAAGCAAGCAAGCAAACAAACAAACAATGCAAACCTTTATTGAATGCAATGGGAAGTAGATCAAAGCAAGACAAAACAAAACAAAAGTAAACTAAACAAATGTGCTAGGAGTACATATAGAATGGGTGGTTTGTTAGTCAACTCACAGCTAAGCATAAGGCATTCGTAAGTAGTGCAGCAGTTCTTAGTCCCAAGGAAGAAGTCTTCATAACTCCTTCCTGGTTCAGTGTCCTGAGATGTGTAGCCAATACCTGGTGACCCATGAGATTTCCTGGAGTCTGATGGAGCCAGTTCAATGGTGTGTTCTGTCAGTTGGCCTTTTCATTAGGCCTCCTTGATGTTTTAGGAGTCCCTGGTGATCTTGCCCTCTGCCCCTTCAGCAGATTCCCATGCTCAGAGCCCGTTTCCTCCTCCCAGGGTCCTCATGTAGGCACTGCACATGGAAAACCCACGTGCATTTCCTCCTTCTAGTAAGCAATATGCCTTCCATCGAAAGCACGCAGTGTAATAGGGGTCTTGATGCATATACTTTTTGGGCTGTCTACATTCTCAAGTGTTGATTGCGGGTGTCTTCTGGATAGGAGCTTCCAGGCTGGGACTCAGAGAATATCCAGCAGAGCCTCATATTCTTCTTGAGAGAGAGGCAGCTCAGGTGTTGCATCCATTTGCTGAACTGCACCTTCCAGATGTACAGGGCCTGGGGAGAGCGTCTCCATTCGAACTTCCATCAGCAGTTGATCCAGGAAGAGTTCCAGAGGGCCCCTATTGCATCCCTGAGTGAGAGCCTGTTCTTGGCCTTGTTCTTCAGGCTGTGCCCATTGTGGTAGCTGAGACTCTCTGGAGAAATTGGTTGGGTCGCTAAAACTTGAGGATTCCTTGGAAACACAGTCCGTGGCAGCCAGTTGCAAGATGGTTTCCTGGACAACCCCGTGCTCCTTGCCACCAGGATTTCCATCCAGATCCACAGGGAATGGCCTGTCACCCTCCACTTGGTCTTCTTCCAGCAGTTCATCAAGGAGGAGTTCCAGAGTTCCTGGCTTGTATGCTTGAGTGGCTGTCTGTGATTGGCCTCGTCCTTCGGGCAGTGCCACTTGGGGATGCTGGGACTCTTCGTGGAAGTGGGGCTGGTCGCTGGAGCTCGAGTTCTCCATGCCCACACCTCTTGCAGCAGCCATCAGTAACAGGTTGTCCGGTGCTGCCTCATCCTTGCCACTGAGACCTCCAGTTGCCACATCCTGCACTTGGGAAGCAGGCACATCTTTATCTGCAGCGCGGGCTTGCCGCGCTCTTCTGTTCTGAAACCATATGTGGATCGTGTCCTCATTCAAACCTGTCCTTTGGCCCAGCTGCTCCCTGGTAGCAAAGCCTGGCAACGGGTTCCTCTCAAAGGCTTGTACTAGGATCCTGCGCTGTTGCAAGTTGAGTCGAGTGCGAGGCCTTCTGCTGTCCGAGGGCATGCTGCTACCTTGTGACCTGGAGCCAAACCCTTCCTCCAGCTCTTGGGAGGCTAGCGGAATGGAGCCTCTGCTGGACCGCTTTGGGCCGTGCCTCACCTCTCCAGTGCGACTTCTTTGGTTCTGAAACCACACTCGGATGCGGGACGCAGGGAGCTGTATTTGCCTGGCCAGTTCCTGCCTGTCCCAGAAGCTCGGGTATTGGTTCTTGCTGAAAGCTGATAGCAGGGCCTTCTTTTGCCAGGCCTGCCAAACCGTCTTCCTGCGCCGGGATTCCCACAGCACACAGCTGCTATCCACATTGCTTCCAGCTTCCATGCTCCTAAGGATTCGATGCCAGGAGTCCTCAAGCTGGAGAATATAGTCAGGACCGCTCCAGAGCAAGCGCAAGCTTCAGCAAATGCCAGCCGTAGGGCTGGGACCCCTGCCCTTAAATACCTTTGCCTCTGCTCCCGGAGCTCCGCCCACTCGAAAGGAGCCGTGGGCTACAGTCGTACTCCAAACCCTTGAATCAAGGTCATGCCACGACGCTTTACACCTGCCACGCCTCCCACCTGAGAACAGGAGACACGGAACAAGACCTCAAGAAACCTCTCAGACTCAGCAAAGTCTCTCCCAAAGTCTCGCAGTCCCTTACGTGCCATTCTGGACACAGAACAAGGAAGCACAAAAAATGTCCTAGGAATCAACCATCCAACAGACAGATAGTCCAAGGAGGGAGCAACAAAGGTCCTTCCTGGCTATGGGCAGAGTATCCAGGAAATCGTGGAGGTTGTAAGCAGGCTTCAGAAGAGTAAGGCAGAGTGGAGTGTGCCTAGGTGGTATCACTAGCCAAGTGGAATCCGTGCTGATCTCATCCCATCTGGATCCGCACAGGTTGGAAAGAGAAGACCCCCCAACTGAGGATAACAACCACTTGTCCTGAGACCCAAGGACATCACTTCCAGGGGTCATGCAAGTCATGGCACTTCTTTCCTTCTTGTAGGGCTAGGTGGTAGTTGGGAGCAACAGAACTCTATTAAACCGAGATAAGAGAATAGCACGTGCAGAAAGAAAGTCTTTTACACAGGCAAATAGCCAAAAACCACAATAGTTCATGTAGAGATTCGGGAATGCCCATTCATGCATTTAAGTCAGAACAGTTGGGCCAGATTTTCAGGAATTCACACAATTAACATGTTCCATGCAAACACAGGCACAAACACACACACACACACAGACACATACAAATAACACAAATAGAAATAGCACACACACAAAAAAGCACACACACACGCACACACAAACACACACATACACACACAAATAACACAAATACAAATAACACACACAACACAAGCACACACAAACACAGACACTCACACGCATATGCAAACACACACACACATATAACACGAATACAAAAAACACACACACATACACACACACACACACACACATACACACACACAAGCATACACAAAAACCCGGCCAGCAAGTCTGATATGTGAATGTGGAACAAAAGCCCCAAAACTTGTGCTGAAAGAACTGTAAAAGCCCTATGCTCCTTGAGGCAATGTTCCTGCATGCACCCAAGGCCAACTGCCTACCTCTAGGCAATTGCAGTCTTCAGGTGGGTTCAGAGGGACCTCACATTAGGGAATGCAGGGCCATGCTAGGCTTGGGAAACTCAAGGTTAAAAGACGGATACGGGAGAGTGTGGGAAACACCTCACTGTGGGAGGAGGAAGGTACTCGGCTTGTCTGATTGAGTCAGTGTCAATCCTGGAATGAATTGTTCACGATACTTTGGTTGCACTCCATTTTCAGGATGATGTTTATTTACAGTTTTGTGGCCTTACACACATTCTTCTTTAAGTTGACATTTCCCCCGCTTGTTTGCTATGGCAAACACTGCCATGTCTGCATTGAACACTGATCAGCTTTCCTTGTTATTTCCCTTTCAGACCTCTCATCCCGCCTCACTGCCTTCCAAAGTCTTACCACCCTTTGAATTGGAAAGCTCATTCCTAAACCAAACAGCCTATTCAACCACCCATACAAACACACAAGCAAACAAGCAAGCAAACAAAAAAACAAACAATGCAAATCTTTATTGAATACAATGGGAGGTAGAACAGAACAAGTCAAAACAAAACAAAAGTAAACTAAACAAATGTGCTAGGAGTACATATAGAATGGGTGGTTTGTTAGTCATCTCACATCTAAGCATAAGGCATTGGTAAGAAGAGCAGCAGATCTTAGTCCCAAGGAAGAAGTCTTCATAACTCTTTCCTGGTTTAGTGTCCTGAGATGTGTAGCCTATACCTGGTCACCCATGAGATTTCCTGGAGTCTGATGGAGCCAGTCCAATTGTGTGTTCTGTCAGTTGGGCTTTTCATTAGGCCTCCTTGTTGTTTTAGGAGTCCCTGGTGATCTTGCCCTCTGCCCTTCAAGCATAATCCCATTCTGAGAGCCCATTTCCTCGTCTCAGGGCCCTCAGGTAGGCACTCCATATGGAAAACCCACGTGCATTTCCTCCTTCTAGTAAGCAAGATGCTTTGCATCGAAATCAGCCACTGTAATAGGGGTTTTGATGCATATACTTTTTGAGCTGTCTACATTCTCAAGTGTGGATTGCGGGTGTCTTCTGGATAGGAGCTACCAGGCTGGGACTCAGAGAATATCCAGCAGAGCCTCATATTCTTCTTGAGAGAGAGGCAGCTCAGGTGTTGCATCCATTTTCTGCCCTGCACCTTAAAGATGTACAGGGCCTGGTGAGTGCCTCTCCACATGAACTTCCATCAGCAGTTGATCCAGGAAGAGTTCCAGGGGGCCCGTGTTGCATCCCTGAGTGAGAGCCTGTTCTTGGCCTTGTCCTTCAGGCTGTACCCATTGTGGTAGCTGAGACTCTCTGGAGAAATTGGTTGGGTCGCTATAATTCGAGGATTCCTTGGAAACACAGTCCGTGACAGCCAGTTGCAAGATGGTTTCCTGGTCATCCTTGTGCTCCTTGCCACCAGAATTTCCATCCAGATCCACAGGGAATGGCCAGTCACCCTCCACTTGGTCTTCTTCCAGCAGTTCATCAAGGAGGATTTTTAGAGGTCCTGCCTCGTATGCTTGAGTCGCTGTCTGTGATATGCCACTTGGGGTTGCTGGGACTCTTTGTGGAAGTGGGGCTGGTCGCTGGAGCTCGAGTTCTCCATGCCCACACCTCCTGCAGCAGCCATCGGTAACAGGTTGTCCTGTGCTGCCTCATGCCCGCCAGTGAGGTCTCCAGTTGCCACATCCTGCACTTGTGAAGCAGGCACATCTTGATCTGGAGCGCGGGCTTGCCGCGCTCTTCTGTTCTGACACCATATGTGGATCGTGTCCTCAGACAAACCTGTCCTCTGGCCCAGCTGCTCCCTGGTAGCAAAGCCTGACAACGGGTTCCTCACAAAGCCTTGCAGTAGGATCCTGTGCTTTTGCAAGGTGAGTCTAGTGCGAGGCTTTCTGCTGTCCGAGGGCATGCTGCTACCTTGTGACCTGGAGCCAAACCCTTCCTCGAGCTGTTGGGAGGCGAGCAGAATGGAGCCTCTGCAGGACCACTTTGGGCCGTTCCTCACCTCTCCAGTGCGACTTCTTCGGCTCTGAAACCACACTCGGATGCGGGACGCAGGGCGCTTTATTTGCCTGGCCATTTCCTGCCTGTCCCAGAAGGTCGGGTATTGGTTCTTGCTGAAAGCTGATAGCAGGGCCTTCTTTTGCTAGGCCTGCCAAACCGTCTTCCTGTTCCGGGATTCCCGCAGCACACAGCTGCTCTACACATTGCTTCCAGCTTCCATGCTCCTAAGGATTCGATGCCAGGCGTCCTCAAGCTGGAGAATATAGTCAGGACCTCTAAAGAGCAAGCACAAGCTTCAGCAAATGCCAGCCGTAGCGCTGGGACCCCTGCCCTTAAATACCTTTGCCTCTGCTCCCGGAGCTCCACCCACTCGAAAGGAGCCGTGGGCTACAGTCGTCCTCCAGATCCTTGAATCAAGGTCATGCCACCACACTTTATACCTGCCACGCCTCCCACCTGAGAACAGGAGACCCGGAACAAGACCTCAAGAAACCTATCAGACTCAGCAAAATCTCTCCCAGAGTCTCGCAGTCCCTTGCATGCCATTCTGGACACAGAACAAGGAAGCACAAAAAATGTCCTAGGAATCAAGAATCCAGCAGACAGATAGTCCAAGGTGGGAGCACCATAGTTCCTTCCTGGATTTGGGCCGAGTATTCAGGAAATCGTGGAGGTGGTAAGCAGGCTTCAGAAGAGGAAGGCAGAGTGGACTGTGCCTTAGGTGATATCACTAGCCAAGTGGAATTCGTGCTGATCTCATCCCATCTGGATCCACACAGGTTGGAAAGAGAAGACCCCCCAACTGAGGATAACAACCACTTGTCCTGAGACCCAAGGACATCACTTCCAGGGGTCATGCAAGTCATGGCACTTCTTTCCTTCTTGTAGGGCTAGGTGGTATTTGGGAGCAACAGAACTCTATTAAACCGAGATAAGAGAATAGCACATGCAGAATGAAAGTCTTTTACACAGGCAAATAGCCAAAAACCATAATAGTTCATGTAGAGATTCGGGAATGCCCATTCATGCATTTAAGTCAGAACAGTTGGGCCAGATTTTCAGGAATTCTCACCATTAACATGTTACATGCAAACACAGGCGCAAACACACACACACACACACACACATGCACACACACACAGGCAAATACACACACATACACATACAAATAACACAAAGAGAAATACCACACACACAACAAAGCACACACACACGCACACACAAACACAAACAGGCACACACAAACACACACACGTACACACACACAAATAACACAAATACAAATAACACACACACAACACAAGCACACACACAGACACTCACACACGCACATGAAAACACACACCACACATATAACAAAAATACAAATAACACACACACACACACACACACATACACACACACACACAAGCATACACAAAAACCTGGCCAGCAATTCTGACGTGTGAATGTGGAACAAAAGACAGAAAACTTGTGCTGAGAGAACTGTATAAGCCCTATGCTCCTTGAGGAAATGTGCCTGCATGCACCCGAGGCCTACTGCCTACCTCTAGGCAATTGCAGTCTTCAGGTGGGTTCAGAGGGACATCATATTAGGGAATGCAGGGCTGTGCTAGGCTTGGGAAACTCAAGGTTAAAAGACAGATACAAGAGAGTGTGTGAAACACCTCACTGTGGGAGGAGGAAGGTATTCAGCTTGTCTGATTGAATCATTGGCAATCCTGGAAAGAATTGTTCACGATACTTGGGTTCCACTCCATTTCCAGGATGATGTTTATTTACACTTTTGTGGCCTTACACACATTCTTCCTTAAGTTGACATTTTCCCCGCTTGTTTGCTTTAGCAAACTCTGCCATGTCTGCATTGAACACTGATCAGCTTTCCTTGTTATTTCCCTTTCAGTCCTTCATCCCACCTCACTGTCTTCCAAAGTCTTACCACCCTTTGAATTGGAAAGCACATGCCTAAAATAAACAGCCTATTCAATCACCCATACAAACACACAAGCAAACAAGCAAGCAAGCAAACACAAAAAATGCAAATCTTTATTGAATACAATGGGAGGTAGAACAGAGCAAGATAAAACAAAACAAAAGTAAACAAAACAAATGTGCTATGATACATATAGAAAGGGTGGTTTTTTAGTCATCTCACAGCTAAGCATAAAGCATTGGTAAAAGAGCAGCAGTTCTTAGTCCCAAGGAAGAAGTCTTCATAACTCCTTCCTGGTTTAGTGTCCTGAGGTGTGTTTATCCTATACCTGGTGACCCATGAGATTTCCTGGAGTCTGATGGAGCCAGTCCAATGGTGTGTTCTGTCAGTTGGGCTTTTCATTAGGTCTCTTTGTTGTTTTTGGATTCCCTGGTGATCTTGCCCTCTGCCCCTTCAGCAGAATCCCATTCTGAGAGCCCATTTCCTCGTCTCAGGGCCCTCAGGTAGGCACTCCACATGGAAAACCCACGTGCATTTCCTCCTTCTAATAAGAAAGATGCTTTGCATCGAAATCAGCCACTGTAATAGGGTTTTGATGCATATACTTTTTGGGCTGTCTACATTCTCAAGTGTGGATTGCGGGTGTCTTCTGGATAGGAGCTTCCAGGCTGGGACTCAGAGAATATCCAGCAGAGCCTCATATTCTTCTTGAGAGAGAGGCAGCTCAGGTGTTGCATCCATTTGCTGCCCTCCACCTTCCAGATGTACAAGGCCTGGGGAGAGCGTCTCCACTCGAACTTCCATCAGCAGTTGATCCAGGAAGAGTTCCAGGGGGCCCGTGTTGCATCCCTGAGTGAGAGCCTGTTCTTGGCCTTGTCCTTCAGGCTGTGCCCATTGTGGTAGCTGAGACACTCTGAAGAAATTGGTTGGGTCGCTATAACTCGAGGATTCCTTGGAAACACAGTCCGTGACAGCCAGTTGCAAGATGGTTTCCTGGACACCCTCGTGCTCCTTGCTACCAGAATTTCCATCAAGATCCACAGGGAGTGGCCTGTCACCCTCCACTTGGTCTTATTCTAGCAGTTCATCAAGGAGGAGTTCCGAGGTCCTGCCTCGTATGCTTGAGTCGCTGTATGTGATGTGCCACTTGGGGTTGCTGGGACTCTTTGTGGGTGTGGCGGGTCGCTGGAGCTCGAGTTCTCCATGCCCACACCTCTTGCAGCAGCCATCGGTAACAGGTTGTCTGTGATGCCTCATCCCTGCCACTGAGACCTCCAGTTGCCACATCCTGCACTGTGAAGCAGGCACATCTTGATGTGGAGCGCGGGCTTGCCGCGCTCTCCTTTTCTGAAACCATATGTGGATCGTGTGCTCAGACAAACTTTTCCTCTGGCCCAGCTGCTCCCTGGTTGCAAAGCCTGGCAACGGGTTCCTCTCAAAGGCTTGCACTAGGATCCTGCGCTGTTGCAAGGTGCGTCGAGTGCAAGGCCTTCTGCTGTCCGAGGGCATGCTGCTACCTTGTGACCTGGAGCCAAACCCTTCCTTGAGCTGTTGGGAGGCTAGCGGAATGGAGCCTCTGCTGGACCGCTTTGGGCCGTGCCTCACCTCTCCAGTGCGACTTCTTAGGTTCTGAAACCGCACTCGGATGCGGGACGCAGGGAGCTGTATTTGCCTGGCCAGTTCCTGCCTGTCCCAGAAGCTCGGGTATTGTTTCTTGCTGAAAGCTGATAGCACCGCCTTCTTTTCCAAGGCCTACCAAACCGTCTTTCTGCGCCGGGATTCCCGCAGCACACAGCTGCTCTCCACATTGCTTCCAGCTTCCATGCTCCTAAAGATTCGATGCCCGGAGTCCTCAAGCTGGAGAATGTTGTCAGGACCGCTCCAGAGCAAGCACAAGCTTCAGCAAATGCCAGCCGTAGGACTTGGACCCCTGCCCTTAAATACATTTGCCTCTGCTCACAGAGCTCCGCACACTCGAAAGGAGCCGTGGGCTACAGTCGTACTCCAGACCCTTGAATCAAGGTCATGCCACGACGCTTTACACCTGCCACGCCTCCCACCTGAGAACAGGAGACCCGGAACAAGACCTCAAGAAACCTATCAGACTCAGCAAAGTCTCTCCCAAAGTCTCGCAGTCCCTTACATGCCATTCTGGACACAGAGCAAGGAAGCACAAAAAATGTCCTAGGAATCAACCATCCAGCAGACAGATAGTCCAAGGAGGGAGCAACAAAGGTCCTTCCTGGATTTGGGCAGAGTATCCAGGAAATCGTGGAGGTGGTAAGCAGGCTTCAGAAGAGTAAGGCAGAGTGGAGTGTGCCTAGGTGGTATCACTAGCCAAGTGGAATCCGTGCTGATCTCATCCCATCTGGATCCACACAGGTTAGAAAGAGAAGACCCCCCAACTGAGGATAACAACCACTTGTCCTGAGACCCAAGCACATCACTTCCAGGGGTCATGCAAGTCATGGCACTTCTTTCCTTCTTGTAGGGCTAGGTGGTAGTTGGGAGCAACAGAACACTATTAAACCGAGATAAGAGAATAGCGCATGCAGAATGAAAGTCTTTTACACAGGCAAATAGCCAAAAACCACACTAGTTCATGTAGAGATTCGGGAATGCCCATTCATGCATTTAAGTAAGAACAGTTGGGCCAGATTTTCAGGAATTCTCACAATTAACATGTTCCATGCAAACACAGGCACAAACACAAACACACACACAGACACACACACACACACACGCAAATACACACACATACACATACAAATAACACAAATAGAAATAGCACACACACCAAAAAGCACACACATACACACACAAATAACACAAATACAAATAACACACACAACACAAGCACACACACACAGACACTCACACGCATATGCAAACACACACACACATATAACACGAATACAAATAACACACACACATACACACACACACGCACACACACACACACACACACATACACACACACAAGCATACACAAAAACCCGGCCAGCAAGTGTGATATGTGAATGTGGAACAAAAGACCCAAAACTTGTGCTGAAAGAACTGGATAAGCCCTATGCTCCTTGAGGCAATGTTCCAGCATGCACCCAAGGCCAACTGCCTACCTCTAGGCAATTGCAGTCTTCATGTGGGTTCAGAGGGACCTCACATTAGGGAATGCAGGGCCATGCTAGGCTTGGGAAACTCAAGGTTAAAAGACGGATACGGGAGAGTGTGGGAAACACCTCACTGTGGGAGGAGGAAGGTATTCGGCTTGTCTGATTGAGTCAGTGTCAATCCTGGAATGAATTGTTCACGATACTTTGGTTGCACTCCATTTCAAGGATGATGTTTATTTACAGTTTTGTGGCCTTACACACATTCTTCTTTAAGTTGACATTTTCCCCCCTTGTTTGCTATGGCAAACACTGCCATGTCTGCATTGAACACTGATCAGCTTTCCTTGTTATTTCCCTTTCAGACCTCTCATCCCAACTCACCGCCTTCCATAGTCTTACCACCCTTTGAATTGGAAAGCACATTCCTAAACCAAACCGCCTATTCAACCACCCATACAAACACACAAGCAAACAAGCAAGCACGCAAACAAACAAACAAACAATGCAAATATTTATTGAATACAATGGGAAGTAGAACAGAGCAAGACATAACTAAACAAAAGTAAACTAAAGAAATGTGCTAGGAGTACATATAGAATCGGTGGTATGTTAGTCATCTCACAGCTAAGCATAAGGCATTGGTAGGAAGAGCAGCAGTTCTTAGTCCCAAGAAAGAAGTCTTCATAACTCCTTCCTGGTTTAGTGTTCTGAGATGTGTAGCCTATACCTGGTGACCCATGAGATTTCCTGGAATCGGATGGAGCCAGTCCAATGTTGTGTTCTGTCAGTTGGGCTTTTCATTAGGCCTCCTTGTTGTTTTAGGAGTCCCTGGTGATCTTGCCCTCTGCCCCTTCAGCAGAATCCCATTCTGAGAGCCCATTTCCTCATCTCAGGGCCCTCAGGTAGGCACTCCACATGGAAAACCCACATGCATTTCCTCCTTCTACTAAGCAAGATGCTTTTCATCGAAATCAGCCACTGTAATAGGGGTTTTGATGCATATACTTTTTGGGCTGTCTACATTCTCAAGTGTGGATTGCGGGTGTCTTCTGTATAGGAGCTACCAGGCTGGGACTCAGAGAATATGCAGCAGAGCCTCATATACTTCTTGAGAGAGAGGCAGCTCAGGTTTGCATCCATTTGCTGCCCTGCACCTTCCAGTAGTACAGGGCTTGGGGAGTGCGTCTCCACTCGAACTTCCATCAGCAGTTGATCCAGGAAGAGTTCCAGGGGGCCCGTGTTGCATCCCTGAGTGAGAGCCTGTTCTTGGCCTTGTCCTTCAGGCTGTGCCCATTTTGGTAGCTGAGACACTCTGGAGAAATTGGTTGGGTCGCTATAACTCGAGGATTCCTTGGAAACACAGTCCATGGCAGCCAGTTGCAAGATGGTTTCCTGGATACCCTCGTACTCCTTGCTACCAGAATTTCCATCCAGATCCACAGGGAATGGCCTGTCACCCTCCACTTGGTCTTCTTCCAGCAGTTCATCAAGGAGGAGTTCCAAAGATCCTGCCTCGTATGCTTGAGTCGCTGTCTGTGATTGGCCTCGTCCTTCGGGCAGTACCACTTGGGGTTGCTGGGACTCTTTGTGGAAGTGGGGCTGCTCGCTGGAGCTCGAGTTCTCCATGCCAACACCTCCTGCAGCAGCCATCGGTAACAGGTTGTCCTGTGCTGCCTCATCCCTGCCACTGAGACCTCCAGTTGCCACATCCTGCACTTGTGAAACAGGAACATCTTGATATGGAGCGCGGGCTTGCCGTGCTCTTCTGTTCTGAAACCATATGTGGATCGTGTCCTCAGACAAACCTTTCCTCTGGCCCAGCTGCTCCCTGGTAGCAAAGCCTGGCAACGGGTTGCTCTCAAAGGCTTGCACTAGGATCCTGCACTGTTGCAAGGTGAGTCGAGTGTGAGGCCTCCTGCTATCCGAGGGCATGCTGCTACCTTGTGACCTGGAGCCAAACCCTTCCTCGAGCTGTTGGGAGGCTAGCGGAATGGAGCCTCTGCTGGACCGCTTTGGGCCGTGCCTCACCTCTCCAGTGCGACTTCTTCGGTTCTGAAACCACACTTGGATACGGGACGCAGGGAGCTGTATTTGCCTGGCCAGTTCTTGCCTGTCCCAGAAGCTCGGGTATTGGTTCTTGCTGAAAGCTAATAACAGGGCCTTCTTTTGCCAGGCCTGCCAAACCGTCTTTCTGCGCCGGGATTCCCGCAGCACACAGCTGCTCTCCACAATGCTTCCAGCTTCCATGCTCCTAAGTATTCGATGCCAGGAGTCCTCACGCTGGAGAATGTAGTCAGCACCGCTCCAGAGCAAGCACAAGCTTCAACAAATGCCAGCCGTAGGGCTGGGACCCCTGCCCTTAAATACCTTTGCCTCTGCTCCCGGAGCTCAGCCCACTCGAAAGAAGCCGTGGGCTTCAGTCGTACTCCAGACCCTTGAATCAAGGTCATGCCACAACGCTTTACACCTGCCACGGCTCCCACCTGAGAACAGGAGACCCGGAACAAGACCTCAAGAAACCTATCAGACTCAGCAAAGTCTCTCCCAAAGTCTCGCAGTCCCTTGCATGCCATTCTGGACACAGAACAAGGAAGCACAAAAAATGTCCTAGGAATCAACCATCCAGCAGACAGATCGTCCAAGGAGGGAGCACCATAGATCCTTCCTGGCTTTGGGCAGAGTATCCAGGAAATCCTGGAGGTGGTAAGCAGGCTTCAGAAGAGGAAGGCAGAGTGGAGTGTGCCTTAGGTGGTATCACTAGCCAAGTGGAATCCGTGCTGATCTCATCCCATCTGGATCCACACAGGGTGGAAAGAGAAGACCCCCCAACTGAGGATCCCAACCACTTGTCCTGAGACCCAAGGACATCACTTCCAGGAGTCATGCAAGTCATGGCACTTCTTTCCTTCTTGTAGGGCTAGCTGGTAGTTGGGAGCAACAGAACTCTATTAAACCGAGGGAAGAATATAGCACATGCCGAAAGAAAGTCTTTTACACAGGCAAATAGCCCAAAAACCACAATAGTTCATGTAGAGATTTTTGAATGCACATTCATGCATTTCCTGTCAGAACAGTTCAGCCAGATTTTCAGGAATTCTCACAATTAACATGGTCCATGCAAAAACAGGCACAAACACACACAGACACACAGACACACACACACACACACACACGCAAACACACACACATACCCATACAAATAACACAAATAGAAATACCACACACACTACAAAGCACACACACAGACACACACAAACATACACACATACACACACAAATAACACAAATACAAATAACACACACAACACAAGCACACACACACAGGCACTCACACACGAACATGCAAACACACACACATATAACACGAATACAAATAACACACACACATACACACACACACACAAACACACGAACTAACACATACACACACACTAACACATACACACACAGAAGCATACACAAAAACCCGGCCAGCAAGTCTGACCTGTGAATGTGGAACAAAAGACCGAAAACCTGTGTTGAAAGAATTGTATAAGCCCTATGCTCCTTGAGGAAATGTGGCTGCATTCACCCAAGGCCAACTGCCTACCTCTAGGCAATTGCAGTCTTCAGGTGAGTTCAGAGGGACCTCACATTAGGGAATGCAGGGCCGTGCTAGGCTTGGGAAACTCAAGGTTAAAAGACGGATACGGGAGATTTTGGGAAACACCTCACTGTGGGAGGAGGAAGGAATTCGGCTTGTCTGATTGAATCAGTGTCAATCCTGGAATGAATTGTTCACGATACTTTGGTTGCACTCCATTTCCAGGATGATGTTTATTTACAGTTTTTTGGCCTTACACACATTCTTCTTTAAGTTGACATTTTCCCCGCTTGTTTGCTTTAGCAAACACTGCCATGTCTGCATTGAACACTGATCAGCTTTCCTTGTTATTTCCCTTTCAGACCTCTTATCCCGCCTCACTGCCTTCCAAAGTCTTACCACCCTTTCAATTGGAAAGCTCATGCCTAAACCAAACAGCCTTTCAACCACCCATACAAACACCCACCAAACAAGCAAGCAAGCAAACAAACCAACAATGCAAATCTTTATTGAATACAATGGTAAGTAGAACAGTGCAAGACAAAACAAAACAAAAGTAAACTAAACAAATGTGCCAGGAGTACATATAGAATGGGTGGATTGTTAGTCATCTCACAGCTAAGCATAAGGCATTGGTAAGAAGAGCAGCAGTTCTTAGTCCCAAGGAAGAAGTGTTCATAACTCCTTCCTGGTTTAGTGTCCTGAGATGTGTAGCCTATACCTGGTGACCCATGAGATTTCCTGGAGTCTGATGGAGCCAGTCCAATGTTGTGTTCTGTCAGTTGGGCTTTTCATTAGGCCTTCTTGTTGTTTTAGGAGTCCCTGGTGATCTTGCCCTCTGCCCCTTCAGCAGAATCCCATTCTGAGAGCCCATTTCCTCGTCTCAGGGCCCTCACTAAGGCACTCCACATGGAAAACCCCCGTGCATTTCCTCCTTCTAGTAAGCAAGATGCTTTGCATCGAAATCAGCCACTGTAATAGGGGTTTTGATGCATTAACTTTTTGGGTGTCTACATTCTCAAGTGTGTATTGCAGGTGTCTTCTGGATAGGAACTTCCAGGCTGGGACTCAGAGAATATCCAGCAGAGCCTCATATTCTTCTAGAGAGAGAGTCAGCTCAGGTGTTGCATCCATTTGCTGCCCTGCACCTTCCAGATATACAGAGCCTGGGGAGTGTGTCTCCACTCGAACTTCCATCAGCAGTTGATCCAGGAAGAGTTCCTGGGGGCCCGTGTTGCATCCCTGAGTGAGAGCCTGTTCTTGTCCTTGTCCTTCAGGCTGTGCCCATTGTGGTAGCTGAGGCTCTCTGGAGAAATTGGTTGGGTCGCTATAACTCGAGGATTCCTTGGAAACACAGTCCGTGGCAGCCAGTTGCAAGATGGTTTCATGCACAAACTCGTGCTCCTTGCCACAAGAATTTCCATCCAGATCCACAGGGAATGGCCTGCCACCCTCCACTTGGTCTTCTTCCAGCAGTTAATCAAGGAGGAGTTCCAGAGGTCCTGCCTCGTATGCTTGAGTCGCTGTCTGTGATTGGCCTCGTTCTTCGGGCAGTGCCATTTGGGGTTGCTGGGACCTTTTGTGGAAGTGGGGCTGGTCGCTGGAATTCGAGTTCTCCATGCCCACACCTCCTGAGATAGCCATCGATAACAGGTTGTCCTGTGCTGCTTCATCCCTGCCACTGAGACCTCCAGTTGCCACATCCTGCACTTGTGAAGCAGGCACATCTTGATCTGGAGCGCGGGCTTGCCGCGCTCTTCTGTTCTGAAATCATATGTGGATCGTGTCCTCAGACAAACCTGTACTCTGGCCCAGCTGCTCCCTGGTAGCAAAGCCTGGCAACGGATTCCTCTCAAAGGCTTGCACTAGGATACTGCGCTGGTGCAAGGTGAGTCGAGTGCGAGGCCTTCTGCTGTCCGAGGGCATGCTGCTACCTTGTGACCTGGAGCCAAACCCTTCCTCGAGCTGTTGGGAGGCTAGGGGAATGGAGCCTCTGCTGGACCGCTTTGGGCCGTGCCTCACCTCTCCAGTGCGACTCCTTCGGTTCTGAAACCACACTCGAATGCGGGAGGAAGGGAGCTGTATTTGCCTGGCCAGTTCCTGCCTGTCCCAGAGCTCGGGTATTGGTTCTTGCTGAAAGCTGATAACAGGGCCTTCTTTTGCCAGGCCTGCCAAACCGTCTTCCTACGCCGGGATTCCCGCAGCATACAGCTGTTATCCACATTGCTTCCAGCTTCCATGCTCCTAAGGATTCGATGCCAGGAGACCTAAAGCTGGAGAATGTAGTCAGGACCGCTCCAGAGCAAGCACAAGCTTCAGCAAATGCCAGCCGTAGGGCTGGGACCCCTGCCCTTAAATACCTTTGCCTCTGCTCCTGGAGCTCCGCCCACTCGAAAGGAGCCGTGGGCTTCAGTCGTACTCCAGACCCTTGAATCAAGGTCATGCCACTATGCTTTACACCAGCCACGGCTCCCACCTGAGAACAGGAGACCCGGAACAAGACCTCAAGAAACCTATCAGACTCAGCAAAGTCTCTCCCAAAGTCTCGCAGTCCCTTGCATGCCATTCTGGACACAGAACAAGGAAGCACAAAAAATGTCCTAGGAATCAACCATCCAGCAGACAGATCGTCCAAGGAGGGAGCACCATAGGTCCTTCCTGGCTTTGGGCAGAGTATCCAGGAAATCGTGGAGGTGGTAAGCAGGCTTCAGAAGAGGAAGGCAGAGTGGAGTGTGCCTTAGGTGGTATCACTAGCCAAGTTGAATCCGTGCTGATCTCATCCCATCTGGATCCACACAGGTTGGAAAGAGAAGACCCCCCAACTGAGGATCCCAACCACTTGTCCTGAGACCCAAGGACATCACTTCCAGGAGTCATGCAAGTCATGGCACTTCTTTCATGCTTGTAGGGCTAGCTGGTAGTTGGGAGCAACAGAACTCTATTAAACCGAGGGAAGAATATAGCACATGCAGAAAGAAAGTCTTTTACATAGCCAAATAGCCCAAAAACCACAATAGTTCATGTAGAGATTCGGGAACGCACATTCATGCATTTCCTGTCAGAAGAGTTGAGCCAGATTTTCAGGAATTCTCACAATTAACATGGTCCATGCAAAAACAGGCACAAACACACACAGACACACAGACACACACACCCACACACACACACGCAAACACACACATACCCATACAAATAACACAAATAGAAATACCACACACACAACAAAGCACACACACAGACACACACAAACATACACACATATACACAAATAACACAAATACAAATAACATACACAACACAAGCACACACACACAGGCACTCACACATGAACATGCAAACACACACATATAACACGAATACAAATAACACACACATACAAACACACAAACAAACACACACACTAACACATACACACACACAAGCATACACAAAAACCCGGCCAGCAAGTCTGACCTGTGAATGTGGAACAAAAGACCGAAAACCTGTGTTGAAAGAATTGTATAAGCCCTATGCTCCTTGAGGAAATGTGGCTGCATTCACCCAAGGCCAACTGCCTACCTCTAGGCAATTGCAGTCTTCAGGTGAGTTCAGAGGGACCTCACATTAGGTAATGCAGGGCCGTGCTAGGCTTGGGAAACTCAAGGTTAAAAGACGGATACGGGAGATTTTGGGAAACACCTCACTGTGGGAGGAGGAAGGAATTCGGCTTGTCTGATTGAATCAGTGTCAATCCTGGAATGAATTGTTCACGATACTTTGGTTGCACTCCATTTCCAGGATGATGTTTATTTACAGTTTTTTGGCCTTACACACATTCTTCTTTAAGTTGACATTTTCCCCGCTTGTTTGCTTTAGCAAACACTGCCATGTCTGCATTGAACACTGATCAGCTTTCCTTGTTATTTCCCTTTCAGACCTCTTATCCCGCCTCACTGCCTTCCAAAGTCTTACCACCCTTTCAATTGGAAAGCTCATGCCTAAACCAAACAGCCTTTCAACCACCCATACAAACACCCACCAAACAAGCAAGCAAGCAAACAAACCAACAATGCAAATCTTTATTGAATACAATGGTAAGTAGAACAGTGCAAGACAAAACAAAACAAAAGTAAACTAAACAAATGTGCCAGGAGTACATATAGAATGGGTGGATTGTTAGTCATCTCACAGCTAAGCATAAGGCATTGGTAAGAAGAGCAGCAGTTCTTAGTCCCAAGGAAGAAGTGTTCATAACTCCTTCCTGGTTTAGTGTCCTGAGATGTGTAGCCTATACCTGGTGACCCATGAGATTTCCTGGAGTCTGATGGAGCCAGTCCAATGTTGTGTTCTGTCAGTTGGGCTTTTCATTAGGCCTTCTTGTTGTTTTAGGAGTCCCTGGTGATCTTGCCCTCTGCCCCTTCAGCAGAATCCCATTCTGAGAGCCCATTTCCTCGTCTCAGGGCCCTCACTAAGGCACTCCACATGGAAAACCCCCGTGCATTTCCTCCTTCTAGTAAGCAAGATGCTTTGCATCGAAATCAGCCACTGTAATAGGGGTTTTGATGCATTAACTTTTTGGGTGTCTACATTCTCAAGTGTGTATTGCAGGTGTCTTCTGGATAGGAACTTCCAGGCTGGGACTCAGAGAATATCCAGCAGAGCCTCATATTCTTCTAGAGAGAGAGTCAGCTCAGGTGTTGCATCCATTTGCTGCCCTGCACCTTCCAGATATACAGAGCCTGGGGAGTGTGTCTCCACTCGAACTTCCATCAGCAGTTGATCCAGGAAGAGTTCCTGGGGGCCCGTGTTGCATCCCTGAGTGAGAGCCTGTTCTTGTCCTTGTCCTTCAGGCTGTGCCCATTGTGGTAGCTGAGGCTCTCTGGAGAAATTGGTTGGGTCGCTATAACTCGAGGATTCCTTGGAAACACAGTCCGTGGCAGCCAGTTGCAAGATGGTTTCATGCACAAACTCGTGCTCCTTGCCACAAGAATTTCCATCCAGATCCACAGGGAATGGCCTGCCACCCTCCACTTGGTCTTCTTCCAGCAGTTAATCAAGGAGGAGTTCCAGAGGTCCTGCCTCGTATGCTTGAGTCGCTGTCTGTGATTGGCCTCGTTCTTCGGGCAGTGCCATTTGGGGTTGCTGGGACCTTTTGTGGAAGTGGGGCTGGTCGCTGGAATTCGAGTTCTCCATGCCCACACCTCCTGAGATAGCCATCGATAACAGGTTGTCCTGTGCTGCTTCATCCCTGCCACTGAGACCTCCAGTTGCCACATCCTGCACTTGTGAAGCAGGCACATCTTGATCTGGAGCGCGGGCTTGCCGCGCTCTTCTGTTCTGAAATCATATGTGGATCGTGTCCTCAGACAAACCTGTACTCTGGCCCAGCTGCTCCCTGGTAGCAAAGCCTGGCAACGGATTCCTCTCAAAGGCTTGCACTAGGATACTGCGCTGGTGCAAGGTGAGTCGAGTGCGAGGCCTTCTGCTGTCCGAGGGCATGCTGCTACCTTGTGACCTGGAGCCAAACCCTTCCTCGAGCTGTTGGGAGGCTAGGGGAATGGAGCCTCTGCTGGACCGCTTTGGGCCGTGCCTCACCTCTCCAGTGCGACTCCTTCGGTTCTGAAACCACACTCGAATGCGGGAGGAAGGGAACTGTATTTGCCTGGCCAGTTCCTGCCTGTCCCAGAGCTCGGGTATTGGTTCTTGCTGAAAGCTGATAACAGGGCCTTCTTTTGCCAGGCCTGCCAAACCGTCTTCCTGCGCCGGGATTCCCGCAGCATACAGCTGTTATCCACATTGCTTCCAGCTTCCATGCTCCTAAGGATTCGATGCCAGGAGACCTAAAGCTGGAGAATGTAGTCAGGACCGCTCCAGAGCAAGCACAAGCTTCAGCAAATGCCAGCCGTAGGGCTGGGACCCCTGCCCTTAAATACCTTTGCCTCTGCTCCTGGAGCTCCGCCCACTCGAAAGGAGCCGTCGGCTTCAGTCGTACTCCAGACCCTTGAATCAAGGTCATGCCACTATGCTTTACACCAGCCACGGCTCCCACCTGAGAACAGGAGACCCGGAACAAGACCTCAAGAAACCTATCAGACTCAGCAAAGTCTCTCCCAAAGTCTCGCAGTCCCTTGCATGCCATTCTGGACACAGAACAAGGAAGCACAAAAAATGTCCTAGGAATCAACCATCCAGCAGACAGATCGTCCAAGGAGGGAGCACCATAGGTCCTTCCTGGCTTTGGGCAGAGTATCCAGGAAATCGTGGAGGTGGTAAGCAGGCTTCAGAAGAGGAAGGCAGAGTGGAGTGTGCCTTAGGTGGTATCACTAGCCAAGTGGAATCCGTGCTGATCTCATCCCATCTGGATCCACACAGGTTGGAAAGAGAAGACCCCCTAACTGAGGATCCCAACCACTTGTCCTGAGACCCAAGGACATCACTTCCAGGAGTCATGCAAGTCATGGCACTTCTTTCATGCTTGTAGGGCTAGGTGGTAGTTGGGAGCAACAGAACTCTATTAAACCGAGGGAAGAATATAGCACATGCAGAAAGAAAGTCTTTTACATAGGCAAATAGCCCAAAAACCACAATAGTTCATGTAGAGATTGGCGAACGCACATTCATGCATTTCCTGTCAGAAGAGTTGAGCCAGATTTTCAGGAATTCTCACAATTAACATGGTCCATGCAAAAACAGGCACAAACACACACAGACACACAGACACACACACACAAACACACACACGCAAACACACACACATACCCATACAAATAACACAAATAGAAATACCACACACACAACAAAGCACACACACAGACACACACAAACATACACACATATACACAAATAACACAAATACAAATAACATACACAACACAAGCACACACACACAGGCACTCACACATGAACATGCAAACACACACATATAACACGAATACAAATAACACACACATACAAACACACAAACAAACACACACACTAACACATACACACACACAAGCATACACAAAAACCCGGCCAGCAAGTCTGACCTGTGAATGTGGAACAAAAGACCGAAAACCTGTGTTGAAAGAATTGTATAAGCCCTATGCTCCTTGAGGAAATGTGGCTGCATGCACCCAAGGCCAACTGCCTACCTCTCGGCAATTGCAGTCTTCAGGTGAGTTCAGAGGGACCTCACATTCGGGAATGCAGGGCCGTGCTAGGCTTGGGAAACATAAGGTTAAAAGACGGATACGGGAGATTGTGGGAAACACCGCACTGTGGGAGGAGGAAGGTATTCGGCTTGTCTGATTGAATCAGTGTCAATCCTGGAATGAATTGTTCACGATACTTTGGTTGCACTCCATTTCCAGGATGATGTTTATTTACAGTTTTGTGGCCTTACACACATTCTTCTTTAAGTTGACATTTTCCCCGCTTGTTTGCTTTAGCAAACACTGCCATGTCTGCATAAAACACTGATCAGCTTTCCTTGTTATTTCCCTTTCAGACCGCTCATCCCGCCTCACTGCCTTCCAAAGTCTTACCACCCTTTCAATATGAAAGCTCATGCCTAAACCAAACAGCCTTTCAACCACCCATACAAACACCCACCAAACAAGCAAGCATGCAAACAAACCAACAATGCAAATCTTTATTGAATACAATGGTAAGTAGAACAGTGCAAGACAAAACAAAACAAAAGTAAACTAAACAAATGTGCCAGGAGTACATATAGAATGGGTGGATTGTTAGTCATCTCACAGCTAAGCATAAGGCATTGGTAAGAAGAGCAACAGTTCTTAGTCCCAAGGAAGAAGTCTTCATAACTCCTTCCTGGTTCAGTGTCCTGAGATGTGTAGCCTATACCTGGTGACCCATGAGATTTCCTGGAGTCTGCTGGAGCCAGTTCAATGGTGTGTTCTGTCAGTTGGGCTTTTCATTAGGCCTCCTTGTTGTTTTAGGAGTCCCTGGTGATCTGCCCTCTGCCCCTTCAGCAGAAACCCATTCTGAGAGCCCATTTCCTCGTCTCAGGGCCCTCAGGTAGGCACTCCATATGGAAAACCCACGTGCATTTCCTCCTTCTAATAAGAAAGATGCTTTGCATCGAAATCAGCCACTGTAATAGGGTTTTGATGCATATACTTTTTGGGCTGTCTACATTCTCAAGTGTGGATTGCAGGTGTCGTCTGGATAGGAGCTTCCAGGCTGGGACTCAGAGAATATCCAGCAGAGCCTCATATTCTTCTAGAGAGAGAGGCAGCTCAGGTGTTGCATCCATTTGCTGCCCTTCACCTTCCAGATATACAGAGCCTGGGGAGTGCGTCTCCACTCGAAATTCCATCAGCAGTTGATCCAGGAAGAATTCCAGGACGCCCGTGTTGCATCCCTGAGTGAGAGCCTGTTCTTGGCCTTGTCCTTCAGGCTGTGCCCATTGTGGTAGCTGAGGCTCTCTGGAGAAATTGGTTGGGTCACTATAACTCGAGGATTCCTTGGAAACACAGTCCGTGGCAGCCAGTTGCAAGATGGTTTCCTGGACAAACTCGTGCTCCTTGCCACCAGAATTTCCATCAAGATCCACAGGGAATGGCCTGCCACCCTCCACTTGGTCTTCTTCCAGCAGTTCATCAAGGAGGAGTTCCAGAGGTCCTGCCTCGTATGCTTGAGTGGCTGTCTGTGATTGGCCTCGTCCTTCGGGCAGTGCCATTTGGGGTTGCTGGGACTCTTTGTGGAAGTAGGGCTGGTCGCTGGAGCTCGAGTTCTCCATGCCCACACCTCCTGAGATAGCCATCGATAACAGGTTGTCCTGTGCTGCTTCATCCCTGCCACTGAGACCTCCAGTTGCCACATCCTGCACTTGTGAAGCAGGCACATCTTGATCTGGAGCGCGGGCTTGCCGCGCTCTTCTGTTCTGAAATCATATGTGGATCGTGTACTCAGACAAACCTGTCCTCTGGCCCAGCTGCTCCCTGGTAGGAAAGCCTGGCAACGGATTCCTCTCAAAGGCTTGCACTAGGATACTGCGCTGTTGCAAGGTGAGTCGAGTGCGAGGCCTTCTGCTGTCCGAGGGCATGCTGCTACCTTGTGACCTGGAGCCAAACCCTTCCTCGAGCTGTTGGGAGGCTAGCGGAATGGAGCCTCTGCTGGACCGCTTTGGGCCGTGCCTCACCTCTCCAGTGCAACTCCTTCGGTTCTGAAACCACACTCGGATGCGGGACAAAGGGAGCTGTATTTGCCTGGCCAGTTCCTGCCTGTCCCAGAGCTCGGGTATTGGTTCTTGCCTAAAGCTGATAGCAGGGCCTTCTTTTGCCAGGCCTGCCAAACCGTCTTCCTGCGCCGGGATTCCCCCAGCATACAGCTGCTATCCACATTGCTTCCAGCTTCCATGCTCCTAAGGATTCGATGCCAGGAGACCTAAAGCTGGAGAATATAGTCAGGACCGCTCCAGATCAATCGCAACATTCTGCAAATGCCACCCTTAGAGCTGGGACCCCTGCCCGTAAATACCTTTGCCTCAGCACCCGAAGCTCTGCCCACTCAAAAGGAGCCGTGGGCTACAGTCGTACTCCAGACCCTTGAATCAAGGTCATGCCACGACCCCTTACACCTGCCACGCCTCCCACCTGAGAACAGGAGACCCGGAACAAGACCTCAAGAAACCTATCAGACTCAGCAAAGTATCTCCCAAAGTCTCGCAGTACCTTGCATGCCATTCTCGACACAGAACAAGGAAGCACAAAAAATGTCCTAGGAATCAACCATCCAGCAGACAGATCATCCAAGGAGGGAGCACCATAGGTCCTTTCTGGCTTTGGGCAGAGTATCCAGGAAATCGTGGAGGTGGTAAGCAGGCTTCAGAAGAGGAAGGCTGAGTGAAGTGTGCCTTAGGTGGTATCACTAGCCAAGTGGAATCCGTGCTGATCTCATCCCATCTGGATCCACACAGGTTGGAAAGAGAAGACCCCCAACTGAGGATCCCAACCCCTTGTCCTGAGACCCAAGGACATCACTTCCAGGAGTCATGCAAATCATGGCACTTCTTTCATGCTTGTTGGGCTAGCTGGTAGTTGGGAGCAACAGAACTCTATTAAAGCATGGGAAGAATATAGCACATGCAGAAAGAAAGTCTTTTACATAGGCAAATAGCCCAAAAACCACAATAGTTCATGTAGAGATTCGGGAACGCACATTCATGCATTTCCTGTAAGAACAGTTGAGCCAGATTTTCAGGAATTCTCACAATTAACATGGTCCATGCAAAAACAGGCACAAACACACACAGACACACAGACACACACACACACACACACATGCAAACACACACACATACCCATACAAATAACACAAATAGAAATACCACACACACAACAAAGCACACACACAGACACACACAAACATACACACATACACACAAATAACACAAATACAAATAACACACACAACACAAGCACACACACACAGGCACTCACACACGAACATGCAAACACACACACATATAACACGAATACAAATAACACACACATACACACACACAAACAAACACACACACTAACACATACACACACACAAGCATACACAAAAACACGGCCAGCAGTCCTGACCTGTGAATGTGGAACAAAAGACCGAAAACCTGTGTTGAAAGAATTGTATAAGCCCTATGCTCCTTGAGGAAATGTGGCTGCATGCACCCAAGGCCAACTGCCTACCTCTAGGCAATTGCAGTCTTCAGGTGGGTGCAGAGGGACCTCACATTAGGGAATGCAGGGCCGTGCTAGGCTTGGGAAACTCAAGGTTAAAAGACGGATACGGGAGATTGTGGGAAACACCGCACTGTGGGAGGAGGAAGGTATTCGGCTTGTCTGATTGAATCAGTGTCAATCCTGGAATGAATTGTTCACGATACTTTGGTTGCACTCCATTTCCAGGATGATGTTTATTTACAGTTTTGTGGCCTTACACACATTCTTCTTTAAGTTGACATTTTCCCCGCTTGTTTGCTTTAGCAAACACTGCCATGTCTGCATTGAACACTGATCAGCTTTCCTTGTTATTTCCCTTTCAGACCTCTTATCCCGCCTCACTGCCTTCCAAAGTCTTACCACCCTTTCAATTGGAAAGCTCATGCCTAAACCAAACAGCCTTTCAACCACCCATACAAACACACAAGCAAACAAGCAAGCAAGCAAACAAACCAACAATGCAAATCTTTATTGAATACAATGGTAAGTAGAACAGAGCAAGACAAAACAAAACAAAAGTAAACTAAACAAATGTGCCAGGAGTACATATAGAATGGGTGGATTGTTAGTCATCTCACAGCTAAGCATAAGGCATTGGTAAGAAGAGCTACAGTTCTTAGTCCCAAGGAAGAAGTGTTCATAACTCCTTCCTGGTTTAGTGTCCTGAGATGTGTAGCCTACCTGGTGACTCATGAGATTTCCTGGAATCTGATGGAGCCAGTCCAATGTTGTGTTCTGTCAGTTGGGCTTTTCATTAGGCCTCCTTGTTGTTTTAGGAGTCCCTGGTGATCTGCCCTCTGCCCCTTCAGCAGAATCCCATTCTGAGAGCCCATTTCCTCGTCTCAGGGCCCTCAGGTAGGCACTCCACATGGAAAACCCCCGTGCATTTCCTCCTTCTATTAAGCAAGATGCTTTGCATCGAAATCAGCCACTGTCATAGGGGTTTTGATGCATTAACTTTTTGGGCTGTCAACATTCTCAAGTGTGGATTGCAGGTGTCTTCTGGATAGGAGCTTCCAGGCTGGGACTCAGAGAATATCCAGCAGAGCCTCATATTCTTCTTGAGAGAGAGGCAGCTCAGGTGTTGCATCCATTTGCTGCCCTGCACCTTCCAGATATACAGAGCCTGGGGAGTGCTTCTCCACTCGAACTTCCATCAGCAGTTGATCCAGGAAGAATTCCAGGACGCCCGTGTTGCATCCCTGAGTGAGAGCCTGTTCTTGGCCTTGTCCTTAAGGATGTGCCCATTGTGGTAGCTGAGGCTCTCTGGAGAAATTGGTTGGGTCACTATAACTCGAGGATTCCTTGGAAACACAGTCCGTGGCAGCCGGTTGCAAGATGGTTTCCTCGACAAACTCGTGCTCCTTGCCACCAGAATTTCCATCAAGATGCACAGGGAATGGCCTGCCACCCTCCACTTGGTCTTCTTCCAGCAGTTCATCAAGGAGGAGTTCCAGAGGTCCTGCCTCGTATGCTTGAGTCGCTGTCTGTGATTGGCCTCGTCCTTCGGGCAGTGCCATTTGGGGTTGCTGGGACTCTTTGTGGAAGTAGGGCTGGTCGCTGGAGCTCGAGTTCTCCATGCCCACACCTCCTGAGATAGCCATCGATAACAGGTTGTCCTGTGCTGCTTCATCCCTGCCACTGAGACCTCCAGTTGCCACATCCTGCACTTGTGAAGCAGGCACATCTTGATCTGGAGCGCGGGCTTGCCGCGCTCTTCTGTTCTGAAATCATATGTGGATCGTGTACTCAGACAAACCTGTCCTCTGGCCCAGCTGCTCCCTGGTAGCAAAGCCTGGCAACGGATTCCTCTCAAAGGCTTGCACTAGGATACTGCGCTGTTGCAAGGTGAGTCGAGTGCGAGGCCTCTGCTGTCCGAGGGCATGCTGCTACCTTGTGACCTGGAGCCAAACCCTTCCTCGAGCTGTTGGGAGGCTAGCGGAATGGAGCCTCTGCTGGACCGCTTTGGGCCGTGCCTCACCTCTCCAGTGCGACTCCTTCGGTTCTGAAACCACACTCGGATGCGGGACGCAGGGAGCTGTATTTGCCTGGCCAGTTCCTGCCTGTCCCAGAGCTCGGGTATTGGTTCTTGCCTAAAGCTGATAGCAGGGCCTTCCTTTGCCAGGCCTGCCAAACCGTCTTCCTGCGCCGGGATTCCCCCAGCATACAGCTGTTATCCACATTGCTTCCAGCTTCCATGCTCCTAAGGATTCGATGCCAGGAGACCTAAAGCTGGAGAATATAGTCAGGACCGCTCCAGATCAAGCGCAAGCTTCTGCAAATGCCACCCTTAGAGCTGGGACCCCTGCCCGTAAATACCTTTGCCTCAGCACCCGAAGCTCTGCCCACTCAAAAGGAGCCGTGGGCTACAGTCGTACTCCAGACCCTTGAATCAAGGTCATGCCACGACCCCTTACACCTGCCTCGCCTCCCACCTGAGAACAGGAGACCCGGAACAAGACCTCAAGAAACCTATCAGACTCAGCAAAGTATCTCCCAAAGTCTCGCAGTCCCTTGCATGCCATTCTGGACACAGAACAAGGAAGCACAAAAAATGTCCTAGGAATCAACCATCCAGCAGACAGATCGTCCAAGGAGGGAGCACCATAGGTCCTTCCTGGCTTTGGGCAGAGTATTCAGGAAATCGTGGAGGTGGTAAGCAGGCTTCAGAAGAGGAAGGCAGAGTGAAGTGTGCCTTAGGTGATATCACTAGCGAAGTGGAATCCGTGCTGATCTCATCCCATCTGGATCCACACAGGTTGGAAAGAGAAGACCCCCCAACTGAGGATCCCAACCACTTGTCCTGAGACCCAAGGACATCACTTCCAGGAGTCATGCAAGTCATGGCACTTCTTTCATGCTTGTAGGGCTAGCTGGTAGTTCGGAGCAACAGAACTCTATTAAACTGAGGGAAGAATATAGCACATGCAGAAAGAAAGTCTTTTACATAGGCAAATAGCCCAAAAACCACAATAGTTCATGTAGAGATTCGGGAACGCACATTCATGCATTTCCTGTCAGAAGAGTTGAGCCAGATTTTCAGGAATTCTCACAATTAACATGGTCCATGCAAAAACAGGCACAAACACACACAGACACACAGACACACACACACACACACACACGCAAACACACACACATACCCATACAAATAACACAAACAGAAATACCACACACACAACAAAGCACACACACAGACACACACACACACACACACATACCCATACAAATAACACAAATAGAAATACCACACACACAACAAAGCACACACACAGACACACACAAACATACACACATACACACACAAATAACACAAATACAAATAAAACACACAACACAAGCACACACACAGGCACTCACACACAAACATGCAAACACACACACATATAACACAAATACAAAAAACACACACACATACACACACACACACAAACACACACACTAACACATACACACACACAAGCATACACAAAAACCTGGCCAGCAAGTCTGACCTGAGAATGTGGAACAAAAGAACGAAAACCTGTGTTGAAAGAATTGTATAAGCCCTATGCTCCTTGAGGAAATGTGGCTGCATGCACCCAAGGCCAACTGCCTACCTCTAGGCAATTGCAGTCTTCAGGTGGGTTCAGAGGGACCTCACATTAGGGAATGCAGGGCCGTGCTAGGCTTGGGAAACTCAAGGTTAAAAGACGGATACGGGAGATTGTGGGAAACACCTCACTGTGGGAGGAGGAAGGTATTCGGCTTGTCTGATTGAATCAGTGTCAATCCTGGAATGAATTGTTCACGATACTTTGCTTGCACTCCATTTCCAGGATGATGTTTATTTACAGATTTGTGGCCTTACACACATTCTACTTTAAGTTGACATTTTCCCCGCTTGTTTGCTTTAGCAAACACTGCCATGTCTGCATTGAACACTGATCAGCTTTCCTTGTTATTTCCCTTTCAGACCTCTCATCCCGCCTCACTGCCTTCAGAAGTCTCACCACCCTTTCAATTGGAAAGCTCATGCCTAAACCAAACAGCCTTTTAACCACCCATACAAACACACAAGCAAACAAGTAAGCAAGCAAACAAACCAACAATGCAAATCTTTATTGAATACAATGATAAGTAGAACAGTGCAAGACAAAACAAAACAAAAGTAAACTAAACAAATGTGCCAGGAGTACATATAGAATGGGTGGATTGTTAGTCATCTCACAGCTAAGCATAAGGCATTGGTAAGAAGAGCAACAGTTCTTAGTCCCAAGGAAGAAGTCTTCATAACTCCTTCCTGGTATAGTGTCCTGAGATGTGTAGCCTATACCTGGTGACCCATGAGATTTCCTGGAATCTGATGGAGCCAGTCCAATGTTGTGTTCTGTCAGTTGGGCTTTTCATTAGGCCTCCTTGTTGTTTTAGGAGTCCCTGGTGATCTTGCCCTCTGCCCCTTCAGAAGATTCGCATCCTGAGAGCCCATTTCCTCGTCTCAAAGCCCTCAGGTAGGCACTCCACATGGAAAACCCACGTGCATTTCCTCCTTCTAGTAAGCAAGATGCTTTGCATCGAAATCAGCCACTGTAATAGGGGTTTTGATGCATATACTTTTTGGGCTGTCTACATTCTCAAGTGTGGACTGCAGGTGTATTCTGGATAGGAGCTTCCAGGCTAGGAATCGAGAATATCCAGCAGAGCCTCATATTCTTCTTGAGAGGCAGCTCAGTTGTTGCATCCATTTGCTGCCCTGCACCTTCCAGATGTACACGGCCTGGGGAGTGCCTCTCCACTCAAACGTCCATCAGCAGTTGAACTAGGAAGTGTTCCGGGTGGCCCGTGTTGCATCCCTGAGTGAGAGCCTGTGCTTGGCCTTGTCCTTCAGGCTGTGCCCATAGTGGTAGCAGAGACTCTCTGGAGAAACTGGTTGGGTCCCTATAACTCGAGGATTCCTTGGAAACACAGTCCGTGGCAGCCAGTTGCAAGATGGTTTCCTGGACACCCTCGTGCTTCTTGCCACCAGAATTTCCATCCAGATCCACAGGGAATGGCCTGTCACCCTCCACTTGGTCTCCTTCCAGCAGTTCATCAAGGAGGAGTTCCAGAGGTCCTGCCTCGTATGCTTGAGTCGCTGTCTGTGATTGGCCTCGTCCTTCGGACAGTGCCAATTGGGGTTGCTGGGACTCTTTGTGGAAGTGGGGCTGGTCGCTGGAGCTCGAGTTCTCCATGCCAACACCTCCTGCAGCAGCAATCGGTAACAGGTTGTCCGTTTCTATCTCATCCCTGCCACTGAGACCTCCAGGTGCCACATCCTGCACTTGTGAAGCAGGCACATCTTGATCTGGAGCGCGGGCTTGCCCCGCTCTTCTGTTCTGAAACCATTTGTGGATCGTGTCCTCAGAAAAACCTGTCCTCTGGCCCAGCTGCTCCCTGGTAGCAAAGCCTGGCAACAGGTTCCTCTCAAAGGCTTGCACTAGGATCCTGCGCTGTTGCAAGTTGAGTCGAGTGCGAGGCCTTCTGCTGTCCGAGGGCATGCTGCTACCTTGTGACCTGGAGCCAAACCCTTCCTCGAGCTCTTGGGAGGCTAGCGGAATGCAGGCTCTGCTGGACCGCTTTGGGCCGTGCCTCACCTCTCCAGTGCGACTTCTTCGGTTCTGAAACCACACTCGGATGCGGGACGCAGGGAGCAATATTTGCCTGGCCAGTTCCTGCCTGTCCCAGAAGCTCGTGTATTGGTTCTTGCTGACAGCTAATAGCAGGGCCTGCTTTTGCCAGGCCTGCCAAACCGTCTTACTGCACCGGGATTCCCGCAGCACACAGCTGCTATCGACATTGCTTCCAGCTTCCATGCTCCTAAGGATTCGATGCCAGGAATCCTCAAGCTGGAGAATATAGTCAGGACCGCTCCAGAGCAAGCTCAAGCTTCAGCAAATGCCAGCCGTAGGGCTGGGTCCCCTGCCCGTACATACCTCTGCCTCTGCTCCCGGAGCTCTTCCCACTCGAAAGGCGCGGTGGGCTACAGTCGTACTGCAGACCCTTGAATCAAGGTCATGCCACGATGCTTTACACCTGCCATGCCTCCCACCTGAGAATAGGAGACCCGGAACAAGACCTCAAGAAACCTATCAGACTCAGCAAAGTATCTCCCAAAGTCTCGCAGTCCCTTGCATGCCATTCTGGACACAGAACAAGGAAGCACAAAAAACGTCCTAGGAATCAACAATCCAGCAGACAGATCATCCAAGGAGGGAGCACCATAGGTCCTTCCTGTATTTGGGCAGAGTATCCAGGAAATCGTGGAGGTGGTAAGCAGGCTTCAGAAGAGGAAGGCAGAGTGGAGTGTGCCTTAGGTGGTATCACTAGCCAAGTGGAATCCGTGCTGATCTCATCCCATCTGGATCCACACATGTTGGAAAGAGAAGACCCCCCAACTGAGGATCCCAACCACTTGTCCTGAGACCCAAGGACATCACTTCCAGGGGTCATGCATGTCATGGCACTTCTTTTCTGCTTGTAGTGCAAGGTGGTAGTTGGGAGCAACAGAACTCTCTTAAACCTAGAGACGAGAATAGCACATGCAGAAAGAAAGTCTTTTACATAGGCAAATAGGCCAAAACCCACAATAGTTCATGTAGAGATTCGGGACTGTGCATTTATGCATTTCCTGTCAGAATAGTTGGGCCAGATTTTCAGGAATTCTCACAATTAACATGTTCCATGCAAACACAGGCTCAAACACGCACACGCACACACACACACATACACACACACAAGCAAACACACACACATTCACATACAAATAACACAAATAGAAATAGCACACACACAACGAAGCACACACACAAACGCACACACAAACACACACATACACACACACAAATAACACAAATACAAATAACACACACACAACACAAGCAAACACACAGACACTCACACACTCACATGCAAACACACACCACACATATAACACAAATACAAATAACACACACACATACACACACACACACATACACACACACACACACACACAAGCATACACAAAAACCCGGCCAGCAAGTCTGACCTGTGAATGTGGAACAAAAGACCCAATACTTGTGCTGAAAGAACTGTATAAGCCCTATGCTCCTTGAGGAAATGTGGCTGCATGCACCCAAAGCCAACTGCCTACCTCTAGGCAATTGCAGTCTTCATGTGGGTTCAGTGGGACCTCACATTAGGGAATGCAGGGCCGTGCTAGGCTTGGGAAACTCAAGGTTAAAAGACAGATAGGGGAGAGTGTGGGAAATACCTAACTGTGGGAGGAGGAAGGTATTCGGCTTATCTGATTGAATCAGTGTCAATCCTGGAATGAATTGTTCATGATACTTTGGTTGCACTCCATTTCCAGGATGATGTTTATTTACAGTTTTGTGGCCTTACACACATTCTTCTTTAAGTTGACATTTTCCCTGCTTGTTTGCTTTAACAACACTGCCATGTCTGCATTGAACACTGATCAGCTTTCCTTGTTATTTCCCTTTCAGACCTCTCATCCCACCTCACTGCCTTCCAAGTCTTACCACCGTTTGAATGGGAAAGCTCATGCCTAAACCAAACAGCCAATTCAACCACCTTTACAAACACACAAGCAAGGAAGCAAGCAAACAAACAAACAAACAATGCAAATCTTTATTGAACGCAATGGGAAGTAGAACAAAGCAAGAAAAAGTAAAACAAAAGTAAACTAAACAAATGTGCTAGGAGTACATATAGAATGGGTGGTTTGTTAGTCATCTCACAGCTAAGCATAAGGCACTGGTAAGAAGAGCAGCAGTTCTTAGTCCCAAGTTAGAAGTCTTCATAACTCCTTCCTGGTTTAGTGTCCTGAGATGTGTAGCCTATACCTGGTGACCCATGAGATTTCCTGGAGTCTGATGGAGCCAGTCCAATGGTGTGTTCTGTCATTTGGGCTTTTCATTAGGCCTCCTTGTTGTTTTAGGAGTCCCTGGTGATCTTGCCCTCTGCCCCTTCAGAAGAATCCCATTCTCAGAGCTCATTTCCTCGTCTCAGGACCCTCACTAAGGCACTCCACATGGAAAACCCACGTGCATTTCCTCCTTCTAATAAGCAAGATGCCTTCCATCGAAAGCAGCCAAGGAATAGGGGTTTTGATGCATATACTTTTTGGGTTGTCTACATTCTCATGTAGATTGCGGGTGTCTTCTGGATAGGAGCTTCCAGGCTGGGACTCAGAGAATATCCAGCAGAGCCTCATATTCTTCTTGAGAGAGAGGCAGCTCAGGTGTTGCATCCATTTGCTTCCCTCCACCTTCCAGATGTACAGGGCCTGGGGAGAGCGTCTCCACTCGAACTTCCATCAGCAGTTGATCCAGGAAGAGTTCAAGAGGTCCCGTGTTGCATCCCTGAGTGAGAGCCTGTTCTTGGCCTTGTCCTTCAGGCTGTGCCCATTGTGGTAGCTGAGACTCTCTGGAGAAATTGGTTGGGTCGCTATAACTCGAGGATTCCTTGGAAACACAGTCTGTGGCAGCCAGTTGCAAGATGGTTTCCTGGACACCCACGTGCTCCTTGCCACGAGAATTTCCATCCAGATCCACAGGGAATGGCCTGTCACCCTCCACTTGGACTTATTCCAGCAGTTTATCAAGGAGGAGTTCCAGAGGTCCTGCCTCGTATGCTTGAGAGGCTGTCTGTGATTGGCCTCGTCCTTCGGGCAGTGCCACTTGGGGATGCTGAGACTTTTTGTGGAAGTGGGGTTGGTCGCTGGAGCTCGAGTTCTCCATGCCCACACCTCCTGCAGCAGCCATCGGTAACAGGTTGTCCTGTACTGCCTCATCCCTGCCACTGAGTCCTCCAGTTGCCACAATCTCCACTTGTGAAGCAGGCACATCTTGATCTGGAGCGAGGGCTTGCCTCGATCTTCTGTTCTGAAACCATATGTGGATCGAGTCCTCAGACAAACGTGTCCTCTGGCCCTGCTGCTCCCTGGTAGCAAAGCCTGTCAACGGGTTCCTCTCAAAGGCTTGCACTAGAATCCTGAGCTGTTGCAAGTTGAGTCGAGTGCGAAGCCTTCTGCTGTCCGAGGGCATGCTGCTACCCTGTGACCTGGAGCCAAACACTTCCTCGAGCTTTTGGGAGGCTAGCGGAATGGAGTCTCTGCTGGACCACTTTGGGCCGTGCCTCACCTCTCCAGTGCGACTTCTTCGGTTCTGAAACCACACTCGGATGCGGGATGCAGGGAGCTGTATTTGCCTGGCCAGTTCCTGCCTGTCCCAGAAGCTCCGGTATTGGTTCTTGCTGAAAGCTGTTAGCAGGGCCTGCTTTTGCCAGGCCTGCCAAACGGTCTTTCTGCGGCGGGATTACCGCAGCACACAGCTGCTATCCACATTGCTTCCAGCTTCCATGCTCTTAAGGATTCGATGCCAGGAGTCCTCATGCTGGAGAATATAGTCAGGACCGCTCCAGAGCAAGCGCAAGCTTCAGCAAATGCCAGCCGTAGGGCTGGGACCCCTGCCCTTAAATACCTCTGCCTCTGCTCCCGGAGCTCTGCCCACTCGGAAGGAGATGTGGGCTACAGTCGTCCTCCAGATCCTTGAATCAAGGTCATGCCACGAAGCTCTACTCCTGCAACGCCTCCCACCTGAGAATAGGAGACCCGGAACAAGACCTCAAGAAACCTATCAGACTCAGCAAACTCTCTCTCAAAGTCTCGCAGTCCCTTGCATGCCATTCTGGACACAGAACAAGGAAGCACAAAAAATGTCCTAGGATTCATGCATCCAGCAGACAGATGGTCCAAGGACAGAGCACCATAGGTCCTTCCTGGCTTTGGACAGAGTATCCAGGAAATCGTGGAAGTGGTAAGCAGGCTTCAAAAGAGGAAGGCAGAGTGGAGTGTGCCTTAGGTGGTATCACAAGCCAAGTGGAATCTGTGCTGATCTCATCCCATCTGGATCCACACAGGTTGGAAAGAGAAGACCCCCCAACTGAGGATCCCAACCACTTGTCCTGAGACCCAAGGACATCACTTCCAGGGGTCATGCATGTCATGGCACTTCTTTTCTGCTTGTAGTGCAAGGTTGTAGTTGGGAGCAACAGAACTCTATTAAACCTAGAGACGTGAATAGCACATGCAGAAAGAAAGTCTTTTACATAGGCAAATAGGCCAAAACCCACAATAGTTCATGTAGAGATTCGGGACTGTGCATTTATGCATTTCCTGTCAGAACAGTTGGGCCAGATTTTCAGGAATTCTCACAATTAACATGGTCCATGCAAAAACAGGCACAAACACACACAGACACACAGACACACACACACACACACACACGCAAACACACACACATACCCATACAAATAACACAAATAGAAATACCACACACACAACAAAGCACACACACAGACACACACACACACACATACCCATACAAATAACACAAACAGAAATACCACACACACAACAAAGCACACACACAGACACACACAAACATACACACATACACACACAAATAACACAAATACAAATAAAACACACAACACAAGCACACACACAGGCACTCACACACAAACATGCAAACACACACACATATAACACAAATACAAAAAACACACACACATACACACACACACACAAAAACACACACTAACACATACACACACACAAGCATACACAAAAACCCGGCCAGCAAGTCTGACCTGAGAATGTGGAACAAAAGACCGAAAACCTGTGTTGAAAGAATTGTATAAGCCCTATGCTCCTTGAGGAAATGTGGCTGCATGCACCCAAGGCCAACTGCCTACCTCTAGGCAATTGCAGTCTTCAGGTGGGTTCAGAGGGACCTCACATTAGGGAATGCAGGGCCATGCTAGGCTTGGGAAACTCAAGGTTAAAAGACAGATACGGGAGATTGTGGGAAACACCTCACTGTGGGAGGAGGAAGGTATTTGGCTTGTCTGATTGAATCAGTGTCAATCCTGGAATGAATTGTTCACGATACTTTGCTTGCACTCCATTTCCAGGATGATGTTTATTTGCAGATTTGTGGCCTTACACACATTCTTCTTTAAGTTGACATTTTCCCCGCTTGTTTGCTTTAGCAAACACTGCCATGTCTGCATTGAACACTGATCAGCTTTCCTTGTTATTTCCCTTTCAGACCTCTCATCCCGCCTCACTGCCTTCAAAAGTCTCACCACCCTTTCAATTGGAAAGCTCATGCCTAAACCAAACAGCCTTTCAACCACCCATACAAACACACAAGCAAACAAGTAAGCAAGCAAACAAACCAACAATGCAAATCTTTATTGAATACAATGGTAAGTAGAACAGTGCAAGACAAAACAAAACAAAAGTAAACTAAACAAATATGCCAGGAGTACATATAGAATGGGTGGATTGTTAGTCATCTCACAGCTAAGCATAAGGCATTGGTAAGAAGAGCAACAGTTCTTAGTCCCAAGGAAGAAGTCTTCATAACTCCTTCCTGGTATAGTGTCCTGAGATGTGTAGCCTATACCTGGTGACCCATGAGATTTCCTGGAGTCTGATGGAGCCAGTCCAATGGTGTGTTCTGTCAGTTGGGCTTTTCATTAGGCCTCCTTGTTGTTTTAGGAGTCCCTGGTGATCTTGCCCTCTGCCCCTTCAGAAGAATCGCATCCTGAGAGCCCATTTCCTCTTCTCAAAGCCCTCAGGTAGGCACTCCACATGGAAAACCCACGTGCATTTCCTCCTTCTAGTAAGCAAGATGCTTTGCATCGAAATCAGCCACTGTAATAGGGGTTTTGATGCATATACTTTTGGGCTGTCTACATTCTCAAGTGTGGACTGCAGGTGTATTCTGGATAGGAGCTTCCAGGCTAGGAATCGAGAATATCCAGCAGAGCCTCATATTCTTCTTGAGAGAGAGGCAGCTCAGTTGTTGCATCCATTTGCTGCCCTGCACCTTCCAGATGTACAGGGCCTGGGGAGTGCCTCTCCACTCGAACGTCCATCAGCAGTTGAACAAGGAAGTGTTCCGGGTGGCCCGTGTTGCATCCCTGAGTGAGAGACTGTTCTTGGCCTTGTCCTTCAGGCTGTGCCCATAGTGGTAGCTGAGACTCTCTGGGGAAATTGGTTGGGTCCCTATAACTCGAGGATTCCTTGGAAACACAGTCCGTGGCAGCCAGTTGCAAGATGGTTTCCTGGACACCCTCGTGCTCCTTGCCACCAGAATTTCCATCCAGATCCACAGGGAATGGCCTGTCACCCTCCACTTGGTCTCCTTCCAGCAGTTCATCAAGGAGGAGTTCCAGAGGTCCTACCTCGTATGCTTGAGTCCCTGTCTGTGATTGGCCTCGTCCTTCGGGCAGTGCCAATTGGGGTTGCTGGGACTCTTTGTGGAAGTGGGGCTGGTCGCTGGAGCTCGAGTTCTCCATGCCAACACCTCCTGCAGCAGCAATCGGTAACAGGTTGTCCGGTTCTGCCTCATCCCTGCCACTGAGACCTCCAGTTGCCACATCCTGCACTTGTGAAGCAGGCACATCTTGATCTGGAGCGCGGGCTTGCCCCGCTCTTCTGTTCTGAAACCATTTGTGGATCGTGTCCTCAGAAAAACCTGTCCTCTGGCCCAGCTGCTCCCTGGTAGCAAAGCCTGGCAACGGGTTCCTCTCAAAGGCTTGCACTAGGATCCTGCGCTGTTGCAAGTTGAGTCGAGTGCGAGGCCTTCTGATGTCCGAGGGCATGCTGCTACCTTGTGACCTGGAGCCAAACCCTTCCTCGAGCTGTTGGGAGGCTAGCGGAATGCAGGCTTTGCTGGACCGCTTTGGGCCGTGCCTCACCTCTCCAGTGCGACTTCTTTGGTTCTGAAACCACACTCGGATGCGGGACGCAGGGAGCAGTATTTGCCTGGCCAGTTCCTGCCTGTCCCAGAAGCTCGGGTATTGGTTCTTGCTGACAGCTAATAGCAGGGCCTTCTTTTGCCAGGCCTGCCAAACCGTCTTCCTGCGCCGGGATTCCCGCAGCACACAGCTGCTATCCACATTGCTTCCAGCTTCCATGCTCCTAAGGATTCGATGCCAGGAGTCCTCAAGCTGCAGACTATAGTCAGGACCGCTCCAGAGCAAGCTCAAGCTTCAGCAAATGCCAGCCGTAGGGCTGGGTCCCCTGCCCTTAAATACCTCTGCCTCTGCTCCCGGAGCTCTTCCCACTCGAAAGGCGCGGTGGGCTACAGTTGTACTGCAGACCCTTGAATCAAGGTCATGCCACGATGCTTTACACCTGCCAATCCTCCCACCTGAGAATAGGAGACCCGGAACAAGACCTCAAGAAACCTATCAGACTCAGCAAAGTATCTCCCAAAGTCTCGCAGTCCCTTGCATGCCATTCTGGACACAGAACAAGGAAGCACAAAAAACGTCCTAGGAATCAACAATCCAGCAGACAGATCGTCCAAGGAGGGAGCACCATAGGTCCTTCCTGGCTTTGGACAGAGTATCCAGGAAATCGTGGAGGTGGTAAGCAGGCTTCAGAAGAGGAAGGCAGAGTGGACTGTGCCTTAGGTGGTATCACTAGCCAAGTGGAATCCGTGCTGATCTCATCCCATCTGGATCCACACAGGTTGGAAAGAGAAGACCCCCCAACTGAGGATCCCAACCACTTGGCCTGAGACCCAAGGACATCACTTCCAGGGGTCATGCATGTCATGGCACTTCTTTTCTGCTTGTAGTGCAAGGTGGTAGTTGGGAGCAACAGAACTCTCTTAAACCTAGAGACGAGAATAGCACATGCAGAAAGAAAGTCTTTTACATAGGCAAATAGGCCAAAACCCACAATAGTTCATGTAGAGATTCGGGACTGTGCATTTATGCATTTCCTGTCAGAACAGTTGGGCCAGATTTTCAGGAATTCTCACAATTAACATGTTCCATGTAAACACAGGCGCAAACACGCACACGCACACACACACACATACACACACACAAGCAAACACACACACATTCATATACAAATAACACAAATAGAAATAGCACACACACAGCGAGCACACACACACACGCACACACAAACACACACACATACACACACACAAATAACACAAATACAAATAACACACACACAACACAAGCAAACACACAGACACTCACACACTCACATGCAAACACACACCACACATATAACACAAATACAAATAACACACACACATACACACACACACACACATATACACACACACACACACACAAGCATAGACAAAAACCCGGCCAGCAAGTCTGACCTGTGAATGTGGAACAAAAGACCCAATACTTGTGCTGAAAGAACTGTATAAGCCCTATGCTCCTTGAGGAAATGTGGCTGCATGCACCCAAAGCCAACTGCCTACCTCTAGGCAATTGCAGTCTTCATGTGGGTTCAGTGGGACCTCACATTAGGGAATGCAGGGCCGTGCTAGGCTTGGGAAACTCAAGGTTAAAAGTCGGATAGGGGAGAGTGTGGGAAATACCTCACTGTGGGAGGAGGAAGGTATTGGGCTTGTCTGATTGAATCAGTGTCAATCCTGGAATGAATTATTCACGATACTTTGGTTGCACTCCATTTCCAGGATGATGTTTATTTACAGTTTTGTGGCCTTACACACATTCTTCTTTAAGTTGACATTTTCCCTGCTTGTTTGCTTTAAAAACACTGCCATGTCTGCATTGAACACTGATCAGCTTTCCTTGTTATTTCCCTTTCAGACCTCTCATCCCGCCTCACTGCCTTCCAAAGTCTTACCACCGTTTGAATGGGAAAGCTCATGCCTAAACCAAACAGCCAATTCAACCACCTTTACAAACACACAAGCAAGGAAGCAAGCAAACAAACAAACAAACAATGCAAATCTTTATTGAACGCAATGGGAAGTAGAACAAAGCAAGAAAAAGTAAAACAAAAGTAAACTAAACAAATGTGCTAGGAGTACATATAGAATGGGTGGTTTGTTAGTCATCTCACAGCTAAGCATAAGGCACTGGTAAGAAGAGCAGCAGTTCTTAGTCCCAAGTTAGAAGTCTTCATAACTCCTTCCTGGTTTAGTGTCCTGAGATGTGTAGCCTATACCTGGTGACCCATGAGATTTCCTGGAGTCTGATGGAGCCAGTCCAATGGTGTGTTCTGTCAGTTGGGCTTTTCATTAGGCCTCCTTGTTGTTTTAGGAGTCCCTGGTGATCTTGCCCTCTGCCCCTTCAGTAGAATCCCATTCTCAGAGCTCATTTCCTCGTCTCAGGACCCTCACTAAGGCACTCCACATGGAAAACCCACGTGCATTTCCTCCTTCTAATAAGCAATATGCCCACCATCGAAAGCAGCCACTGTAATAGGGGTTTTGATTCATATACTTTTTGGGTTGTCTACATTCTCATGTAGATTGCGGGTGTCTTCTGGATAGGAGCTTCCAGGCTGGGACTCAGAGAATATCCAGCAGAGCCTCATATTCTTCTTGAGAGAGAGGCAGCTCAGGTGTTGCATCCATTTGCTTCCCTCCACCTTCCAGATGTACACGGCCTGGGGAGAGCGTCTCCACTCGAACTTCCATCAGCAGTTGATCCAGGAAGAGTTCAAGAGGTCCCGTGTTGCATCCCTGAGTGAGAGCCTGTTCTTGGCCTTGTCCTTCAGGCTGTGCCCATTGTGGTAGCTGAGACTCTCTGGAGAAATTGGTTGGGTCGCTATAACTCAAGGATTCCTTGGAAACACAGTCTGTGGCAGCCAGTTGCAAGATGGTTTCCTGGACACCCACGTGCTCCTTGCCACGAGAATTTCCATCCAGATCCACAGGGAATGGCCTGTCACCCTCCACTTGGTCTTATTCCAGCAGTTTATCAAGGAGGAGTTCCAGAGGTCCTGCCTCGTATGCTTGAGTGGCTGTCTGTGATTGGCCTCGTCCTTCGGGCAGTGCCACTTGGGGATGCTGAGACTTTTTGTGGAAGTGGGGCTGGTCGCTGGAGCTCGAGTTCTCCATGCCCACACCTCCTGCAGCAGCCATCGGTAACAGGTTGTCCTGTACTGCCTCATCCCTGCCACTGAGTCCTCCAGTTGCCACAATCTCCACTTGTGAAGCAGGCACATCTTGATCTGGAGCGAGGGCTTGCCTCGATCTTCTGTTCTGAAACCATATGTGGATCGTGTCCTCAGACAAACCTGTCCTCTGGCCCTGCTGCTCCCTGGTAGCAAAGCCTGGCAACGGATTCCTCTCAAAGGCTTGCACTAGGATCCTGAGCTGTTGCAAGTTGAGTCGAGTGCGAGGCCTTCTGCTGTCCGAGGGCATGCTGCTACCCTGTGACCTGGAGCCAAACACTTCCTCGAGCTGTTGGGAGGCTAGCGGAATGGAGTCTCTGCTCGACCGCTTTGGGCCGTGCCTCACCTCTCCAGTGCGACTTCTTCGGTTCTGAAACCACTTTCGGATGCGGGACGCAGGGAGCTGTATTTGCCTGGCCAGTTCCTGCCTGTCCCAGAAGCTCGGGTATTGGTTCTTGCTGAAAGCTGTTAGCAGGGCCTTATTTTGCCAGGCCTGCCAAACGGTCTTCCTGCGGCGGGATTCCCGCAGCACACAGCTGCTGTCCACATTGCTTCCAGCTTCCATGCTCCTAAGGATTCGATGCCAGGAGTCCTCATGCTGGAGAATATAGTCAGGACCGCTCCAGAGCAAGTGCAAGCTTCAGCAAATGCCAGCCGTAGGGCTGGGACCCCTGCCCTTAAATACCTCTTCCTCTGCTCCCGGAGCTCTGCCCACTCGGAAGGAGCTGTGGGCTACAGTCGTCCTCCAGATCCTTGAATCAAGGTCATGCCACGAAGCTCTACTCCTGCAACGCCTCCCACCTGAGAATAGGAGACCCGGAACAAGACCTCAAGAAACCTATCAGACTCAGCAAACTCTCTCTCAAAGTCTCGCAGTCCCTTGCATGCCATTCTGGACACAGAACAAGGAAGCACAAAAATTGTCCTAGGATTCAAGCATCCAGCAGACAGATGGTCCAAGGACAGAGCACCATAGGTCCTTCCTGGCTTTGGACAGAGTATCCAGGAAATGGTGGAGGTGGTTAGCAGGCTTCAGAAGAGGAAGGCAGAGTGGAGTGTGCCTTAGGTGGTATCACAAGCCAAGTGGAATCCGTGCTGATCTCATCCCATCTGGATCCACACAGGTTGGAAAGAGAAGACCCCCCAACTGAGGATCCCAACCACTTGGCCTGAGACCCAAGGACATCACTTCCAGGGGTCATGCATGTCATGGCACTTCTTTTCTGCTTGTAGTGCAAGGTGGTAGTTGGGAGCAACAGAACTCTCTTAAACCTAGAGACGAGAATAGCACATGCAGAAAGAAAGTCTTTTACATAGGCAAATAGGCCAAAACCCACAATAGTTCATGTAGAGATTCGGGATTGTGCATTTATGCATTTCCTGTCAGAACAGTTGGGCCAGATATTCAGGAATTCTCACAATTAACATGTTCCATGCAAACACAGGCGCAAACACGCACACGCACACACACACATACACACACACAAGCAAACACACACATTCACATACAAATAACACAAATAGAAATAGCACACACACAACGAAGCACACACACACACGCACACACAAACACACACACATACACACACAAATAACACAAATACAAATAACACACACACAACACAAGCACACACACAGAGACACTCACACACTGACATGCAAACACACACCACACATATAACACAAATACAAATAACACACACACATACACACACACACATACACACATACACACACACAAGCATACACAAAAACCCGGCCAGCAAGTCTGACCTGTGAATGTGGAACAAAAGACCCAATACTTGTGCTGAAAGAACTGTATAAGCCCTATGCTCCTTTAGGAAATGTGGCTGCATGCACCCAAAGCCAACTGCCTACCTCTAGGCAATTGCAGTCTTCATGTGGGTTCAGTGGGACCTCACATTAGGGAATGCAGGGCCGTGCTAGGCTTGGGAAACTCAAGGTTAAAAGACGGATAGGGGAGAGTGTGGGAAATACCTCACTGTGGGAGGAGGAAGGTATTGGGCTTGTCTGATTGAATCAGTGTCAATCCTGGAATGAATTATTCACGATACTTTGGTTGCACTCCATTTCCAGGATGATGTTTATTTACAGTTTTGTGGCCTTACACACATTCTTCTTTAAGTTGACATTTTCCCTGCTTGTTTGCTTTAAAAACACTGCCATGTCTGCATTGAACACTGATCAGCTTTCCTTGTTATTTCCCTTTCAGACCTCTCATCCCCCCTCACTGCCTTCCAAAGTCTTACCACCGTATGAATGGGAAAGCTCATGCCTAAACCAAACAGCCAATTCAACCACCTTTACAAACACACAAGCAAGGAAGCAAGCAAACAAACAAACAAACAATGCAAATCTTTATTGAACGCAATGGGAAGTAGAACAAAGCAAGAAAAAGTAAAACAAAAGTAAACTAAACAAATGTGCTAGGAGTACATATAGAATGGGTGGTTTGTTAGTCATCTCACAGCTAAGCATAAGGCACTGGTAAGAAGAGCAGCAGTTCTTAGTCCCAAGTTAGAAGTCTTCATAACTCCTTCCTGGTTTAGTGTCCTGAGATGTGTAGCCTATACCTGGTGACCCATGAGATTTCCTGGAGTCTGATGGAGCCAGTCCAATGGTGTGTTCTGTCAGTTGGGCTTTTCATTAGGCCTCCTTGTTGTTTTAGGAGTCCCTGGTGATCTTGCCCTCTGCCCCTTCAGTAGAATCCCATTCTCAGAGCTCATTTCCTCGTCTCAGGACCATCACTAAGGCACTCCACATGGAAAACCCACGTGCATTTCCTCCTTCTAATAAGCAATATGCCCACCATCGAAAGCAGCCACTGTAATAGGGGTTTTGATGCATATATTTTTTGGGCTGTCTACATTCTCATGTAGATTGCGGGTGTCTTCTGGATAGGAGCTTCCAGGCTGGGACTCAGAGAATATCCAGCAGAGCCTCATATTCTTCTTGAGAGAGAGGCAGCTCAGGTGTTGCATCCATTTGCTGCCCTCCACCTTCCAGATATACAGGGCCTGGGGAGTGCTTCTCCACTCGAACTTCCATCAGCAGTTGATCCAGGAAGAGTTCAAGAGGTCCCGAGTTGCATCCCTGAGTGAGAGCCTGTTCTTGGCCTTGTCCTTCAGGCTGTGCCCATTGTGGTAGCTGAGACTCTCTGGAGAAATTGGTTGGGTCGCTATAACTCGAGGATTCCTTGGAAATACAGTCTGTGGCAGCCAGTTGCAAGATGGTTTCCTGGACACCCACGTGCTCCTTGCCACGAGAATTTCCATCCAGATCCACAGGGAATGGCCTGTCACCCTCCACTTGGTCTTATTCCAGCAGTTTATCAAGGAGGAGTTTCAGAGGTCCTGCCTCGTATGCTTGAGTGGCTGTCTGTGATTGGCCTCGTCCTTCGGGCAGTGCCACTTGGGGATGCTGAGACTTTTTGTGGAAGTGGGGCTGGTCGCTGGAGCTCGAGTTCTCCATGTCCACACCTCCTGCAGCAGCAATCGGTAACAGGTTGTCCGGTTCTGCCTCATCCCTGCCACTGAGTCCTCCCGTTGCCACAATCTCCACTTGTGAAGCAGGCACATCTTGATCTGGAGCGAGGGCTTGCCTCGATCTTCTGTTCTGAAACCATATGTGGATCGTGTACTCAGACAAACCTGTCCTCTGGCCCAGCTGCTCCCTGGTAGCAAAGCCTGGCAACGGATTCCTCTCAAAGGCTTGCACTAGGATACTGCGCTGTTGCAAGGTGAGTCGAGTGCGAGGCCTTCTGCTGTCCGAGGGCATGCTGCTACCTTGTGACCTGGAGCCAAACACTTCCTCGAGCTGTTGGGAGGCTAGCGGAATGGAGCCTCTGCTGGACCGCTTTGCGCCGTGCCTCACCTCTCCAGTGCGACTTCTTTGGTTCTGAAACCACATTCGGATGCGGGACGCAGGGAGCTGTATTTGCCTGGCCAGTTACTGCCTGTCCCAGAAGTCTTTTACATAGGCACATAGGCGGAAAACCACAATAGCTCATGTAGAGATTCAGGAATGCATATTCATGCATTTCCTGTCAATTTTCAACTCCCAATTCTCGTCAATAGACAGATCATAGAAACAGAAACTAAACAGAGACACAGTACAACTAACCACAGTTATGAACCAAATGGCCTTAATAGATTCTTATAGAACATTCCATCTTAAAACAAAAGAATATACCTTCTTTTCAGTACCTCATGTTTCCTTCTCCAAAACTGGCCATATAATCAGTCATAAAACCGGCTTCAACAGATACAAGAAGATGGAAATAATCCCATGCATCCTATCAGATCACCTTAGACTTCAATAACAGCAAAAATCACATAGAGCACACATACACATGGAAGTTGAACAACTCTTTACTCAATGCTAACGTGGTCAAGGAAGAAATAAAGAAAGAAATTAAAGACTTTTTAGAATGTAATGAAAATGAAGGCACAACATAACCAATCTTATTGGACACAATGAAAGCAGTGCTAAGTGGAAAACTCATAGTTCTGAGTGCTTCGAAAAAGAAACCAGAGAGAACATACACTACTATCTTAACAGCATACCTAAAAGCTCTAGAACCAAAGATGCAAATACATCCAAGAGGAGTAGATCGCAGGATATAATCAAACTCATGGCTGAATTCAACCAAGTAGAAACAAAAAGATCTATACAAAGTTCTTTGTTGATTAACAAAACCAGGAACTGTTTCTTTGAGAAAATCAACAAGATAGGTAAACCCTTAGCCCGTCTAACCAGAGGGCATAGAGTATCTAAACTAGAGAAATTAGAAATGAAAAGGGAGACATACGAACAGATTCTGAGGAAATTAGTGCAAAAGCCTATATTCAGCAAAACTGGAAAATCTGGAAGAAATGTACAATTTTCTAGACAGATACCAGATTTCCAAGTTAAATCAGGATCAGATAAACCATCTAAACAGCCGCATAACTCCTAAAGAAATAGAAGCTGTTCTTAAAAGTCTCCCAAACAACAAAAGCACAGTAACAGATCAGTTTAGTGAAGAATTATATTAGACCTTCGTAGAAGACCTAGTACTAATAGTGTCCAAAGTTTTTCACAAAGTAGAAACAGAAGAAACACTACCAAATTCCTCCTATAAAGTCACAATTCAGCTTGTACCAGACCATACAAAAAAGAGAACTTCAGGCCATTGTGCCAAAAGCAAACTACAGATTCGTTGCAATCTCCATCAAAATTCCAATTCTTCATGGCGTGAGAGCAATTTGCAAATTCATATGGAATAACACAAAAGCCAGGAGAGTGAAAACTATCCTCAAAAATAAAAGAACTTCTGGTGGAATCACTATCCCTGACCTCAAGCATTATTGCAGAGCAATAGTGATAAAACCGGTATGGCAACGGTACAGAGACAGGCAGGAAGATCAATTGGATAAAATTGTCGACCCAGAAATGAATCCGCACACCTATGGTCACTTGATCTTCGAGCTAAAACCATCTAGTGGAAAAAAGATAGCATTTTCAAGTAATGGAGCTGGTTCAACTGGAGGTCTGCAGGTAGAAGAATGCAAATGGATCCACTCTTGATATTTTTTTTGGAGCTGGGGACCGAACCCAGGGCCTTGTGCTTGCTAGGCAAGCGCTCTACCACTGAGCTAAATCCCCAACCCTTGGATCCATTCTTATTGCCTCATACAAGTGCAAGTGCAAGTGGATCAAGGACATTCACATAAAACCAGATACAGTGATACTAGTAAAAGAGAAAGTGGGGGAAAAGCCTAAAACACATGGGCACAGGGGAAGTTTTCCTGAAGAGAACATGAATGGCTTAAGGTCAAGAATTGACAAATATGTCCCCCTAAAATTACAAAGTTTCTGGAAGGCAAAGGACACTGGCATTAGGACAAAATGGCAACCAGAAGATTGAGAAAAGATCTTTACCCATGCTACACCAATAGAGGGCTAATATCCAATATGTACATAGAACTCAAGAAGTTAGACTCCAGAAAATCACATAACCCTATTAAAAATGAGGTACCGAACTGAACAAAGAATTCTCAGCTGAGGAATATCAAATGACTGAGAAGCACCTAAGGAAATGCTCAACATCCTTAGTCAAAAGTGAAATGCAAATCAAAACAACCCCGAGATTACACCTCATGTAAGTGAGAATGACTAAGATAAAAACTCAGGTGACAACAGATGCTGGCGAGGATGTGAAGAAAGAGGAATACTCCTCCATTGTTGGTGGGATTACAAGCTGGTACAACCACTCTGGAAGTCAGTCTGGAGGTTCCTCAGAAAACTCAACATCGTAGTACCTGAGTAACCAGCTATTTCACTCCTGGGCATATAACCAAGATATGCTCCAACATATAACAAGGTCACATGTTCCACTATGTTCATAGCAGCCTTATTTATAATATCCAGAACCTGGAAAGAACCCAGATGCCCTTCAACAAAGGAATTAATACAGAAAATGTGATATATCTACATAATGGAGTACTATTCAGCTATTAAAAACAATGACTTCATGAGATTTTTAGGTAAATGGATAGAACTAGAAAATATACTGAGTGAGGTAATCCAATCACAAAGACACATGGAATGCACTCACTGATAAATAGATATTAGTTCAAAACCTCAAATTACCCAAGATACAATCCCCAGACCACATCAAGCACAAGAAGAAGGATTACCAATGTTTTGATTCTTCAGTCCTTCTTAAAAGGGGAAATAAAATATTTGTAGGAGGAGATATGGGACAAAGTTTGGACTAGAGACCAAAGGAATGGCCCTTCAGAGCCTGCTCCACCTGGGATTCCAACACATATACATACAGCCACCAAACTCAGAAAATATTGTTGATGCCAAGAAATGCATGCTGAAAGGAGCCTGATATAGCTGTCTCCTGAGAGGCTCTACGAGAGCATGACAAATACAGGGGCGAATGTTCACAGCCAATCATTAAACTGAGAATGGGGTCCCTATTGGAGGAGTTACAGAAAGGATTGAAGGAGCTGAAAGGGTTTGCAATGCCATAAGTACAACAATACCAACCAACCAGAGATCCCAGGGCCTAAACCACCATCCAAAGTGTACACAAGAATAGATCCATGGCTCCAGCATATGTAGTAGATGATGATCTTGTTGGGCACCAAGGGGAGGAGAAGCCCTTGGTCCTGCTAAGGCTGGACACTCCCCCACCCCCAGTGTAGGGGAATGTCAGGGCAGACAGTTCTGTTCTGCATGTTCCTTAGGCATGGTGCCTCTCCTTTCTGTCCTCTCCCTCATGTTCCCAAACCAAGGAACCCTAAATCTTGCCACTCTCTTTCCTCCCCAGCTATTGGCTGTTGGCATCTTTATTTATGAATCAGAATTTGCAGGTTCCCATATAGCAGACCCTCTTGTGAAAAATAATTTGTTAGATCCAATTGCATTAGAAAACAAGCAGCTTCTTTTTGTCCAATTAAAAAGGCTCTTTACTCTCATATATACATTGAACACAGTTATAATAATTATACAAATTGTAAGGTATGATAGAACTTATAACATCTAATTCATGATGTTTGACAATTTAAATAAAATGTTCATCATCTATTCTAACCTAAAGAGTTTATAATTTTGTACCTCAGTTATGTTTAATTTTTAACTTACATTACCATCCTTTCAAATCTGGAACACCTTCCTTAATTTTAAACAGCTTAAGTTAAATTATGAGATTACAATTAGTCTTAAACCCCATCAAAGATCTGAGAGAATTAAATATTGCTTGAAAATGTAGGGAGTACAAAAACAAAGCTTGCAAAACTTGTACAGTTTGTAGAGATAGCTGACTTCCTGGAGAGTTCCCAATATTCCTGATACCGTTGAAGCATCTGTCTTCAACCTCTGGCCCATAATGATCTGACATACCTTAAGAGAAGCAGGAATTCTGAAGGACTAGATGACCCTGTATTGGCAGAGCTTAGCATGTATCCTTTAGTTTTTTTCTAAAACAGTATTTTGTCCAAAGATGAAATTAGGGTATTTCTTACCCAGTGGCTTGCTTCCACAATTTAAACAACTCCACCTGGAGGTAATGTTACTCAATATCTTCTTTGAAGTGGGATGGGGGTACTGGCAGGAGGAGACATATCTCCTAATCAACAGATATGTTAATAATAAAATGTTTTTAAAAGTCATATTTTGTGGCTCTCTGATGTTTTTGAAGACTGTCCGTAGATATATAGTATAACTAAATTGTTAAATATTGATTATTCTTAGCTATTTACTATATGAATAATCTTGAAAACATTTTATTGTAATTAATTCAGATTCTAATATGATCATGAGTTTATTATCTGAACATTAGCTTTATTTAATTATTCCAAATAGTTTTTAATAGCAGCTATTAGAAGGACTGGGTATAAGCTTTGTATTCTTTTTTTTAAAATTTATTTAATACTTAATAATAATTCTTTGGTTTCCGGGCAAACATACCCTCCCCCTCCCCTTCCTTATGGGTGTTCCCCTCCCAACCCTCCCCCCATTGCCACCCTCCCCCCAACAGTCTAGTTCACTGGGGGTTCAATCTTACCAGGACCCAGAGCTTCCCCTTCCACTGGTGCTCATACTAGGATATTCATTGCTACCTATGAGGTCAGAGTCCAGGGTCAGTCCATGTATAGTCTTTAGGTAGTGGCTTAGTCCCTGGAAGCTCTGGTTGCTTGGCATTGTTGTACATATGGGGTCTCGAGCCCCTTCAACCTCTTCCAGTTCTTTCTCTGATTCCTTCAACGGGGGTCCTATTCTCAGTTCAGTGGTTTGCTGCTGGCATTCGCCTCTGTATTTGCTGTATTCTGGCTGTGTCTCTCAGGAGCGATTTACATCCGGCTCCTGTCGGTCTGCACTTCTTTGCTTCATCCATATTGTCTAATTGGGTGGCTGTATATGTATGGGCCACATGTGGGGCAGGCTCTGAATGGGTGTTCCTTCAGTCTCTGTTTTAATCTTTGCCTCTCACTTCCCTGCCAAGGGTATTCTTGTTCCCCTTTTAGAGAAGGAGTGAAGCATTCACATTTTGATTATTTGTCTTGAGTTTCATTTGTTCTAGGCATCTAGGGTAATTCAAGCATTTGGGCTAATAGCCAATTATCAGTGAGTGCATACCATGTATGTCTTTCTGTGATTGGGTTAGCTCACTCAGGATGATATTTCTAGTTCCAACCATTTGCCTACGAATTTCATAAAGCCGTTGTTTTTGATAGCTGAGTAATATTCCATTGTGTAGATGTACCACATTTTCTGTATCCATTCCTCTGTTGAAGGGCATCTGGGTTCTTTCCAGCTTCTGGCTATTATAAATAAGGCTGCGATGAACATAGTGGAGCCCGTGTCTTTTTTATATGTTGGGGCATCTTTTGGGTATATGCCGAAGAGAGGTATAGCTGGATCCTCAGGCAGTTCAATGTCAAATTTTCTGAGGAACCTCCAGACTGATTTCCAGAATGGTTGTACCAGTCTGCAATCCCACCAACAATGGAGGAGTGTTCCTCTTTCTCCAAATCCTCGCCAGCATCTGCTGTCACCTGAGTTTTTGATCTTAGCCATTCTCACTGGTGTGAGGTGAAATCTCAGGGTTGTTTTGATTTGCATTTCCATTATGACTAAAGATGTTCAACATTTCTTTAGGTGTTTCTCAGCCATTCGGCATTCCTCAGCTGTGAACTGTTTGTTTAGCCCTGAACCCCATTTTTAATAGGGTTATTTGTCTCCCTGCGGTCTAACTTCTTGAGTTCTTTGTATATTTTGGATATAAGGCCTCTATCTGTTGTAGGATTGGTAAAGATCTTTTCCCAATCTGTTGGTTGCCGTTTTGTCCTAACCACAGTGTCCTTTGCCTTACAGAAGCTTTGCAGTTTTATGAGATCCCATTTGTCGATTCTTGATCTTAGAGCATAAGCCATTGGTGTTTTGTTCAGGAAATTTTTTCCAGTGCCCATGTGTTCCAGATGCTTCCCTAGTTTTTCTTCTATTAGTTTGAGTGTGTCTGGTTTGATGTGGAGGTCCTTGATCCACTTGGACTTAAGCTTTGTACAGGGTGATAAGCATGGATCGATCTGCATTCTTCTACATGTTGACCTCCAGTTGAACCAGCACCATTTGCTGAAAATGCTATCTTTTTTCCATTGGATGGTTTTGGCTCCTTTGTCAAAAATCAAGTGACCATAGGTGTGTGGGTTCATTTCTGGGTCTTCAATTCTATTCCATTGGTCTATCTGTCTGTCTCTGTACCAATACCATGCAGTTTTTATCACTATTGCTCTGTAATACTGCTTGAGTTCAGGGATAGTGATTCCCCCTGAAGTCCTTTTATTGTTGAGGATAGTTTTAGCTCTCCTGCGTTTTTTGTTATTCCAGATGAATTTGCAAATTGTTCTGTCTAACTCTTTGAAGAAATGGATTGGTATTTTGATGGGGATTGCATTGAATCTGTACATCGCTTTTGGTAAAATGGCCATTTTTACTATATTAATCCTGCCAATCCATGAGCATGGGAGATCTTTCCATCTTCTGAGGTCTTCTTCAATTTCTTTCTTCAGTGTCTTGAAGTTCTTATTATACAGATCTTTTACTTGCTTGGTTAAAGTCACACCGAGGTACTTTATATTATTTCGGTCTATTATGAAGGGTGTCATTTCCCTAATTTCTTTCTCGGCTTGTTTCTCTTTTGTGTAGAGGAAGGCTACTGATTTATTTGAGTTAATTTTATACCCAGGCACTTTGCTGAAGTTGTTTATCAGCTTTTGTAGTTCTCTTGTGGAACTTTTGGGATCACTTAAATAAACTATCTTATCATCTGCAAATAGTGATATTTTGACTTCTTCTTTTCTGATCTGTATCCCCTTGACCTCCTTTTGTTGTCTGATTGCTCTGGCTAGAACTTCAAGAACTATATTGAATAAGTAGGGAGAGAGTGGGCAGCCTTGTCTAGTCCCTGATTTTAGTGGGATTGCTTCAAGTTTCTCTCCATTTAGTTTAATGTTAGCAACTGGTTTGTTGTATATGGCTTTTAATATGTTTAGGTATGGGCCTTGAATTCCTGTTCTTTCCAGGACTTTTATCATGAAGGGGTGTTGAATTTTGTCAAATGTTTTCTCAGCATCTAATGAAATGATCATGTGGTTTTGTTCTTTCAGTTTGTTTATATAATGGATCACGTTGATGGTTTTCCGTATATTAAACCATCCCTGCATGCCTGGGATGAAGCCTACTTGATCATGGTGGATGATTGTTTTGATGTGCTCTTGGATTCGGTTTGCCAGAATTTTATTGAGTATTTTTGCGTCGATATTCATAAGGGAAATTGGCCTGAAGTTCTCTTTCTTTGTTGGGTGTTTGTGTGGTTTAGGTATAAGAGTAATTGTGGCTTCATAGAAGGAATTCGGGAGTGATCCATCTGTTTCAATTTTGTGGAATAGTTTGGATAATATTGGTATGAGGTCTTCTATGAAGGTTTGATAGAATTCTGCACTAAACCCGTCTGGACCTGGGCTCTTTTTGGTTGGGAGACCTTTAATGACTGCTTCTATTTCCTTAGGAGTTATGGGGTTGTTTAACTGGTTTATCTGTTCCTGATTTAACTTCGGTACCTGGTATCTGTCTAGGAAATTGTCCATTTCCTGTAGATTTTCAAGTTTTGTTGAATATAGGCTTTTATAGTAAGATCTGAAGATTTTTTGAATTTCCTCTGAATCTGTAGTTATGTCTTTCTTTTCATTTCTGATTTTGTTAATTTGGACACACTCTCTGGGTCCTCTCGTTAGTCTGGCTAAGGGTTTATCTATCTTGTTGATTTTCTCAAAGAACCAACTTTTGGTTCTGTTGATTCTTTCTATGGTCCTTTTTGTTTCTACTTGGTTGATTTCAGCTCTGAGTTTGATTATTTCCTGCCTTCTACTCCTCCTGGGTGTATTTGCTTCTTTTTGCTCTAGAGCTTTTAGGTGTGCTGTCAAGCAGCTGACATATGCTCTTTCCTGTTTCTTTTTGCAGGCACACAGCGCTATGAGTTTTCCTCTTAGCACAGCTTTCATTGTGTCCCATAAGTTTGGGTATGTTGTACCTTCATTTTCATTAAATTCTAAAAAGTTTTTAATTTCTTTCTTTATTTCTTCCTTGACTAGGTTATCATTGAGTAGAGCATTGTTCAATTTCCACGTATATGTGGGCATTCTTCCCTTATTGTTATTGAAGACCAGTTTTAGGCCGTGGTGGTCTGATAGCATGCATGGGATTATTTCTATCTTTCTGTACCTGTTTAGGCCCGTTTTTTGACCAATTATATGGTCAATTTTGGAGAAAGTACCATGAGGAGCTGAGAAGAAGGTATATTCTTTTGCTTTAGGATAGAATGTTCTATAAATATCCGTTAAGTCCATTTGGCACATGACTTCTCTTAGTCTGTCTACGTCTCTGTGTAATTTCTGTTTCCATGATCTGTCCATTGATGAGAGTGGGGTGTTGAAATCTCCCACTATTATTGTGTGAGGTGCAATGTGTGTTTTGAGCTTTAGTAAGGTTTCTTTTACGTATTTAGTTGCCCTTGTATTTGGGGCATAGATATTTAGGATTGAGAGTTCATCTTGGTGGATTTTTCCTTTGATGAATATGAAGTGTCCTTCCTTATTTTTTTTTGATGACTTTTTTTTTTCAAAGCTTTGGACCACAATCAAACACAGCATCCTTTTCAACAGAAGCAGAAGCTCATCTGAATATGCTCAAGGATGCTGACATCAACATTTAATCATCTCCTCACTCATCCAGGAAGAAGGGGAGATCAGTTACTACTGTACTTTATTGTGTTCAACCAAATCACCATGTTACAAAAATAGCAAGCTGCCATAATAAAAAATAAGGCTCCTCTATCCAGAACCAGAGAGCATCATTTTACTTTCAAGGCTAGAAATTGCACACTTGTATATAAACCAACCGAAGATGAGGATTGAGAGTTCATTTTGGTGTATTTTTCCTTTGATGAATATGAAGTGTCCTTCTTTATCTTTTTTGATGACTTTTAATTGAATATTGATTTTATTTGATATTAGAATGGCTACTCCAGCTTGCTTCTTCAGACCATTTGCTTGGAAAGTTCTTTTCCAGCCTTTCACTCTGAGGTAGTGTCTGTCTCTGTCTCTGAGGTGTGTTTCCTGTAGGCAGCAGAATGCAGGGTCCTCATTGCGTATCCAGTTTGTTAATCTATGTCTTTTTATTGGAGAGTTGAGGCCATTGATGTTGAGAGATATTAAGGAATAGTGATTATTGCTTCCTGTTATATTCATATTTGGATGTGAGGTTATGTTTGTGTGCTTTTCTTCTCTTTGTTTTGTTGCCAAGATGATTAGTTTCTTGCTTCTTCTAGGGTATAGCTTGCCTCCTTATGTTGGGCTTTACCCTTTATTATCCTTTGTAGTGCTGGATTTGTAGAAAGATATTGTGTAAATTTGGTTTTGTCATGGAATATCTTGGTTTCTCCATCTATGTTAATTGAGAGTTTTGCAGGATACAGTAACCTGGGCTGGCATTTGTGTTCTCTTAGGGTCTGTATGACATCTGTCCAGGATCTTCTGGCCTTCATAGTTTCTGGCGAAAAGTCTGGTGTGATTCTGATAGGTCTGCCTTTATATGTTACTTGACCTTTTTCCCTTACTGCTTTTAATATTCTTTCTTTATTTTGTTCGTTTGGTGTTTTGACTATTATGTGACGGGAGCTGTTTCTTTTCTGGTCCAATCTATTTGGAGTTCTGTAGGCTTCTTGTATGCCTATGGGTATCTCTTTTTTTAGGTTAGGGAAGTTTTCTTCTATGATTTTGTTGAAGATATTTACTGGTCCTTTGAGCTGGGAGTCTTTACTCTCTTCTATACCTATTATCCTTAGGTTTGATCTTCTCATTGAGTCCTGGATTTCCTGTATGTTTTGGACCAGTAGCTTTTTCTGCTTTACATTATCTTTGACAGTTGAGTCAATGATTTCTATGGAATCTTCTGCTCCCGAGATTCTCTCTTCCATCTCTTGTATTCTGTTGGTGAAGCTTGTATCTACAGCTCCTTCTCTTTTCTTTTGATTTTCTGTGTCCAGGGTTGTTTCCATGTGTTCTTTCTTGATTGCTTCTATTTCCATTTTTAATTCCTTCAACTGTTTGATTGTGTTTTCCTGGAATTCTTTCAGGGATTTTTGCGATTCCTCTCTGTAGGCTTCTACTTGTTCTCTAAGGGAGTTCTTTATGTCTTTCTTGAAGTCCTCCAGCATCATGATCAAATATGATTTTGAAACTAGGTCTTGCTTTTCTGGTGTGTTTGGATATTCCGTGTTTGCTTTGGTGGGAGAATTGGACTCCGATGATGCCATGTAGTCTTGGTTTCTGTTGCTTGGGTTCCTGCGCTTGCCGCTCGCCATCAGATTATCTCTAGTGTTACTTTGTTCTGCTATTTCTGACAGTGGCTAGACTGTCCTATAAGCCTGTGTGTCAGGAGTGCTGTAGTCCTGTTTTCCTGTTTTCTTTCAGCCAGTTATGGGGACAGAGTGTTCTGCTTTCGGGCGTGTAGTTTTTCCTCTGTACAGGTCTTCAGCTGTTCCTGTGGGCCTGTGTCTTGAGTTCACCAAGCAGGTTTCTTGCAGGGGAAAATTTGGTCCTACCTGTGGTTCCAAGGCTCAAGTTTGCTCGTGGGGTACTGCCTAAGTCCTCCCTGCGGCGGCAGCAACCGGGTAGATCTGTGCTGCTCTTTCCGGGAGCCTCCGTGCACCAGGGTTCCAGATGACATTTGGTGTTTTCCTCTGGCATCTGGATGTGCACAGAGTGCAGTCTCTTCTGGTTTCCCAGGCGTGTCCGCCTCTCTGAAGGTTTAGCTCTCCCTCCCACGGGATTTGGGTGCAGAGAACTGTTTATCCAGTCTGTTTCCTTCAGGTTCCGGCGGTGTCTCAGGCACAGGGGTCCTGCCGCTCCCGTGCCCTCCCCTACCGGAACCCAGAGGCCTTATACAATTTCCTCTTGGTCCAGGGATGTTGGCAGGGGTGGGCAGTGTTGGTGGTCTCCTCTGCTCTGTAGCCTCAGGAGTGCCCCTTTTGATGACTTTTAATTGAAAATTGATTTTATTTGTTATTAGAATGGCTACTCCAGCTTGCTTCTTCTGACCATTTGCCTGGAAAGTTCTTTTCCAGCCTTTCACTCTGAGGTAGTATCTGTCTTTGTCTCTGAGGTGTGTTTCCTGTAGGCAGCAGAATGCAGGGTCCTCGTTGCGTATCCAGTTTGTTAATCTATGTCTTTTTATTGGGGAGTGAGGCCATTGATATTGAGAGATATTAAGGAATAGTGATTATTGCTTCCCGTTATATTCATATTTGGATGTGAGGTTATGTTTGTGTGCTTTCATTCTCTTTGTTTTGTTGCCAAGACGATTAGTTTCTTGCTTCTTCTAGGGTATAGCTTGCCTCCTTATATTGGGCTTTACCCTTTATTATCCTTTGTAGTGCTGGATTTATAGAAAGATATTGTGTAAATTTGGTTTTGTCATGGAATATCTTCGTTTCTCCATCTATGTTAGTTGAGAGTTTTGCAGGATACAGTAACCTGGGCTGGCATTTGTGTTTTCTTAGGGTCTGTATGACATCAGTCCAGGATCTCCTGGCCTTCATAGTTTCTGGCGAAAAGTCTGGTGTGATTCTGATAGGTCTGCCTTTATATGTTACTTGACCTTTTTCCCTTACTGCTTTTAATATTCTTTCTTTATTTTGTGCGTTTGGTGTTTTAACTATTATGTGAAGGGAGCTGTTTCTTTTCTGGTCCAATCTATTTGGAGTTCTGTAGGCTTCTTGTATGCCTATGGGTATCTCTTTTTTTTAGGTTAGGGAAGTTTTCTTCTATGATTTTGTTGAAGATATTTACTGGTCCTTTGAGCTGGGAGTCTTCACTCTCTTCTATACCTATTATCCTTAGGTTTGATCTTCTCATTGAGTCCTGGATTTCCTGTATGTTTTGGACCAGTAGCTTTTTCTGCTTTACATTATCTTTGACAGTTGAGTCAATGATGTCTATGGAATCTTCTGCTCCTGAGATTCTCTCTTCCATCTCTTGTATTCTGTTGGTGAAGCTTATATCTACAGCTCCTTGTCTCTTCTTTTGGTTTTCTATATCCAGGGTTGTTTCCATGTGTTCTTTCTTGATTGCTTCTATTTCCATTTTTAATTCCTTCAATTGTTTGATTGTGTTTTCCTGGAATTCTTTCAGGGATTTTTGTGTCTCCTCTCTTTGGGCTTCTACTTGTTTATTTATGTTTTCCTGGAATTCTTTCAGGGATTTTTGTGTCTCCTCTCTATGGGCTTCTACTTGTTTATTAATGTTTTCCTGTGTTCCTCTAAGGGAGTTCTTCACATCTTTCTTGAAGTCCTCCAGCATCATGATCAAATATGATTTTGAAACTAGATCTTGCTTTTCTCGTGTGTTTGGATATTCAATGTTTATTTTGGTGGGAGAATTGGGCTCCGATGATGCCATGTAGTCTTGGTTTCTGTTGCTTGGGTTCCTGCACTTGCCTCTTGCCATCAGATTATCTCTAGTGTTACTTTGTTGTGCTATTTCTGACAGTGGCTAGACTGTCCTATAAGCCTGTGTGTCAGGAGTGCTGTAGACCTGTTTTCCTGTTTTCTTTCAGCCAGTTATGGGGACAGAGTGTTCTGCTTTTGGGCGTGTAGTTTTTCCTCTGTACAGGTCTTCAGCTGTTCCTGTGGGCCTGTGTCTTGAGTTCACCAGGCAGCTTTCTTGCAGCAGAAAATTTGGTCTTACCTGTGGTCCCGAGGCTCAAGTTCTCTCGTGGGGTGCTGCCCACGGGCTCTCTGCAGCGGCAGCAACCAGGAAGACCTGTGCTGCCCCTTCCAGGAGCTTCAGTGCACCAAGGTTCCAGATGGTCTTTGGCTTTTTCCTCTGGCGTCCGAGATGTGTGTGCAGAGAACAGTCTCTTCTGGTTTCCCAGGCTTGTCTGCCTCTCTGAAGGTTTCACTCTCCCTCCCACGGGATTTGGGTGCAGAGAACTGTTTATCCAGTCTCTTTCCTTCAGGTTCCGGCGGTGTCTCAGGCAGCGGTGCTGCCGCTCCTGGGCCCTCCCCCACGGGAGCCCAGAGGCCTTATACAGTTTCCTCTTGGGCCAGGGATGTGGGCAGGGGTGAGCAGTGTTGGTGGTCTCTTCCGCTCTGCAGCCTCAGGAGTCCCTCCTTCTCTTTCATTCAGTTATTTATAGATCGTATGTGAAGAAGATGGATTTGAGACTCCTGTTGAAGCTAGGGGAGGAAATAGAATTTATTTATTTCAATATGTTCAGAACCCACAAGAGGATACAACCAGAAAAGTGAAACCATCTAACTTGAGATAGGTAATCATGGAACATGTGAGTAGTAATGTTTTTCAGACTCTTCTAGACACCCCTGCCACTTCCATGTAGAATCTAGGAGTTATCAGTCCTATATTGTCATTTTGGTCGAGATTCCAATGTTACATGCAATGATAGACCTCAAATCTTACCAGCATCCCACCATTCTGCTGTGCAATACATTAGTACACAAGGCTGGGTATAAATCATGGCTGCAAATTTGAAGGACTTTGGGGCAACAATACAGGTGAAAGAGTGAGGCCTCATACCATGCACAATATACAGCTCAAGACTAGAGGGTCTAGAAATATATAACATACAGCAGTGGATAGGGTCTCAGGTAGGTGTACAACAGGACTTGAAATCAAGCAGTATGTTCCAGGCATAAAGAAGGGGATGGAGTGTTTAGGGTGCTAGATAAATAGTAGTGCACAAGGGTATTTTGCAACAAGATTGGAGGGGTCTAATAAAACCTATAGTGGGGGAAGATCCTGATACTGAGATAATTCTATGCAGGATTATCAAAGAGATATTCTGTAGTGTCTTATGAACACAGCAGTGTGTGTTGTGTGACAACTATAGGAGGATGTCTGGTTCCAGGACCACATGACACATAACAATAGCAGTTTATGTGGAACAGTGGTGATGATGTCAATGTTATACAGAGCAATGTGTGTGTGTGTGTGTGTGTGTGTGTGTGTGTGTGTGTGTGTGTGTGTATAACATGCTGACTTGCCTTAACCTGCAGTGAATGTGAAGTCTGGTGTATTGTAGATAGCAGGGCATTTTAGATTACATCAGTGAATTAATTTAGTGTTGTTTATATCCTGATATCAAGAAGTATATCCAAGCTTGGAAAGCAGTTGAATAGACTGTAGTCTGTGTGAATTTAGCTGTGTTTCTATGGAATATGAGCTGTCAAAGCCTGATAACTAGAAATTCATATGTATTTGAAAATACCCACATAAAATGCTAGGTTTCTCACAGCCATATGCATCCAGCACCTGCAATACTACATTCACTAAGTCATAGGCCCTCCATCACAACAAACCACTGCTAACACATAGTGTTCAGTATAAGCTCCATTTGTCATCTCTGGCACCAATGTGGATATATTACATTGTTCCTTGCTGAACAAATGCATCTCACATCTGTAGAACTTCACATGTAATGGAATGTGGGGGACACACTTAGACTGGACCTTCTAGGTACAGTATTCCCTGCTAGATAAAAGAACATACTGGAAACCACTGGTTGGGACATGTAGGCCCAGACGTAAATAGGTGTCAGTTTTTTCTAGTTGTTCTGTGCCTTAGAGATAAAGCTGCAGATACACTGCAATGGGTCAGGTCATGCTAATGTACCTCCTAAAACCAAGTACTCATACAGGTCTAGGTAGCCAATTTCTCTCTGTCTGCCCCAACTCTAGTTAAAGCCACAAACAAATGACTATCAGGTTATCCTATATGTGCTCCTGTATTCAAAGACTTAGATAAACTTCTAGGTATAAGGTACCTTCCACACAGTAAAACACACACACACACACACACACACACACACACACACACACACACACACACACACACAAAGACAACATAGGCATCCCTGGCCTTAGTTCTTCGTACCTACTAGGTAGCCTCTTCTGTCTTACAACAAAAGCCCAAAATGCACATACAATTCTGTGTATAAGATACTGCTACAAGATTTTCCCATCTATCTGAAACCCACATATAAATTATCAATCAGGTGTGAGAACCTTCTAACCCCTTCTTGAATATCATAGCTCTCCAAATTCATACAAGACAAAGGTCAGGTTTTGTTATTTCTTTCCTCCATTTTAAACAAAGCTTCACAGTACGGGCATGGTTCTGTGTTTGTTCCTACACAGTAGCCCATACTCTACATCAAAAAATCTATGATCACATAATAAGCCAGTGTCTAGTCCTACTATGTATCTCCTCAACTACAGTGTACCTCTCACTCACAGATGTGTCTGTTCCAGCTAGGAACATACTTCCCTATTATGGAAGCACATATACAGAAATTCTTATGCAGAAGGAGAGATGCTCTTATTGCAAGCTATCAGGTTGTGCTAGACACAAATTTCCTTGTAAGGACACACATACATACCTAAAGACATGATTACCTTTCTGGTCCTGTTTTGTACAAAGGTTTTCATAGACACACACACATACCAACAAACAAACAAGTATACACACATACATATTTACAGGGAGGTATCAGTTACTGCTAGATAGATTCCCATTCAATTAATGTTCCACATTGGCATATAGATGGGGTCTAGGTGTCTATTCCTCTGTATCTAAAAGTCTCATACAATAAATGTCTCTGTCTGCTTCTCTGTAGTGTTTCCTCCATAACAGCCAAAGACACATATAACATATACAGAGTTCAGGTTCAGCTCCTGCTAGTACCCAATTTTCTTACAGGAAATGCCTATATACCATTGCAATCCTAGTTATCCATTCCTGCTTGGTAGTCTCTACTCTACAGCAAAAAAGGTTAAAAATACAAAAAGCAGCGTCCAGTTGTCAAGTCCTGTTAGTTAGCCCCTCTACTATCTGTTCATCCATATTTTATATAAACATCTAATGATCTCTCTTTCTCTCTCTCTCTCTCTCTCTCTCTCTCTCTCTCTCTCTCTCTCTCTGTGTGTGTGTGTGTGTGTGTATGCAGAAAATATAAAATATTTATGGTGTTTTTCTGTGTAGGTCTCTGCCACCTGAGTTAGTATAACGTTTTCTTCATGTATCCATTTACTGACAACACTGGATCACAAACTAAGAGGTTTAAATGGCTGAGTGTCTGAAAATAGGCTAAGGATTTGCAGTTAGTGGAGCGTTATAGGACCCATTGTCTTGATTAATGATATGGGAGATACCAGCCCACCTTGAGCGGCTCCAACTCTTAAAGTTGGTCCAGAGTTGTATATTTATATGTAAAGCAACCCAGCCATGAATAGAAAGTGAGAAGCCAGCATTTCCTCTATGTTCTCTGCCTTTCCTCCTGCTTAAATCCCTGGCCCAACATCCATTAATGAAGGCATTGATCACCACAGGTAAGACAAATAAAAATAAAATCTTTAAGCCCCCCATTGATTTTTGTTATGATGTACAGATAAGGACAAACAATACCAGTCTCAATTTGGGAATCCTGTGCTCCAACATATGAGTGCTGGTTTACAGCTATATACTATAGCACTACATATATAAATAGAAATCTGAAGATGAAATAGATGTCCTGGTGAAAAATTAAGGTAAGTCAATTTCTTGGGAGAAAAGATTTACAGGGTGAGTATGCTTCTTTATTTCCATGCATTTTTATTTATGTCCTGATGGTTGTTTTCCCTCCCTTTTCTCCTCTCAATCTTACTTCCAAAATCCCTTCTTACCATGCCTACACACATTCTGTTTCTCTCCACAAAAGGCCAGCTTTCCTATATCAACCTGCCATGACAGGTTTCAGGCACTCCAGACAGAGTCACAGGTGAGCTCCTCCTCATAGCATGGATTTAAAGGTGAACCAGTCAAGGGTTGTTCATTCCCACAATATCTTTACCAACTTTAACCAGCCCATTCTTGTAAGCAAGACAAATTGAAGATTGAAGGTTTTATGGCTGGCTTGGTGTTCAATACCTCCACTGCAAATTTTGGCTGGTTACTGGAGATAACCAGTTCAGGGTTTACATACTCATTCCTAAGACTCTTAGACAGAGTTATCCTCATGGATATCTGAGAGTTTCCATTTCCCTAGGATTCAAAATTGTCTCAGAGGTGAGCAAAGCTCCCATTCCAATGGTCTCTTTCAGTACTCTCTCCCTCAGTCCTCCCCACACCTGATCCTTCCTGTTCCCATCCCCAAACCTATACATACGCAGCTCACTTTCCTCATGGACCTGGTCTGTCTATTTTGGTTTCTCTTCTTAGTGAGAATCATGTGTCCCCAGGGGAGTCATCCTTGTTACTTAGGTCCTTTGGGTCTTTGGATAATAATATGGTTATTACTTTAAGGATAATATCCACTTACAAGTGACTAGTACCTTCTTTATTAGTGTTCATTCTTTTGCTGGCAAGTTTCATGTTGGTGTTGTTTTTAACAGTTGACTTATGCATCATTCGGTAAATTTACCATATTCCATTCATCCATCTTTCCATTGAGGGGAAATATAAGTGGTTTCCAGTTTCTGGGTATTATGAATAAAGCTGCTTTGAACAAGGTGAACAAGTGTCCTGATGGTATTGTAGAGTGTTATTTGTGTATATACATAGTAATGGTATACCTGGTCTTGAGGTAAATAAATCCCAATTTTTTGAGAACATGCCATATTGATTTCCAAAGCGACAAGCACTAACATATATAGGATCCAATTTTTCTTAATATCCATTAGATGGTTTACCAGAGATTATTATCTTATGCGTATTTTGACTCTGTCCTCTTCCTCCAACCATTTTGAATCTTTATGCCCATAAATTTATTGTTTGTTACAAGTGTTCATATTGAAAATTTTGTGAAACCAGTTTCTCCTTATTTTTATTGATATGTGCTATCTCTGACCTTCAAGTTATACCTAATGCCAGATGAACTTTGATTGTTTCAATTCCTCATAGCAGTTGTGACTGCTATTATCCGTAAGTCTATTATCCATAAGTTGCTGACTGCTGGACCATTTGCTTTTAACATCACCTCTTTGATTTATCAGCTTTCTGCACAAGGTAGTGTTTCTACACTTAGGTTATTTATAGGAATACTTTCCCATCTTTTTTTTGCTTCAAAATTAAGTGAAAATTCATTTTTAGATGGAGAGGATGCTTGTTACAATAAAAACTTTGATTTAAATATGGAAATGCTCTCAGGTATATTTATTTCCTTCTATTTTAGAAATTGGTAATTATTTGTATTAATGTATTTGTGATATATCACATATTTAATTGGAGTATGAATTATTGATAAGGCATTTTATTCAAAGCAAAATTATACTATGCCCTCAGTATTGTTTTGAAATGTTTCATGTACTTGAGAATTTGGCAGCTTGCTTTGGATACTTTTGAATTTTTTTTACTAAAAGATGCAGAGATAATATTTGTCTCTGATATAGTTGCATCACAATGAATGCAAAATGGAAGATGCAGCAGTACAAGAGTCTATGTCAGAAAATACACAAATAAAGCAGACACAAATGTTGCAGAATACAAGTGTAGTGGTACAGATGCACTTGGGTAGATCTTACAAGGCAATGGACTGTCAACATTTTCTGAGTCTACTTGGAAATAAATATGAACTAAATATCATGAAGATGCATCTATGTATGAACACATTCAGGCTTATGTTTCCCCTGTGAGAATGAAGGAATATCTTCCCCGACTGCACCTTTCTTCCCTTAGGAAAGATATAAGATTCTGACAGATTTGACTGTGAATATCTGCAGTTGAATACTTACATAAAAACTTTAATACATACATTTTAAAATCCATCTTGAAAAAATTGAAGGTATTTAAATCACTCTTTTAGCAATGTCTTCCAATCCATTTGCGGTGTTTCTAAAGTCTGATGCTTCATCAACAAGAGCCTATTAGTATGCAAGAATAAGCAGCACTCACAACAATACACTACCTTTCAAACATTTAATTAGAAGTCTACTTTAGACAAGATAGTTCCTGTCCAGAAGGCTAAAGCTCATACAAGCTTTATAAATAATAGCCAGAAATTGGAAAAAGCCTACATTTCCCCTCAGTGGAAAGATGGATAAAGAAAATGTGCCAAATTTATAGAAAGAAGCATAAGTCAACTGTGAAAAACAACAACAACAAATTTGCCAGCAAAAGAATGGACACAGATAGATAAAGAACATATTAGTCATTTTTAAATGGATATTACCCTTAAAGAAAAGCACAACCATGATTTGTGTGTAGCAGAGAGGGGGCAGACTTCGCCATTTAAGTGTAAATGAATTTGCCATTAAGGGAAGGACTATATTGCTATATGTGATAGGTAGTGCTGTTTGCAGGTGTGTGTTTTACCTATATGGAGGCGATACCAAACCAGTACTCACAACTCCAATCCTAAAGACATATCCCTCAAATACATATATGACTAAGAGTAAGATGTACTAGATAAATCATCCATTACTCTCATCTAGAGTGAGATGCAGCTTGGGAATTGTGTCCATTTGCTACCTTGTATTTCCAGATCCAAAGGACTGGGGCATACTTCTCAACTTGGACTTCAGTCAGCAGCTGAACAGGGAGGGGTGAGGAGGGCCACTGTTGCATGCTTGAATGAGAGGCTGTGTTTAGCCTGGTCTTTTTGACTGTGCTGAGACTATCTGCAGAAAGTGGATGGGTCGCGAGAACTCGAGTTTTCCATGGAAACACAATCCTGGGCACAGGTTGCAAAAGATTTCCTGACACCCTCGTGCTACTTGCCACCAGAACTTCCATCCAGATTAAGAGAGAGTGGCTCATGATCCTCCACTTGACCTACTTCCAGCAGTTCATAAAGGAGGAGCTCTGGAGGGACTGAGCGGGTTGCTTGAGTATATGTCTCTGCTTGGCATGGTTCTTCTGGCTGAGCCATTGGGAATGGTGGGATTCTCTGCAGGAGGTTGGCAGTTCACTAGAGCTCGAGTACTCCATGACCATACAACCTACAGCAGCAAGTGGAAACAAGATATCCTGGGCTGCCTCATGATCCCTGCTACTGAGACCTCCAATACCATATCCTGCACTGCTGAAGCAGGCAGATCTTGATCTAGAGCTCGGACTTGCCGCGCTCTGCTGTTCTGAAACCATATGTGGATCGTGTCCTCAGGCAAACCTATCCTCTCACACAGCTGCTCCCTGGTAGCAAAGCCTGCTATCCCCATTGCTTCCAGCTTCCATGCTCCTAAGCATTCGATGCCAGGAGTCCTCAAACTGGAGAATATAGTCAGGACCGCTCCAGAGCAAGGACAAGCTTCAGCAAATGCCAGCCGTAGGGCTGGGACCCCTGCCCTTAAATACCTCTCTCTCTGCTCCCGGAGCTCCGCCCACTCGAAAGGAGCCGTGGGCTACAGTCGACTCCAGACCCTTGAATCAAGGTCATGCAACGACGCTTTACACCTGCCACACCTCCCACCTGAGAACAGAAGACCCGGAACAAGACCTCAAGAAACCTATCAGAGTCAGCAAAGTCTCTCCCAAAGTCTCGCAGTCCATTGCATGCCATTCTGGACACAGAACAAGGAAGCACAATAAATGTCCTAGGAATCAAGAATCCAGCAGACAGATCATCCAAGGAGGGAGCACCATAGGTCCTTCCTGGCTTTGGGCAGAGTATCCAGGAAATCGTGGAGGTGGTAAGCCGGCTTCAGAAGAGGAAGGCAGAGTGGACTGTGCCTTAGGTGGTATCACTAGCCAAGTTGAATCCGTGCTGATCTCATCCCATCTGGATCCACACAGGTTGGAAAGAGAAGACCCCCCAACTGAGGATCCCAACCACTTGTCCTGAGAACCAAGGATATCACTTCCAGGGGTCATGCAAGTCATGGCACTTCTTTCCTTCTTGTAGGGCTAGGTGGTAGTTGGGAGCAACAGAACTCTATTAAAGCGAGAGAAGAGAATAGCACATGCAGAAAGAAAGTCTTTTACACAGGCAAATAGGCCAAAAACCACAATAGTTCATGTAGAGATTCGGGAATGCGCATTCATGCATTTCCTGTCATAACAGTTGGGCCAGATTTTCAGGAATTCTCACCATTAACATGTTAAATGCAAACAAAGGTGCAAACACACACACACACACACACACACACGCAAACACACACACAGACACATACAAATAACACAAATAGAAATAGCACACACACAACAAAGCACACACACACATGCACACACAAACACACACAGGCACACACAAATACACACACATACACACACAGAGATAACACAAATACAAATAACACACACACAAAACAAGCACACACACACAGACACTCACACATGCACATGCAAACACACACAAATAACAGAAATACAAATAACACACACATACACATACACACTCACACACACACACACACACACACAAACACACACGAGCATACACAATAACCGGGCCAGCAAGTCTGACTTGTGATTGTGGAACAAAAGACCCAAACCTGTGCTGAAAGACCTGTATAAGCCCTATGCTCCTTGAGGCAATGTGGCTGCATGCACCCAAGGACAACTGCCTACCTCTAGGCAATTGCAGTCTTCAGGTGGGTTTGGAGGGACCTCACATTAGGGAATGCAGGGCCGTGCTAGGCTTGGGAAACTCAAGGATAAAAGACGGATACCTGAGAGTGTGGGATACACCTCACTGTGGGAGGAGGAAGGTATTCGGCTTGTCTGATTGAATCAGTGTCAATCCTGGAATGAATTGTTCACGATACTTTGGTTGCACTCCATTTCCAGGATGATGTTCATTTACAGTTTTGTGGCCTTAACACACTCTTCTTTAGGTTGACATTTTCCCTGCTTGTTTGCTTTAGCAAACAGTGCCATGTCTGCATTGAACACTGATCAGCTTTCCTTGTTATTTCCCTTTCAGACCTCTCATCCTGCCTCACTGCCTTCCCAAGTCTTACCACCCTTTGAATTGGAAAGCTCATGCCTAAAGCAAACAGCCAATTCAACCACCCATACAAACACACAAGCAAACAAGCAAGCAAGCAAACAAACAAACAATGCAAAACTTTATTGAATGCAATGGGAAGTAGAACAAAGCAAGACAAAACAAAACAAAAGTAAACTAAACAAATGTGCTAGGAGTACATATAGAATGGGTGGTTTGTTAGTCAACTCACAGCTAAGCATAAGGCATTGGTAAGAAGTGCAGCAGTTCTTAGTCCCAAGGAAGAAGTCTTCATAACTCCTTCCTGGTTCAGTGTCCTGAGATGTGTAGCCTATACCTGGTGACCCATGAGATTTCCTGGAGTCTGCTGGAGCCAGTTCAATGGTGTGTTCTGTCAGTTGGGCTTTTCATTAGGCCTCCTTGATGTTTGAGGAGTCCCTGGTGATCTTGCCCTGTGCTCCTTCAGCAGAATCCCATGCTCAGAGCCCGTTTCCTCATCCCAGGGTCCTCATGTAGGCACTGCACATGGAAAACCCACGTGCATTTCCTCCTTCTAGTAAGCAAGATGCCTTCCATCGAAAGCACCCACTGTAATAGGGGTTTTGATGCATATACTTTTTGGGCTGTCTACATTCTCAAGTGTTGATTGCGGGTGTCTTCTGGATAGGAGCTTCCAGGCTGGGACTCAGAGAATATCCAGCAGAGCCTCATATTCTTCTTGAGAGAGAGGCAGCTCAGGTGTTGCATCCATTTGCTGAACTGCACCTTCCAGATGTACAGGGCCTGGGGAGAGCGTCTCCACTCGAACTTCCATCAGCAGTTGATCCAGGAAGAGTTCCAGAGGGCCCCTGTTGCATCCCTGAGTGAGAGCCTGTTCTTGGCCTTGTCCTTCAGGCTGTGCCCATTGTGGTAGCTGAGACTCTCTGGAGAAATTGGTTGGGTCGCTATAACTTGAGGATTCCTTGGAAACACAGTCCGTGGCAGCCAGTTGCAAGATGGTTTCCTGGACAACCCCGTGCTCCTTGCCACCAGGATTTCCATCCAGAACCACAGGGAATGGCCTGTCACCCTCCACTTGGTCTTCTTCCAGCAGTTCATCAAGGAGGAGTTCCAGAGTTCCTGGCACGTATGCTTGAGTGGCTGTCTGTGATTGGCCTCGTCCTTCGGGCAGTGCCACTTGGGGATGCTGGACTCTTCGTGGAAGTGGGGCTGGTCGCTGGAGCTCGAATTCTCCATGCCCACACCTCCTGCAGCAGCCATCAATAACAGGTTGTCCGGTGTGCCTCATCCTTGCCACTGAGACCTCCAGTTGCCACATCCTGCACTTGTGAAGCAGGCACATCTTGATATGGAGCGCGGGCTTGCCGCGCTCTTCTGTTCTGAAACCATATGTGGATCGTGTCCTCATTCAAACCTGTCCTTTGGCCCAGCTGCTCCCTGGTAGCAAAGCCTGGCAACGGGTTCCTCTCAAAGGCTTGCACTAGGATCCTGCGCTGTTGCAAGATGAGTCGAGTGCGAGGCCTTTTGCTGTCCGAGGGCATGCTGCTACCTTGTGACTTGGAGCCAAACCCTTCCTCGAGCTCTTGGGAGGCTAGCGGAATGGAGCCTCTGCTGGACCGCTTTGGGCCGTGCCTCACCTCTCCAGTGCGACTTCTTTGGTTCTGAAGCCACACTCGGATGCGGGATGCAGGGAGCTGTTTTTGCCTGGCCAGTTACTGCCTGTCCCAGAAGCTCGGGTATTTGTTCTTGCTGAAAGCTGATAGCAGGGCCTTCTTTTGCCAGGCCTGCCAAACCGTCTTCCTGCGCCGGGATTCCAGCAGCACACAGCTGCTATCCACATTGCTTCCAGCTTCCATGCTCCTAAGGATTCGATGCCAGGAGTCCTCAAGCTGGAGAATATAGTCAGGACCGCTCCAGAGCAAGCGCAAGCTTCAGCAAATGCCAGCCGTAGGGCTGGGACCCCTGCCCTTAAATACCTCTCTCTCTGCTCCCGGAGCTCCGCCCACTCGAAAGGAGCCGTGGGCTACAGTCGTCCTCCTTGAATCAAGGTCATGCCAGGAAGCTCTACACCTGCCAAGCCTCCCACCTGAGAACGGGAGACCCGGAACAATACCTCAAGAAACCTATCAGACTCAGCAAAGTCTCTCCCAAAGTCTCGCAGTCCCTTGCATGCCATTCTGGACACAGAACAAGGAAGCACAATAAATGTCCTAGGAATCAAGAATCCAGCAGACAGATCGTCCAAGGAGGGAGCACCATAGGTCCTTCCTGGCTTTGGGCAGAGTATCCAGGAAATCGTGGAGGTGGTAAGCCGGCTTCAGAAGAGGAAGGCAGAGTGGACTGTTCCTTAGGTGGTATCACTAGCCAAGTTGAAGACGTGCTGATCTCATCCCATCTGGATCCACACAGGTTGGAAAGAGAAGACACCCAACTGAGGATCCCAACCACATGTTCTGAGACCCAAGGACATCACTTCCAGGGGTCATGCAAGTCATGGCACTTCCTTCCTGCTTGTAGGGCTAGGTGGTAGTTGGGAGCAACAGAACAATATTGAACCGAGAGAAGAGAATAGCACATGCAGAAAGAAAGTCTTTTACACAGGCAAATAGGACGAAAACCACAATAGTTCATGTAGAGATACGGGAATGCGTATTCATGTATTTACTGTCAGACCAGTTGGGCCAGATTTTCAGGAATTCTCACAATTAACATGTTCCATGAAACACAGGCGCAAACACACACACACACACACACACACACACACACAAACAGACACACATATACACACAAATAACACAAATAGAAATAGCACACACACACAACAAAGCACACACACACGCACACACAAACACACACACATACACACACAGAGATAACACAAATACAAATAACACACACACAAAACAAGCACACACAGAGACACTCACACATGCACATGCAAACACACACAAATAACACAAATACAAATAACACACACATACACACACACACTCACACACACACACACACACACACACACACACACACACACACGAGCATACACAAAAACCGGGCCAGCAAGTCTGACTTGTGAATGTGGAACAAAAGACCCAAAACCTGTGCTGAAAGACCTGTATAAGCCCTATGCTCCTTGAGGCTATGTGGCTGCATGCACCCAAGGACAACTGCCTACCTCTAGGCAATTGCAGTCTTCAGGAGGGTTTGGAGGGACCTCACATTAGGGAATGCAGGGCCGTGCTAGGCTTGAGAAACTCAAGAATAAAAGACGGATACCTGAGAGTGTGGGATACACCTCACTGTGGGAGGAGGAAGGTATTCGGCTCGTCTGATTGAATCAGTGTCAATCCTGGAATGAATTGTTCACGATACTTTGGTTGCACTCCATTTCCAGGATGATGTTCATTTACAGTTTTGTGGCCTTACACACACTCTTCTTTAGGTTGACATTTTCCCTGCTTGTTTGCTTTAGCAAACAGTGCCATGTCTGCATTGAACACTGATCAGCTTTCCTTGTTATTTCCCTTTCAGACCTCTCATCCTGCCTCACTGCCTTCCCAAGTCTTACCCTCCTTTGAATTGGAAAGCTCATGCCTAAAGCAAACAGCCAATTCAACCACCCATACAAACACACAAGCAAACAAGCAAGCAAGCAAACAAACAAACAATGCAAAACTTTATTGAATGCAATGGGAAGTAGAACAAAGCAAGACAAAACAAAACAAAAGTAAACTAAACAAATGTGCTAGGAGTACATATAGAATGGGTGGTTTGTTAGTCAACTCACAGCTAAGCATAAGGCATTGGTAAGAAGTGCAGCAGTTCTTAGTCCCAAGGAAGAAGTCTTCATAACTCCTTCCTGGTTCAGTGTCCTGAGATGTGTAGCCTATACCTGGTGACCCATGAGATTTCCTGGAGTCTGCTGGAGCCAGTTCAATGGTGTGTTCTGTCAGTTGGGCTTTTCATTAGGCCTCCTTGATGTTTGAGGAGTCCCTGGTGATCTTGCCCTGTGCTCCTTCAGCAGAATCCCATGCTCAGAGCCCGTTTCCTCATCCCAGGGTCCTCATGTAGGCACTGCACATGGAATACCCACCTGCATTTCCTCCTTCTAGTAAGCAAGATGCCTTCCATCAAAAGCACCCACTGTAATAGGGGTTTTGATGCATATACTTTTTGGGCTGTCTACATGCTCAAGTGTTGATTGCGGGTGTCTTCTGGATAGGAGCTTCCAGGCTGGGACTCAGAGAATATCCAGCAGAGCCTCATATTCTTCTTGAGAGAGAGGCAGCTCAGGTGTTGCATCCATTTGCTGAACTGCACCTTCCAGATGTACAGGGCCTGGGGAGAGCGTCTCCACTCGAACTTCCATCAGCAGTTGATCCAGGAAGAGTTCCAGAGGGCCCCTGTTGCATCCCTGAGTGAGAGCCTGTTCTTGGCCTTGTCCTTCAGGCTGTGCCCATTGTGGTAGCTGAGACTCTCTGGAGAAATTGGTTGGGTCGCTATAACTTGAGGATTCCTTGGAAACACAGTCCGTGGCAGCCAGTTGCAAGAAGGTTTCCTGGACAACCCCGTGCTCCTTGCCACCAGGATTTCCATCCAGATCCACAGGGAATGGCCTGTCACCCTCCACTTGGTCTTCTTCCAGCAGTTCATCAAGGAGGAGTTCCAGAGTTCCTGGCTCGTATGCTTGTGTGGCTGTCTGTGATTGGCTTCGTCCTTCGGGCAGTGCCACTTGGGGATGCTGGGACTCTTCGTGGAAGTGGGGCTGGTCGCTGGAGCTCGAGTTCTCCATGCCCACAACTCCTGCAGCAGCCATCAATAACAGGTTGTCCGGTGCTGCCTCATCCTTGCCACTGAGACCTCCAGTTGCCACATCCTGCACTTGTGAAGCAGGCACATCTTGATCTGGAGCGCGGGCTTGCCGCGCTCTTCTGTTCTGAAACCATATGTGGATCGTGTCCTCATTCAAACCTGTCCTTTGGCCCAGCTGCTCCTTGGTAGCAAAGCCTGGCAACGGGTTCCTCTCAAAGGCTTGCACTAGGATCCTGCGCTGTTGCAAGTTGAGTCGAGTGCGAGGCCTTCTGCTGTCCGAGGGCATGCTGCTACCTTGTGACCTGGAGCCAAACCCTTCCTCGAGCTCTTGGGAGGCTAGCGGAATGGAGCCTCTGCTGGACCGCTTTGGGCCGTGCCTCACCTCTCCAGTGCGACTTCTTTGGTTCTGAAACCACACTCGGATGCGGGACACAGGGAGCTGTATTTGCCTGGCCAGTTCCTGCCTGTCCCAGAAGCTCGGGTATTTGTTCTTGCTGAAAGCTGATAGCAGGGCCTTCCTTTGCCAGGCCTGCCAAACCGTCTTCCTGCGCCGGGATTCCCGCAGCACACAGCTGCTATCCACATTGCTTCCAGCTTCCATGCTCCTAAGGATTCGATGCCAGGAGTCCTCAAGCTGAAGAATATAGTCAGGACCGCTCCAGAGCAAGCGCAAGATTGAGCAAATGCCAGCCGTAGGGCTGGGACCCCTGCCCTTAAATACCTCTCTCTCTGCTCCCGGAGCTCCGCCCACTCGAAAGTAGCCGTGGGCTACAGTCGTCCTCCTTGAATCAAGGTCATGCCAGGAAGCTCTACACCTGCCAAGCCTCCCACCTGAGAACGGGAGACCCGGAACAAGACCTCAAGAAACCTATCAGACTCAGCAAAGTCTCTCCCAAAGTCTCGCAGTCCCTTGCATGCCATTCTGGACACAGAACAAGGAAGCACAATAAATGTCCTAGGAATCAAGAATCCAGCAGACACATCGTCCAAGGAGGGAGCACCATAGGTCCTTCCTGGCTTTGGGCAGAGTATCCAGGAAATCGTGGAGGTGGTAAGCCGGCTTCAGAAGAGGAAGGCAGAGTGGACTGTGCCTTAGGTGGTATCACTAGCCAAGTTGAATCCGTGCTGATTTCATCCCATCTGGATCCACACAGGTTGGAAAGAGAAGACCCCCCAACTGAGGATCCCAAGCACTTGTCCTGAGAACCAAGGATATCACTTCCAGGGGTCATGCAAGTCATGGCACTTCTTTCCTTCTTGTAGGGCTAGGTGGTAGTTGGGAGCAACAGAACTCTATTAAACCGAGAGAAGAGAATAGCACATGCAGAAAGAAAGTCTTTTACACAGGCAAATAGGCCAAAAACCACAATAGTTCATGTAGAGATTCGGGAATGCGCATTCATGCATTTCCTGTCAGAACAGTTGGGCCAGATTTTCAGGAATTCTCACCATTAACATGTTAAATGCAAACAAAGGTGCAAACACACACACACACACACACACACACACACACACGCAAACACACACACAGACACATACAAATAACACAAATAGAAATAGCACACACACAACAAAGCACACACACGCACACACAAACACACACAGGCACACACAAACACACACATACAAACACAGAGATAACACAATTACAAATAAAACACACACAAAACAAGCACACACACACAGACACTCACACATGCACATGCAAACACACACAAATAACAGAAATACAAATAACACACACATACACATACACACTCAGACACACACACACACACACACACAAACACACACGAGCATACACAAAAACCGGGCCAGCAAGTCTGACTTGTGAATGTGGAACAAAAGACCCAAACCTGTGCTGAAAGACCTGTATAAGCCCTATGCTCCTTGAGGCAATGTGGCTGCATGCACCCAAGGACAACTGCCTACCTCTAGGCAATTGCAGTCTTCAGGTGGGTTTGGAGGGACCTCACATTAGGGAATGCAGGGCCGTGCTAGGCTTGGGAAACTCAAGGATAAAAGACGGATACCTGAGAGTGTGGGATACACCTCACTGTGGGAGGAGGAAGGTATTCGGCTTGTCTGATTGAATCAGTGTCAATCCTGGAATGAATTGTTCACGATACTTTGTTTGCACTCCATTTCCAGGATGATGTTCATTTACAGATTTGTGGCCTTAACACACTCTTCTTTAGGTTGACATTTTCCCTGCTTGTTTGCTTTAGCAAACAGTGCCATGTCTGCATTGAACACAGATCAGCTTTCCTTGTTATTTCCCTTTCAGACCTCTCATCCTGCCTCACTGCCTTCCCAAGTCTTACCACCCTTTGAATTGGAAAGCTCATGCCTAAAGCAAACAGCCAATTCAACCACCCATACAAACACACAAGCAAACAAGCAAGCAAGCAAACAAACAAACAATGCAAAACTTTTTGAATGCAATGGGAAGTAGAACAAAGCAAGACAAAACAAAACAAAAGTAAACTAAACAAATGTGCTAGGAGTACATATAGAATGGGTGGTTTGTTAGTCAACTCACAGCTAAGCATAAGGCATTGGTAAGAAGTGCAGCAGTTCTTAGTCCCAAGGAAGAAGTCTTCATAACTCCTTCCTGGTTCAGTGTCCTGAGATGTGTAGCCTATACCTGGTGACCCATGAGATTTCCTGGAGTCTGCTGGAGCCAGTTCAGTGGTGTGTTCTGTCAGTTGGGCTTTTCATTAGGCCTCCTTGATGTTTTAGGAGTCCCTGGCGATCTTGCCCTGTGCTCCTTCAGCAGAATCCCATGCTCAGAGCCCGTTTCCTCATCCCAGGGTCCTCATGTAGGCACTGCACATGGAAAACCCACGTGCATTTCCTCCTTCTAGTAAGCAAGATGCCTTCCATCGAAAGCACCCACTGTAATAGGGGTTTTGATGCATATACTTTTTGGGCTGTCTACATTCTCAAGTGTTGATTGCGGGTGTCTTCTGGATAGGAGCTTCCAGGCTGGGACTCAGAGAATATCCAGCAGAGCCTCATATACTTCTTGAGAGAGAGGCAGCTCAGGTGTTGCATCCATTTGCTGAACTGCACCTTCCAGATGTACAGGGCCTGGGGAGAGCGTCTCCACTCGAACTTCCATCAGCAGTTGATCCAGGAAGAGTTCCAGAGGGCCCCTGTTGCATCCCTGAGTGAGAGCCTGTTCTTGGCCTTGTCCTTCAGGCTGTGCCCATTGTGGTAGCTGAGACTCTCTGGAGAAATTGGTTGGGTCGCTATAACTTGAGGATTCCTTGGAAACACAGTCCGTGGCAGCCAGTTGCAAGATGGTTTCCTGGACAACCCCGTGCTCCTTGCCACCAGGATTTCCATCCAGAACCACAGGGAATGGCCTGTCACCCTCCACTTGGTCTTCTTCCAGCAGTTCATCAAGGAGGAGTTCCAGAGTTCCTGGCACGTATGCTTGAGTGGCTGTCTGTGATTGGCCTCGTCCTTCGGGCAGTGCCACTTGGGGATGCTGGACTCTTTGTGGAAGTGGGGCTGGTCGCTGGAGCTCGAGTTCTCCATGCCCACACCTCCTGCAGCAGCCATCAATAACAGGTTGTCCGGTGTGCCTCATCCTTGCCACTGAGACCTCCAGTTGCCACATCCTGCACTTGTGAAGCAGGCACATCTTGATATGGAGCGCGGGCTTGCCGCGCTCTTCTGTTCTGAAACCATATGTGGATCGTGTCCTCATTCAAACCTGTCCTTTGGCCCAGCTGCTCCCTGGTAGCAAAGCCTGGCAACGGGTTCCTCTCAAAGGCTTGCACTAGGATCCTTCGCTGTTGCAAGTTGAGTCGAGTGCGAGGCCTTTTGCTGTCCGAGGGCATGCTGCTACCTTGTGACTTGGAGCCAAACCCTTCCTCGAGCTCTTGGGAGGCTAGCGGAATGGAGCCTCTGCTGGACCGCTTTGGGCCGTGCCTCACCTCTCCAGTGCGACTTCTTTGGTTCTGAAACCACACTCGGATGCGGGACGCAGGGAGCTGTTTTTGCCTGGCCAATTACTGCCTGTCCCAGAAGCTCGGGTATTTGTTCTTGCTGAAAGCTGATAGCAGGGCCTTCTTTTGCCAGGCCTGCCAAACCGTCTTCCTGCGCCGGGATTCCAGCAGCACACAGCTGCTATCCACATTGCTTCCAGCTTCCATGCTCCTAAGGATTCGATGCCAGGAGTCCTCAAGCTGGAGAATATAGTCAGGACCGCTCCAGAGCAAGCGCAAGCTTCAGCAAATGCCAGCCGTAGGGCTGGGACCCCTGCCCTTAAATACCTCTCTCTCTGCTCCCGGAGCTCCGCCCACTCGAAAGGAGCCGTGGGCTACAGTCGTCCTCCTTGAATCAAGGTCATGCCAGGAAGCTCTACACCTGCCAAGCCTCCCACCTGAGAACGGGAGACCCGGAACAATACCTCAAGAAACCTATCAGACTCAGCAAAGTCTCTCCCAAAGTCTCGCAGTCCCTTGCATGCCATTCTGGACACAGAACAAGGAAGCACAATAAATGTCCTAGGAATCAAGAATCCAGCAGACAGATCGTCCAAGGAGGGAGCACCATAGGTCCTTCCTGGCTTTGGGCAGAGTATCCAGGAAATCGTGGAGGTGGTAAGCCGGCTTCAGAAGAGGAAGGCAGAGTGGACTGTTCCTTAGGTGGTATCACTAGCCAAGTTGAATCCGTGCTGATCTCATCCCATCTGGATCCACACAGGTTGGAAAGAGAAGACACCCAACTGAGGATCCCAACCACATGTTCTGAGACCCAAGGACATCACTTCCAGTGGTCATGCAAGTCATGGCACTTCCTTCCTGCTTGTAGGGCTAGGTGGTAGTTGGGAGCAACAGAACAATATTGAACCGAGAGAAGAGAATAGCACATGCAGAAAGAAAGTCTTTTACACAGGCAAATAGGACGAAAACCACAATAGTTCATGTAGAGATACGGGAATGCGTATTCATGTATTTACTGTCAGACCAGTTGGGCCAGATTTTCAGGAATTCTCACAATTAACATGTTCCATGAAACACAGGTGCAAACACACACACACACACACACACACACACACACACAAACAGACACACATATACACACAAATAACACAAATAGAAATAGCACACACACACAACAAAGCACACACACACGCACACACAAACACACACACATACACACACAGAGATAACACAAATACAAATAACACACACACAAAACAAGCACACACAGAGACACTCACACATGCACATGCAAACACACACAAATAACACAAATACAAATAACACACACATACACACACACACTCACACACACACACACACACACACACACACACACACACACACACACACGAGCATACACAAAAACCGGGCCAGCAAGTCTGACTTGTGAATGTGGAACAAAAGACCCAAAACCTGTGCTGAAAGACCTGTATAAGCCCTATGCTCCTTGAGGCTATGTGGCTGCATGCACCCAAGGACAACTGCCTACCTCTAGGCAATTGCAGTCTTCAGGAGGGTTTGGAGGGACCTCACATTAGGGAATGCAGGGCCGTGCTAGGCTTGAGAAACTCAAGAATAAAAGACGGATACCTGAGAGTGTGGGATACACCTCACTGTGGGAGGAGGAAGGTATTCGGCTCGTCTGATTGAATCAGTGTCAATCCTGGAATGAATTGTTCACGATACTTTGGTTGCACTCCATTTCCAGGATGATGTTCATTTACAGTTTTGTGGCCTTACACACACTCTTCTTTAGGTTGACATTTTCCCTGCTTGTTTGCTTTAGCAAACAGTGCCATGTCTGCATTGAACACTGATCAGCTTTCCTTGTTATTTCCCTTTCAGACCTCTCATCCTGCCTCACTGCCTTCCCAAGTCTTACCACCCTTTGAATTGGAAAGCTCATGCCTAAAGCAAACAGCCAATTCAACCACCCATACAAACACACAAGCAAACAAGCAAGCAAGCAAACAAACAAACAATGCAAAACTTTATTGAATGCAATGGGAAGTAGAACAAAGCAAGACAAAACAAAACAAAAGTAAACTAAACAAATGTGCTAGGAGTACATATAGAATGGGTGGTTTGTTAGTCAACTCACAGCTAAGCATAAGGCATTGGTAAGAAGTGCAGCAGTTCTTAGTCCCAAGGAAGAAGTCTTCATAACTCCTTCCTGGTTCAGTGTCCTGAGATGTGTAGCCTATACCTGGTGACCCATGAGATTTCCTGGAGTCTGCTGGAGCCAGTTCAATGGTGTATTCTGTCAGTTGGGCTTTTCATTAGGCCTCCTTGATGTTTGAGGAGTCCCTGGTGATCTTGCCCTGTGCTCCTTCAGCAGAATCCCATGCTCAGAGCCCGTTTCCTCATCCCAGGGTCCTCATGTAGGCACTGCACATGGAATACCCACCTGCATTTCCTCCTTCTAGTAAGCAAGATGCCTTCCATCAAAAGCACCCACTGTAATAGGGGTTTTGATGCATATACTTTTTGGGCTGTCTACATGCTCAAGTGTTGATTGCGGGTGTCTTCTGGATAGGAGCTTCCAGGCTGGGACTCAGAGAATATCCAGCAGAGCCTCATATTCTTCTTGAGAGAGAGGCAGCTCAGGTGTTGCATCCATTTGCTGAACTGCACCTTCCAGATGTACAGGGCCTGGGGAGAGCGTCTCCACTCGAACTTCCATCAGCAGTTGATCCAGGAAGAGTTCCAGAGGGCCCCTGTTGCATCCCTGAGTGAGAGCCTGTTCTTGGCCTTGTCCTTCAGGCTGTGCCCATTGTGGTAGCTGAGACTCTCTGGAGAAATTGGTTGGGTCGATATAACTTGAGGATTCCTTGGAAACACAGTCCGTGGCAGCCAGTTGCAAGAAGGTTTCCTGGACAACCCCGTGCTCCTTGCCACCAGGATTTCCATCCAGATCCACAGGGAATGGCCTGTCACCCTCCACTTGGTCTTCTTCCAGCAGTTCATCAAGGAGGAGTTCCAGAGTTCCTGGCTCGTATGCTTGAGTGGCTGTCTGTGATTGGCTTCGTCCTTCGGGCAGTGCCACTTGGGGATGCTGGGACTCTTCGTGGAAGTGGGGCTGGTCGCTGGAGCTCGAGTTCTCCATGCCCACAACTCCTGCAGCAGCCATCAATAACAGGTTGTCCGGTGCTGCCTCATCCTTGCCACTGAGACCTCCAGTTGCCACATCCTGCACTTGTGAAGCAGGCACATCTTGATCTGGAGCGCGGGCTTGCCGCGCTCTTCTGTTCTGAAACCATATGTGGATCGTGTCTTCATTCAAACCTGTCCTTTGGCCCAGCTGCTCCTTGGTAACAAAGCCTGGCAACGGGTTCCTCTCAAAGGCTTGCACTAGGATCCTGCGCTGTTGCAAGTTGAGTCGAGTGCGAGGCCTTCTGCTGTCCGAGGGCATGCTGCTACCTTGTGACCTGGAGCCAAACCCTTCCTCGAGCTCTTGGGAGGCTAGCGGAATGGAGCCTCTGCTGGACCGCTTTGGGCCGTGCCTCACCTCTCCAGTGCGACTTCTTTGGTTCTGAAACCACACTCGGATGCGGGACACAGGGAGCTGTATTTGCCTGGCCAGTTCCTGCCTGTCCCAGAAGCTCGGGTATTTGTTCTTGCTGAAAGCTGATAGCAGTGCCTTCCTTTGCCAGGCCTGCCAAACCGTCTTCCTGCGCCGGGATTCCCGCAGCACACAGCTGCTATCCACATTGCTTCCAGCTTCCATGCTCCTAAGGATTCGATGCCAGGAGTCCTCAAGCTGAAGAATATAGTCAGGACCGCTCCAGAGCAAGCGCAAGATTGAGCAAATGCCAGCCGTAGGGCTGGGACCCCTGCCCTTAAATACCTCTCTCTCTGCTCCCGGAGCTCCGCCCACTCGAAAGTAGCCGTGGGCTACAGTCGTCCTCCTTGAATCAAGGTCATGCCAGGAAGCTCTACACCTGCCAAGCCTCCCACCTGAGAACGGGAGACCCGGAACAAGACCTCAAGAAACCTATCAGACTCAGCAAAGTCTCTCCCAAAGTCTCGCAGTCCCTTGCATGCCATTCTGGACACAGAACAAGGAAGCACAAAAAATGTCCTAGGAATCAAGAATCCAGCAGACAGATCGTCCAAGGAGGGAGCACCATAGGTCCTTCCTGGCTTTGGGCAGAGTATCCAGGAAACCGTGGAGGTGGTAAGCAGGCTTCAGAAGAGGAAGGCAGAGTGGACTGTGCCTTAGGTGGTATCACTAGCCAGTTGAATCCGTGCTGATCTCATCCCATCTGGATCCACACAGGTTGGAAAGAGAAGACCCCCCAACTGAGGATCCCAACCACTTGTCCTGAGAACCAAGGACATCACTTCCAGGGGTCATGCAAGTGATGGCACTTCTTTCCTTCTTGTAGGGCTAGGTGGTAGTTGGGAGCAACAGAACTCTATTAAACCGAGAGAAGAGAATAGCACATGCAGAAAGAAAGTCTTTTACACAGGCAAATAGGCCAAAAACCACAATAGTTCATGTAGAGATTCGGGAGTGCACATTCATGCATTTCCTGTCAGAACAGTTGGGCCAGATTTTCTGGAATTCTCACCATTAACATGTTAAATGCAAACAAAGGCGCAAACACACACACACACACACACACACACACACACACACACGCAAAGACACACACAGACACATACAAATAACACAAATAGAAATAGCACACACACAACAAAGCACACACACACGCACACACAGGCACACACAGGCACACACAAACACACACACATACACACACAGAGATAACACAAATACAAATAACACACACACAAAACAAGCACACACACAGACACTCACACATGCACATGCAAACACACACAAATAACACAAATACAAATAACACACACATACACACACACACTCACACACACACACACACACACACACGAGCATACACAAAAACCGGGCCAGCAAGTCTGACTTGTAAATGTGGAACAAAAGACCCAAAACCTGTGCTGAAAGACCTGTATAAGCCCTATGCTCCTTGAGGCAATGTGGCTGCATGCACCCAAGGACAACTGCCTACCTCTAGGCAATTGCAGTCTTCAGGTGGGTTCGGAGGGACCTCACATTAGGGAATGCAGGGCCGTGCTAGGCTTGGGAAACTCAAGGATAAAAGACGGATACCTGAGAGTGTGGGAAACACCTCACTGTGGGAGGAGGAAGGTATTCGGCTTGTCTGATTGAATCAGTGTCAATCCTGGAATGAATTGTTCACGATACTTTGGTTGCACTCCATTTCCAGGATGATGTTCATTTACAATTTTGTGGCCTTAACACATTCTTCTTTAAGTTGACATTTTCCCCGCTTGTTTGCTTTAGCAAACAGTGCCAGGTCTGCATTGAACACTGATCAGCTTTCCTTGTTATTTCCCTTTCAGACCTCTCATCCCGCCTCACTGCCTTCCCAAGTCTTACCACCCTTTGAATTGGAAAGCTCATGCCTAAACCAAACAGCCAATTCAACCACCCATACAAACACACAAGCAAACAAGCAAGCAAGCAAACAAACAAACAATGCAAACCTTTATTGAATGCAATGGGAAGTAGAACAAAGCAAGACAAAACAAAACAAAAGTAAACTAAACAAATGTGCTAGGAGTACATATAGAATGGGTGGTTTGTTAGTCAACTCACTGCTAAGCATAAGGCATTGGTAAGAAGTGCAGCAGTTCTTAGTCCCAAGGAAGAAGTCTTCATAACTCCTTCCTGGTTCAGTGTCCTGAGATGTGTAGCCTATACCTGGTGACCCATGAGATTTCCTGGAGTCTGATGGAGCCAGTTCAATGGTGTGTTCTGTTAGTTGGCCTTTTCATTAGGCCTCCTTGATGTTTTAGGAGTCCCTGGTGATCTTGCCCTCTGCCCCTTCAGCAGAATCCCATGCTCAGAGCCCGTTTCCTCGTCCCAGGGTCCTCATGTAGGCACTGCACATGGAAAACCCACGTGCATTTCCTCCTTCTAGTAAGCAAGATGCCTTCCATCGAAAGCACCCACTGTAATAGGGGTTTTGATGCATATACTTTTTGGGCTGTCTATATTCTCAAGTGTTGATTGCGGGTGTCTTCTGGATAGGAGCTTCCAGGCTGGGACTCAGAGAATATCCAGCAGAGCCTCATATTCTTCTTGAGAGAGAGGCAGCTCAGGTGTTGCATCCATTTACTGAACTGCACCTTCCAGATGTACAGGGCCTGGGGAGAGCGTCTCCATTCGAACTTCCATCAGCAGTTGATCCAGGAAGAGTTCCAGAGGGCCCCTGTTGCATCCCTGAGTGAGAGCCTGTTCTTGGCCTTGTCCTTCAGGCTGTGCCCATTGTGGTAGCTGAGACTCTCTGGAGAAATTGGTTGGGTCGCTAAAACTTGAGGATTCCTTGGAAACACAGTCCGTGGCAGCCAGTTGCAAGGTGGTTTCCTGGACAACCCCGTGCTCCTTGCCACCAGGATTTCCATCCAGATCCACAGGGAATGGCCTGTCACCCTCCACTTGGTCTTCTTCCAGCAGTTCATCAAGGAGGAGTTCCAGAGTTCCTGGCTCGTATGCTTGAGTGGCTGTCTGTGATTGGCCTCGTCCTTCGGGCAGTGCCACTTGGGGATGCTGGGACTCTTCGTGGAAGTGGGGCTGGTCGCTGGAGCTCGAGTTCTCCATGCCCACACCTCTTGCAGCAGCCATCAGTAACAGGTTGTCCGGTGCTGCCTCATCCTTGCCACTGAGTCCTCCAGTTGCCACATCCTGCACTTGTGAAGCAGGCACATCTTGATCTGGAGCGCGGGCTTGCCGCGCTCTTCTGTTCTGAAACCATATGTGGATCGTGTCCTCATTCAAACCTGTCCTTTGGCCCAGCTGCTCCCTGGTAGCAAAGCCTGGCAACGGGTTCCTCTCAAAGGCTTGTACTAGGATCCTGCGCTGTTGCAAGTTGAGTCGAGTGCGAGGCCTTCTGCTGTCCGAGGGCATGCTGCTACCTTGTGACCAGGAGCCAAACCCTTCCTCGAGCTCTTGGGAGGCTAGCGGAATGGAGCCTCTGCTGGACCGCTTTGGGCCGTGCCTCACCTCTCCAGTGCGACTTCTTTGGTTCTGAAACCACACTCGGATGCGGGACGCAGGGAGCTGTATTTGCCTGGCCAGTTCCTGCCTGTCCCAGAAGCTCGGGTATTGGTTCTTGCTGAAAGCTGATAGCAGGGCCTTCTTTTGCCAGGCCTGCCAAACCGTCTTCCTGCGCCGGGATTCCCGCAGCACACAGCTGCTATCCACATTGCTTCCAGCTTCCATGCTCCTAAGGATTCGATGCCAGGAGTCCTCAAGCTGGAGAATATAGTCAGGACCGCTCCAGAGCAAGCGCAAGCTTCAGCAAATGCCAGCCGTAGGGCTGGGACCCCTGCCCTTAAATACCTCTCTCTCTGCTCCCGGAGCTCCGCCCACTCGAAAGGAGCCGTGGGCTACAGTCGACTCCAGACCCTTGAATCAAGGTCATGCCACGACGCTTTACACCTGCCACACCTCCCACCTGAGAACAGGAGACCCGGAACAAGACCTCCAGAAACCTATCAGACTCAGCAAAGTCTCTCCCAAAGTCTCGCAGTCCCTTGCATGCCATTCTGGACACAGAACAAGGAAGCACAAAAAATGTCCTAGGAATCAAGAATCCAGCAGACAGATCGTCCAAGGAGGGAGCACCATAGGTCCTTCCTGGCTTTGGGCAGAGTATCCAGGAAACCGTGGAGGTGGTAAGCAGGCTTCAGAAGAGGAAGGCAGAGTGGACTGTGCCTTAGGTGGTATCACTAGCCAGTTGAATCCGTGCTGATCTCATCCCATCTGGATCCACACAGGTTGGAAAGAGAAGACCCCCCAACTGAGGATCCCAACCACTTGTCCTGAGAACCAAGGACATCACTTCCAGGGGTCATGCAAGTGATGGCACTTCTTTCCTTCTTGTAGGGCTAGGTGGTAGTTGGGAGCAACAGAACTCTATTAAACCGAGAGAAGAGAATAGCACATGCAGAAAGAAAGTCTTTTACACAGGCAAATAGGCCAAAAACCACAATAGTTCATGTAGAGATTCGGGAGTGCACATTCATGCATTTCCTGTCAGAACAGTTGGGCCAGATTTTCTGGAATTCTCACCATTAACATGTTAAATGCAAACAAAGGCGCAAACACACACACACACACACACACACACACACACACACACACGCAAAGACACACACAGACACATACAAATAACACAAATAGAAATAGCACACACACAACAAAGCACACACACACGCACACACAGGCACACACAGGCACACACAAACACACACACATACACACACAGAGATAACACAAATACAAATAACACACACACAAAACAAGCACACACACAGACACTCACACATGCACATGCAAACACACACAAATAACACAAATACAAATAACACACACATACACACACACACTCACACACACACACACACACACACACGAGCATACACAAAAACCGGGCCAGCAAGTCTGACTTGTAAATGTGGAACAAAAGACCCAAAACCTGTGCTGAAAGACCTGTATAAGCCCTATGCTCCTTGAGGCAATGTGGCTGCATGCACCCAAGGACAACTGCCTACCTCTAGGCAATTGCAGTCTTCAGGTGGGTTCGGAGGGACCTCACATTAGGGAATGCAGGGCCGTGCTAGGCTTGGGAAACTCAAGGATAAAAGACGGATACCTGAGAGTGTGGGATACACCTCACTGTGGGAGGAGGAAGGTATTCGGCTTGTCTGATTGAATCAGTGTCAATCCTGGAATGAATTGTTCACGATACTTTGGTTGCACTCCATTTCCAGGATGATGTTCATTTACAATTTTGTGGCCTTAACACACTCTTCTTTAAGTTGACATTTTCCCTGCTTGTTTGCTTTAGCAAACAGTGCCATGTCTGCATTGAACACTGATCAGCTTTCCTTGTTATTTCCCTTTCAGACCTCTCATCCCGCCTCACTGCCTTCCCAAGTCTTACCACCCTTTGAATTGGAAAGCTCATGCCTAAACCAAACAGCCAATTCAACCACCCATACAAACACACAAGCAAACAAGCAAGCAAGCAAACAAACAAACAATGCAAACCTTTATTGAATGTAATGGGAAGTAGAACAAAGCAAGACAAAACAAAACAAAAGTAAACTAAACAAATGTGCTAGGAGTACATATAGAATGGGTGGTTTGTTAGTCAACTCACTGCTAAGCATAAGGCATTGGTAAGAAGTGCAGCAGTTCTTAGTCCCAAGGAAGAAGTCTTCATAACTCCTTCCTGGTTCAGTGTCCTGAGATGTGTAGCCTATACCTGGTGACCCATGAGATTTCCTGGAGTCTGATGGAGCCAGTTCAATGGTGTGTTCTGTCAGTTGGCCTTTTCATTAGGCCTCCTTGATGTTTTAGGAGTCCCTGGTGAACTTGCCCTCTGCCCCTTCAGCAGAATCCCATGCTCAGAGCCCGTTTCCTCGTCCCAGGGTCCTCATGTAGGCACTGCACATGAAATACCCACGTGCATTTCCTCCTTCTAGTAAGCAAGATGCCTTCCATCGAAAGCACCCACTGTAATAGGGGTTTTGATGCATATACTTTTTGGGCTGTCTATATTCTCAAGTGTTGATTGCGGGTGTCTTCTGGATAGGAGCTTCCAGGCTGGGACTCAGAGAATATCCAGCAGAGCCTCATATTCTTCTTGAGAGAGAGGCAGCTCAGGTGTTGCATCCATTTGCTGAACTGCACCTTCCAGATGTACAGGGCCTGGGGAGAGCGTCTCCATTCGAACATCCATCAGCAGTTGATCCAGGAAGAGTTCCAGAGGGCCCCTGTTGCATCCCTGAGTGAGAGCCTGTTCTTGGCCTTGTCGTTCAGGCTGTGCCCATTGTGGTAGCTGAGACTCTCTGGAGAAATTGGTTGGGTCGCTAAAACTTGAGGATTCCTTGGAAACACAGTCCGTGGCAGCCAGTTGCAAGGTGGTTTCCTGGACAACCCCGTGCTCCTTGCCACCAGGATTTCCATCCAGATCCACAGGGAATGGCCTGTCACCCTCCACTTGGTCTTCTTCCAGCAGTTCATCAAGGAGGAGTTCCAGAGTTCCTGGCTCGTATGCTTGAGTGGCTGTTTGTGATTGGCCTCGTCCTTCGGGCAGTGCCACTTGGGGATGCTGGGACTCTTCGTGGAAGTGGGGCTGGTCGATGGAGCTCGAGTTCTCCATGCCCACACCTCTTGCAGCAGCCATCAGTAACAGGTTGTCCGGTGCTGCCTCATCCTTGCCACTGAGACCTCCAGTGCCACATCCTGCACTTGTGAAGCAGGCACATCTTGATCTGGAGCGCGGGCTTGCCGCACTCTTCTGTTCTGAAACCATATGTGGATCGTGTCCTCATTCAAACCTGTCCTTTGGCCCAGCTGCTCCCTGGTAGCAAAGCCTGGCAACGGGTTCCTCTCAAAGGCTTGTACTAGGATCCTGCGCTGTTGCAAGTTGAGTCGAGTGCGAGGCCTTCTGCTGTCCGAGGGCATGCTGCTACCTTGTGACCAGGAGCCAAACCCTTCCTCGAGCTCTTGGGAGGCTAGCGGAATGGAGCCTCTGCTGGACCGCTTTGGGCCGTGCCTCACCTCTCCAGTGCGACTTCTTTGGTTCTGAAACCACACTCGGATGCGGGACGCAGGGAGCTGTATTTGCCTGGCCAGTTCCTGCCTGTCCCAGAAGCTCGGGTATTGGTTCTTGCTGAAAGCTGATAGCAGGGCCTTCTTTTGCCAGGCCTGCCAAACCGTCTTCCTGCGCCGGGATTCCCGCAGCACACAGCTGCTATCCACATTGCTTCCAGCTTCCATGCTCCTAAGGATTCGATGCCAGGAGTCCTCAAGCTGGAGAATATAGTCAGGACCGCTCCAGAGCAAGCGCAAGCTTCAGCAAATGCCAGCCGTAGGGCTGGGACCCCTGCCCTTAAATACCTCTCTCTCTGCTCCCGGAGCTCCGCCCACTCGAAAGGAGCCGTGGGCTACAGTCGACTCCAGACCCTTGAATCAAGGTCATGCCACGACGCTTTACACCTGCCACACCTCCCACCTGAGAACAGGAGACCCGGAACAAGACCTCCAGAAACCTATCAGACTCAGCAAAGTCTCTCCCAAAGTCTCGCAGTCCCTTGCATGCCATTCTGGACACAGAACAAGGAAGCACAAAAAATGTCCTAGGAATCAAGAATCCAGCAGACAGATCGTCCAAGGAGGGAGCACCATAGGTCCTTCCTGGCTTTGGGCAGAGTATCCAGGAAACCGTGGAGGTGGTAAGCAGGCTTCAGAAGAGGAAGGCAGAGTGGACTGTGCCTTAGGTGGTATCACTAGCCAGTTGAATCCGTGCTGATCTCATCCCATCTGGATCCACACAGGTTGGAAAGAGAAGACCCCCCAACTGAGGATCCCAACCACTTGTCCTGAGAACCAAGGACATCACTTCCAGGGGTCATGCAAGTGATGGCACTTCTTTCCTTCTTGTAGGGCTAGGTGGTAGTTGGGAGCAACAGAACTCTATTAAACCGAGAGAAGAGAATAGCACATGCAGAAAGAAAGTCTTTTATACAGGCAAATAGGCCAAAAACCACAATAGTTCATGTAGAGATTCGGGAGTGCACATTCATGCATTTCCTGTCAGAACAGTTGGGCCAGATTTTCTGGAATTCTCACCATTAACATGTTAAATGCAAACAAAGGCGCAAACACACACACACACACTCACACACGCAAAGACACACACAGACACATACAAATAACACAAATAGAAATAGCACACACACAACAAAGCACACACACACGCACACACAGGCACACACAGGCACACACAAACACACACACATACACACACAGAGATAACACAAATACAAATAACACACACACAAAACAAGCACACACACAGACACTCACACATGCACATGCAAACACACACAAATAACACAAATACAAATAACACACACATACACACACACACTCACACACACACACACACACACACACGAGCATACACAAAAACCGGGCCAGCAAGTCTGACTTGTAAATGTGGAACAAAAGACCCAAAACCTGTGCTGAAAGACCTGTATAAGCCCTATGCTCCTTGAGGCAATGTGGCTGCATGCACCCAAGGACAACTGCCTACCTCTAGGCAATTGCAGTCTTCAGGTGGGTTCGGAGGGACCTCACATTAGGGAATGCAGGGCCGTGCTAGGCTTGGGAAACTCAAGGATAAAAGACGGATACCTGAGAGTGTGGGATACACCTCACTGTGGGAGGAGGAAGGTATTCGGCTTGTCTGATTGAATCAGTGTCAATCCTGGAATGAATTGTTCACGATACTTTGGTTGCACTCCATTTCCAGGATGATGTTCATTTACAATTTTGTGGCCTTAACACACTCTTCTTTAAGTTGACATTTTCCCTGCTTGTTTGCTTTAGCAAACAGTGCCATGTCTGCATTGAACACTGATCAGCTTTCCTTGTTATTTCCCTTTCAGACCTCTCATCCCGCCTCACTGCCTTCCCAAGTCTTACCACCCTTTGAATTGGAAAGCTCATGCCTAAACCAAACAGCCAATTCAACCACCCATACAAACACACAAGCAAACAAGCAAGCAAGCAAACAAACAAACAATGCAAACCTTTATTGAATGTAATGGGAAGTAGAACAAAGCAAGACAAAACAAAACAAAAGTAAACTAAACAAATGTGCTAGGAGTACATATAGAATGGGTGGTTTGTTAGTCAACTCACTGCTAAGCATAAGGCATTGGTAAGAAGTGCAGCAGTTCTTAGTCCCAAGGAAGAAGTCTTCATAACTCCTTCCTGGTTCAGTGTCCTGAGATGTGTAGCCTATACCTGGTGACCCATGAGATTTCCTGGAGTCTGATGGAGCCAGTTCAATGGTGTGTTCTGTCAGTTGGCCTTTTCATTAGGCCTCCTTGATGTTTTAGGAGTCCCTGGTGAACTTGCCCTCTGCCCCTTCAGCAGAATCCCATGCTCAGAGCCCGTTTCCTCGTCCCAGGGTCCTCATGTAGGCACTGCACATGAAATACCCACGTGCATTTCCTCCTTCTAGTAAGCAAGATGCCTTCCATCGAAAGCACCCACTGTAATAGGGGTTTTGATGCATATACTTTTTGGGCTGTCTATATTCTCAAGTGTTGATTGCGGGTGTCTTCTGGATAGGAGCTTCCAGGCTGGGACTCAGAGAATATCCAGCAGAGCCTCATATTCTTCTTGAGAGAGAGGCAGCTCAGGTGTTGCATCCATTTGCTGAACTGCACCTTCCAGATGTACAGGGCCTGGGGAGAGCGTCTCCATTCGAACATCCATCAGCAGTTGATCCAGGAAGAGTTCCAGAGGGCCCCTGTTGCATCCCTGAGTGAGAGCCTGTTCTTGGCCTTGTCGTTCAGGCTGTGCCCATTGTGGTAGCTGAGACTCTCTGGAGAAATTGGTTGGGTCGCTAAAACTTGAGGATTCCTTGGAAACACAGTCCGTGGCAGCCAGTTGCAAGGTGGTTTCCTGGACAACCCCGTGCTCCTTGCCACCAGGATTTCCATCCAGATCCACAGGGAATGGCCTGTCACCCTCCACTTGGTCTTCTTCCAGCAGTTCATCAAGGAGGAGTTCCAGAGTTCCTGGCTCGTATGCTTGAGTGGCTGTTTGTGATTGGCCTCGTCCTTCGGGCAGTGCCACTTGGGGATGCTGGGACTCTTCGTGGAAGTGGGGCTGGTCGATGGAGCTCGAGTTCTCCATGCCCACACCTCTTGCAGCAGCCATCAGTAACAGGTTGTCCGGTGCTGCCTCATCCTTGCCACTGAGACCTCCAGTGCCACATCCTGCACTTGTGAAGCAGGCACATCTTGATCTGGAGCGCGGGCTTGCCGCACTCTTCTGTTCTGAAACCATATGTGGATCGTGTCCTCATTCAAACCTGTCCTTTGGCCCAGCTGCTCCCTGGTAGCAAAGCCTGGCAACGGGTTCCTCTCAAAGGCTTGTACTAGGATCCTGCGCTGTTGCAAGTTGAGTCGAGTGCGAGGCCTTCTGCTGTCCGAGGGCATGCTGCTACCTTGTGACCAGGAGCCAAACCCTTCCTCGAGCTCTTGGGAGGCTAGCGGAATGGAGCCTCTGCTGGACCGCTTTGGGCCGTGCCTCACCTCTCCAGTGCGACTTCTTTGGTTCTGAAACCACACTCGGATGCGGGACGCAGGGAGCTGTATTTGCCTGGCCAGTTCCTGCCTGTCCCAGAAGCTCGGGTATTGGTTCTTGCTGAAAGCTGATAGCAGGGCCTTCTTTTGCCAGGCCTGCCAAACCGTCTTCCTGCGCCGGGATTCCCGCAGCACACAGCTGCTATCCACATTGCTTCCAGCTTCCATGCTCCTAAGGATTCGATGCCAGGAGTCCTCAAGCTGGAGAATATAGTCAGGACCGCTCCAGAGCAAGCGCAAGCTTCAGCAAATGCCAGCCGTAGGGCTGGGACCCCTGCCCTTAAATACCTCTCTCTCTGCTCCCGGAGCTCCGCCCACTCGAAAGGAGCCGTGGGCTACAGTCGACTCCAGACCCTTGAATCAAGGTCATGCCACGACGCTTTACACCTGCCACACCTCCCACCTGAGAACAGGAGACCCGGAACAAGACCTCCAGAAACCTATCAGACTCAGCAAAGTCTCTCCCAAAGTCTCGCAGTCCCTTGCATGCCATTCTGGACACAGAACAAGGAAGCACAAAAAATGTCCTAGGAATCAAGAATCCAGCAGACAGATCGTCCAAGGAGGGAGCACCATAGGTCCTTCCTGGCTTTGGGCAGAGTATCCAGGAAACCGTGGAGGTGGTAAGCAGGCTTCAGAAGAGGAAGGCAGAGTGGACTGTGCCTTAGGTGGTATCACTAGCCAGTTGAATCCGTGCTGATCTCATCCCATCTGGATCCACACAGGTTGGAAAGAGAAGACCCCCCAACTGAGGATCCCAACCACTTGTCCTGAGAACCAAGGACATCACTTCCAGGGGTCATGCAAGTGATGGCACTTCTTTCCTTCTTGTAGGGCTAGGTGGTAGTTGGGAGCAACAGAACTCTATTAAACCGAGAGAAGAGAATAGCACATGCAGAAAGAAAGTCTTTTATACAGGCAAATAGGCCAAAAACCACAATAGTTCATGTAGAGATTCGGGAGTGCACATTCATGCATTTCCTGTCAGAACAGTTGGGCCAGATTTTCTGGAATTCTCACCATTAACATGTTAAATGCAAACAAAGGCGCAAACACACACACACACACTCACACACGCAAAGACACACACAGACACATACAAATAACACAAATAGAAATAGCACACACACAACAAAGCACACACACACGCACACACAGGCACACACAGGCACACACAAACACACACACATACACACACAGAGATAACACAAATACAAATAACACACACACAAAACAAGCACACACACAGACACTCACACATGCACATGCAAACACACACAAATAACACAAATACAAATAACACACACATACACACACACACACACACACACACACACACACACACACACGAGCATACACAAAAACCGGCCCAGCAAGTCTGACTTGTAAATGTGGAACAAAAGACCCAAAACCTGTGCTGAAAGACCTGTATAAGCCCTATGCTCCTTGAGGCAATGTGGCTGCATGCACCCAAGGACAACTGCCTACCTCTAGGCAATTGCAGTCTTCAGGTGGGTTCGGAGGGACCTCACATTAGGGAATGCAGGGCCGTGCTAGGCTTGGGAAACTCAAGGATAAAAGACGGATACCTGAGAGTGTGGGATACACCTCACTGTGGGAGGAGGAAGGTATTCGGCTTGTCTGATTGAATCAGTGTCAATCCTGGAATGAATTGTTCACGATACTTTGGTTGCACTCCATTTCCAGGATGATGTTCATTTACAATTTTGTGGCCTTAACACACTCTTCTTTAAGTTGACATTTTCCCCGCTTGTTTGCTTTAGCAAACAGTGCCATGTCTGCATTGAACACTGATCAGCTTTCCTTGTTATTTCCCTTTCAGACCTCTCATCCCGCCTCACTGCCTTCCCAAGTCTTACCACCCTTTGAATTGGAAAGCTCATGCCTAAACCAAACAGCCAATTCAACCACCCATACAAACACACAAGCAAACAAGCAAGCAAGCAAACAAACAAACAATGCAAACCTTTATTGAATGCAATGGGAAGTAGAACAAAGCAAGACAAAACAAAACAAAAGTAAACTAAACAAATGTGCTAGGAGTACATATAGAATGGGTGGTTTGTTAGTCAACTCACTGCTAAGCATAAGGCATTGGTAAGAAGTGCAGCAGTTCTTAGTCCCAAGGAAGAAGTCTTCATAACTCCTTCCTGGTTCAGTGTCCTGAGATGTGTAGCCTATACCTGGTGACCCATGAGATTTCCTGGAGTCTGATGGAGCCAGTTCAATGGTGTGTTCTGTCAGTTGGCCTTTTCATTAGGCCTCCTTGATGTTTTAGGAGTCCCTGGTGATCTTGCCCTCTGCCCCTTCAGCAGAATCCCATGCTCAGAGCCCATTTCCTCGTCCCAGGGTCCTCATGTAGGCACTGCACATGGAAAACCCACGTGCATTTCCTCCTTCTAGTAAGCAAGATGCCTTCCATCGAAAGCACCCACTGTAATAGGGGTTTTGATGCATATACTTTTTGGGCTGTCTATATTCTCAAGTGTTGATTGCGGGTGTCTTCTGGATAGGAGCTTCCAGGCTGGGACTCAGAGAATATCCAGCAGAGCCTCATATACTTCTTGAGAGAGAGGCCGCTCAGGTGTTGCATCCATTTGCTGAACTGCACCTTCCAGATGTACAGGGCCTGGGGAGAGCGTCTCCATTCGAACTTCCATCAGCAGTTGATCCAGGAAGAGTTCCAGAGGGCCCCTGTTGCATCCCTGAGTGAGAGCCTGTTCTTGGCCTTGTCCTTCAGGCTGTGCCCATTGTGGTAGCTGAGACTCTCTGGAGAAATTGGTTGGGTCGCTAAAACTTGAGGATTCCTTGGAAACACAGTCCGTGGCAGCCAGTTGCAAGGTGGTTTCCTGGACAACCCCGTGCTCCTTGCCACCAGGATTTCCATCCAGATCCACAGGGAATGGCCTGTCACCCTCCACTTGGTCTTCTTCCAGCAGTTCATCAAGGAGGAGTTCCAGAGTTCCTGGCTCGTATGCTTGAGTGGCTGTCTGTGATTGGCCTCGTCCTTCGGGCAGTGCCACTTGGGGATGCTGGGACTCTTCGTGGAAGTGGGGCTGGTCGCTGGAGCTCGAGTTCTCCATGCCCACACCTCTTGCAGCAGCCATCAGTAACAGGTTGTCCGGTGCTGCCTCATCCTTGCCACTGAGACCTCCAGTGCCACATCCTGCACTTGTGAAGCAGGCACATCTTGATCTGGAGCGCGGGCTTGCCGCACTCTTCTGTTCTGAAACCATATGTGGATCGTGTCCTCATTCAAACCTGTCCTTTGGCCCAGCTGCTCCCTGGTAGCAAAGCCTGGCAACGGGTTCCTCTCAAAGGCTTGTACTAGGATCCTGCGCTGTTGCAAGTTGAGTCGAGTGCGAGGCCTTCTGCTGTCCGAGGGCATGCTGCTACCTTGTGACCAGGAGCCAAACCCTTCCTCGAGCTCTTGGGAGGCTAGCGGAATGGAGCCTCTGCTGGACCGCTTTGGGCCGTGCCTCACCTCTCCAGTGCGACTTCTTTGGTTCTGAAACCACACTCGGATGCGGGACGCAGGGAGCTGTATTTGCCTGGCCAGTTCCTGCCTGTCCCAGAAGCTCGGGTATTGGTTCTTGCTGAAAGCTGATAGCAGGGCCTTCTTTTGCCAGGCCTGCCAAACCGTCTTCCTGCGCCGGGATTCCTGCAGCACACAGCTGCTATCCACATTGCTTCCAGCTTCCATGCTCCTAAGGATTCGATGCCAGGAGTCCTCAAGCTGGAGAATATAGTCAGGACCGCTCCAGAGCAAGCGCAAGCTTCAGCAAATGCCAGCCGTAGGGCTGGGACCCCTGCCCTTAAATACCTCTCTCTCTGCTCCCGGAGCTCCGCCCACTCGAAAGGAGCCGTGGGCTACAGTCGACTCCAGACCCTTGAATCAAGGTCATGCCACGACGCTTTACACCTGCCACACCTCCCACCTGAGAACAGGAGACCCGGAACAAGACCTCCAGAAACCTATCAGACTCAGCAAAGTCTCTCCCAAAGTCTCGCAGTCCCTTGCATGCCATTCTGGACACAGAACAAGGAAGCACAAAAAATGTCCTAGGAATCAAGAATCCAGCAGACAGATCGTCCAAGGAGGGAGCACCATAGGTCCTTCCTGGCTTTGGGCAGAGTATCCAGGAAACCGTGGAGGTGGTAAGCAGGCTTCAGAAGAGGAAGGCAGAGTGGACTGTGCCTTAGGTGGTATCACTAGCCAGTTGAATCCGTGCTGATCTCATCCCATCTGGATCCACACAGGTTGGAAAGAGAAGACCCCCCAACTGAGGATCCCAACCACTTGTCCTGAGAACCAAGGACATCACTTCCAGGGGTCATGCAAGTGATGGCACTTCTTTCCTTCTTGTAGGGCTAGGTGGTAGTTGGGAGCAACAGAACTCTATTAAACCGAGAGAAGAGAATAGCACATGCAGAAAGAAAGTCTTTTATACAGGCAAATAGGCCAAAAACCACAATAGTTCATGTAGAGATTCGGGAGTGCACATTCATGCATTTCCTGTCAGAACAGTTGGGCCAGATTTTCTGGAATTCTCACCATTAACATGTTAAATGCAAACAAAGGCGCAAACACACACACACACACTCACACACGCAAAGACACACACAGACACATACAAATAACACAAATAGAAATAGCACACACACAACAAAGCACACACACACGCACACACAGGCACACACAGGCACACACAAACACACACACATACACACACAGAGATAACACAAATACAAATAACACACACACAAAACAAGCACACACACAGACACTCACACATGCACATGCAAACACACACAAATAACACAAATACAAATAACACACACATACACACACACACACACACACACACACACACACACACACACACACACACGAGCATACACAAAAACCGGCCCAGCAAGTCTGACTTGTAAATGTGGAACAAAAGACCCAAAACCTGTGCTGAAAGACCTGTATAAGCCCTATGCTCCTTGAGGCAATGTGGCTGCATGCACCCAAGGACAACTGCCTACCTCTAGGCAATTGCAGTCTTCAGGTGGGTTCGGAGGGACCTCACATTAGGGAATGCAGGGCCGTGCTAGGCTTGGGAAACTCAAGGATAAAAGACGGATACCTGAGAGTGTGGGATACACCTCACTGTGGGAGGAGGAAGGTATTCGGCTTGTCTGATTGAATCAGTGTCAATCCTGGAATGAATTGTTCACGATACTTTGGTTGCACTCCATTTCCAGGATGATGTTCATTTACAATTTTGTGGCCTTAACACACTCTTCTTTAAGTTGACATTTTCCCCGCTTGTTTGCTTTAGCAAACAGTGCCATGTCTGCATTGAACACTGATCAGCTTTCCTTGTTATTTCCCTTTCAGACCTCTCATCCCGCCTCACTGCCTTCCCAAGTCTTACCACCCTTTGAATTGGAAAGCTCATGCCTAAACCAAACAGCCAATTCAACCACCCATACAAACACACAAGCAAACAAGCAAGCAAGCAAACAAACAAACAATGCAAACCTTTATTGAATGTAATGGGAAGTAGAACAAAGCAAGACAAAACAAAACAAAAGTAAACTAAACAAATGTGCTAGGAGTACATATAGAATGGGTTGTTTGTTAGTCAACTCACTGCTAAGCATAAGGCATTGGTAAGAAGTGCAGCAGTTCTTAGTCCCAAGGAAGAAGTCTTCATAACTCCTTCCTGGTTCAGTGTCCTGAGATGTGTAGCCTATACCTGGTGACCCATGAGATTTCCTGGAGTCTGATGGAGCCAGTTCAATGGTGTGTTCTGTCAGTTGGCCTTTTCATTAGGCCTCCTTGATGTTTTAGGAGTCCCTGGTGATCTTGCCCTCTGCCCCTTCAGCAGAATCCCATGCTCAGAGCCCATTTCCTCGTCCCAGGGTCCTCATGTAGGCACTGCACATGGAAAACCCACGTGCATTTCCTCCTTCTAGTAAGCAAGATGCCTTCCATCGAAAGCACCCACTGTAATAGGGGTTTTGATGCATATACTTTTTGGGCTGTCTATATTCTCAAGTGTTGATTGCGGGTGTCTTCTGGATAGGAGCTTCCAGGCTGGGACTCAGAGAATATCCAGCAGAGCCTCATATACTTCTTGAGAGAGAGGCCGCTCAGGTGTTGCATCCATTTGCTGAACTGCACCTTCCAGATGTACAGGGCCTGGGGAGAGCGTCTCCATTCGAACTTCCATCAGCAGTTGATCCAGGAAGAGTTCCAGAGGGCCCCTGTTGCATCCCTGAGTGAGAGCCTGTTCTTGGCCTTGTCCTTCAGGCTGTGCCCATTGTGGTAGCTGAGACTCTCTGGAGAAATTGGTTGGGTCGCTAAAACTTGAGGATTCCTTGGAAACACAGTCCGTGGCAGCCAGTTGCAAGGTGGTTTCCTGGACAACCCCGTGCTCCTTGCCACCAGGATTTCCATCCAGATCCACAGGGAATGGCCTGTCACCCTCCACTTGGTCTTCTTCCAGCAGTTCATCAAGGAGGAGTTCCAGAGTTCCTGGCTCGTATGCTTGAGTGGCTGTCTGTGATTGGCCTCGTCCTTCGGGCAGTGCCACTTGGGGATGCTGGGACTCTTCGTGGAAGTGGGGCTGGTCGCTGGAGCTCGAGTTCTCCATGCCAACACCTCTTGCAGCAGCCATCAGTAACATGTTGTCCGGTGCTGCCTCATCCTTGCCACTGAGACCTCCAGTTGCCACATCCTGCACTTGGGAAGCAGGCACATCTTGATCTGGAGCGCGGGCTTGCCGCGCTCTTCTGTTCTGAAAACATATGTGGATCGTGTCCTCATTCAAACCTGTCCTTTGGCCCAGCTGCTCCCTGGTAGCAAAGCCTGGCAACGGGTTCCTCTCAAAGGCTTGTACTAGGATCCTGCGCTGTTGCAAGTTGAGTCGAGTGCGAGGCCTTCTGCTGTCCGAGGGCATGCTGCTACCTTGTGACCAGGAGCCAAACCCTTCCTCGAGCTCTTGGGAGGCTAGCGGAATGGAGCCTCTGCTGGACCGCTTTGGGCCGTGCCTCACCTCTCCAGTGCGACTTCTTTGGTTCTGAAACCACACTCGGATGCGGGACGCAGGGAGCTGTATTTGCCTGGCCAGTTCCTGCCTGTCCCAGAAGCTCGGGTATTGGTTCTTGCTGAAAGCTGATAGCAGGGCCTTCTTTTGCCAGGCCTGCCAAACCGTCTTCCTGCGCCGGGATTCCCGCAGCACACAGCTGCTATCCACATTGCTTCCAGCTTCCATGCTCCTAAGGATTCGATGCCAGGAGTCCTCAAGCTGGAGAATATAGTCAGGACCGCTCCAGAGCAAGCGCAAGCTTCAGCAAATGCCAGCCGTAGGGCTGGGACCCCTGCCCTTAAATACCTCTCTCTCTGCTCCCGGAGCTCCGCCCACTCGAAAGGAGCCGTGGGCTACAGTCGACTCCAGACCCTTGAATCAAGGTCATGCCACGACGCTTTACACCTGCCACACCTCCCACCTGAGAACAGGAGACCCGGAACAAGACCTCCAGAAACCTATCAGACTCAGCAAAGTCTCTCCCAAAGTCTCGCAGTCCCTTGCATGCCATTCTGGACACAGAACAAGGAAGCACAAAAAATGTCCTAGGAATCAAGAATCCAGCAGACAGATCGTCCAAGGAGGGAGCAACATAGGTCCTTCCTGGCTTTGGGCAGAGTATCCAGGAAACCGTGGAGGTGGTAAGCAGGCTTCAGAAGAGGAAGTCAGAGTGGACTGTGCCTTAGGTGGTATCACTAGCCAAGTTGAATCCGTGCTGATCTCATCCCATCTGGATCCACACAGGTTGGAAAGAGAAGACCCCCCAACTGAGGATCCCAACCACTTGTCCTGAGAACCAAGGACATCACTTCCAGGGGTCATGCAAGTGATGGCACTTCTTTCCTTCTTGTAGGGCTAGGTGGTAGTTGGGAGCAACAGAACTCTATTAAACCGAGAGAAGAGAATAGCACATGCAGAAAGAAAGTCTTTTACACAGGCAAATAGGCCAAAAACCACAATAGTTCATGTAGAGATTCGGGAATGCGCATTCATGCATTTCCTGTCAGAACAGTTGGGCCAGATTTTCTGGAATTCTCACCATTAACATGTTAAATGCAAACAAAGGCGCAAACACACACACACACACACACACACACACACAGACGCAAACACACACACAGACACATACAAATAACACAAATAGAAATAGCACACACACAACAAAGCACACACACACGCACACACAGGCACACACAGGCACACACAAACACACACACATACACACACAGAGATAACACAAATACAAATAACACACACACAAAACAAGCACACACACAGACACTCACACATGCACATGCAAACACACACAAATAACACAAATACAAATAAGACACACATACACACACACACTCACACACACACACACACACACACACACACGAGCATACACAAAAACCGGGCCAGCAAGTCTGACTTGTAAATGTGGAACAAAAGACCCAAAACCTGTGCTGAAAGACCTGTATAAGCCCTATGCTCCTTGAGGCAATGTGGCTGCATGCACCCAAGGACAACTGCCTACCTCTAGGCAATTGCAGTCTTCAGGTGGGTTCGGAGGGACCTCACATTAGGGAATGCAGGGCCGTGCTAGGCTTGGGAAACTCAACGATAAAAGACGGATACCTGAGAGTGTGGGATACACCTCACTGTGGGAGGAGGAAGGTATTCGGCTTGTCTGATTGAATCAGTGTCAATCCTGGAATGAATTGTTCACGATACTTTGGTTGCACTCCATTTCCAGGATGATGTTCATTTACAATTTTGTGGCCTTAACACACTCTTCTTTAAGTTGACATTTTCCCCGCTTGTTTGCTTTAGCAAACAGTGCCATGTCTGCATTGAACACTGATCAGCTTTCCTTGTTATTTCCCTTTCAGACCTCTCATCCCGCCTCACTGCCTTCCCAAGTCTTACCACCCTTTGAATTGGAAAGCTCATGCCTAAACCAAACAGCCAATTCAACCACCCATACAAACACACAAGCAAACAAGCAAGCAAGCAAACAAACAAACAATGCAAACCTTTATTGAATGCAATGGGAAGTAGAACAAAGCAAGACAAAACAAAACAAAAGTAAACTAAACAAATGTGCTAGGAGTACATATAGAATGGGTGGTTTGTTAGTCAACTCACTGCTAAGCATAAGGCATTGGTAAGAAGTGCAGCAGTTCTTAGTCCCAAGGAAGAAGTCTTCATAACTCCTTCCTGGTTCAGTGTCCTGAGATGTGTAGCCTATACCTGGTAACCCATGAGATTTCCTGGAGTCTGATGGAGCCAGTTCAATGGTGTGTTCTGTCAGTTGGCCTTTTCATTAGGCCTCCTTGATGTTTTAGGAGTCCCTGGTGAACTTGCCCTCTGCCCCTTCAGCAGAATCCCATGCTCAGAGCCCGTTTCCTCGTCCCAGGGTCCTCATGTAGGCACTGCACATGAAATACCCACGTGCATTTCCTCCTTCTAGTAAGCAAGATGCCTTCCATCGAAAGCACCCACTGTAATAGGGGTTTTGATGCATATACTTTTTGGGCTGTCTATATTCTCAAGTGTTGATTGCGGGTGTCTTCTGGATAGGAGCTTCCAGGCTGGGACTCAGAGAATATCCAGCAGAGCCTCATATTCTTCTTGAGAGAGAGGCAGCTCAGGTGTTGCATCCATTTGCTGAACTGCACCTTCCAGATGTACAGGGCCTGGGGAGAGCGTCTCCATTCGAACATCCATCAGCAGTTGATCCAGGAAGAGTTCCAGAGGGCCCCTGTTGCATCCCTGAGTGAGAGCCTGTTCTTGGCCTTGTCGTTCAGGCTGTGCCCATTGTGGTAGCTGAGACTCTCTGGAGAAATTGGTTGGGTCGCTAAAACTTGAGGATTCCTTGGAAACACAGTCCGTGGCAGCCAGTTGCAAGGTGGTTTCCTGGACAACCCCGTGCTCCTTGCCACCAGGATTTCCATCCAGATCCACAGGGAATGGCCTGTCACCCTCCACTTGGTCTTCTTCCAGCAGTTCATCAAGGAGGAGTTCCAGAGTTCCTGGCTCGTATGCTTGAGTGGCTGTTTGTGATTGGCCTCGTCCTTCGGGCAGTGCCACTTGGGGATGCTGGGACTCTTCGTGGAAGTGGGGCTGGTCGATGGAGCTCGAGTTCTCCATGCCCACACCTCTTGCAGCAGCCATCAGTAACAGGTTGTCCGGTGCTGCCTCATCCTTGCCACTGAGACCTCCAGTGCCACATCCTGCACTTGTGAAGCAGGCACATCTTGATCTGGAGCGCGGGCTTGCCGCACTCTTCTGTTCTGAAACCATATGTGGATCGTGTCCTCATTCAAACCTGTCCTTTGGCCCAGCTGCTCCCTGGTAGCAAAGCCTGGCAACGGGTTCCTCTCAAAGGCTTGTACTAGGATCCTGCGCTGTTGCAAGTTGAGTCGAGTGCGAGGCCTTCTGCTGTCCGAGGGCATGCTGCTACCTTGTGACCAGGAGCCAAACCCTTCCTCGAGCTCTTGGGAGGCTAGCGGAATGGAGCCTCTGCTGGACCGCTTTGGGCCGTGCCTCACCTCTCCAGTGCGACTTCTTTGGTTCTGAAACCACACTCGGATGCGGGACGCAGGGAGCTGTATTTGCCTGGCCAGTTCCTGCCTGTCCCAGAAGCTCGGGTATTGGTTCTTGCTGAAAGCTGATAGCAGGGCCTTCTTTTGCCAGGCCTGCCAAACCGTCTTCCTGCGCCGGGATTCCCGCAGCACACAGCTGCTATCCACATTGCTTCCAGCTTCCATGCTCCTAAGGATTCGATGCCAGGAGTCCTCAAGCTGGAGAATATAGTCAGGACCGCTCCAGAGCAAGCGCAAGCTTCAGCAAATGCCAGCCGTAGGGCTGGGACCCCTGCCCTTAAATACCTCTCTCTCTGCTCCCGGAGCTCCGCCCACTCGAAAGGAGCCGTGGGCTACAGTCGACTCCAGACCCTTGAATCAAGGTCATGCCACGACGCTTTACACCTGCCACACCTCCCACCTGAGAACAGGAGACCCGGAACAAGACCTCCAGAAACCTATCAGACTCAGCAAAGTCTCTCCCAAAGTCTCGCAGTCCCTTGCATGCCATTCTGGACACAGAACAAGGAAGCACAAAAAATGTCCTAGGAATCAAGAATCCAGCAGACAGATCGTCCAAGGAGGGAGCACCATAGGTCCTTCCTGGCTTTGGGCAGAGTATCCAGGAAACCGTGGAGGTGGTAAGCAGGCTTCAGAAGAGGAAGGCAGAGTGGACTGTGCCTTAGGTGGTATCACTAGCCAGTTGAATCCGTGCTGATCTCATCCCATCTGGATCCACACAGGTTGGAAAGAGAAGACCCCCCAACTGAGGATCCCAACCACTTGTCCTGAGAACCAAGGACATCACTTCCAGGGGTCATGCAAGTGATGGCACTTCTTTCCTTCTTGTAGGGCTAGGTGGTAGTTGGGAGCAACAGAACTCTATTAAACCGAGAGAAGAGAATAGCACATGCAGAAAGAAAGTCTTTTATACAGGCAAATAGGCCAAAAACCACAATAGTTCATGTAGAGATTCGGGAGTGCACATTCATGCATTTCCTGTCAGAACAGTTGGGCCAGATTTTCTGGAATTCTCACCATTAACATGTTAAATGCAAACAAAGGCGCAAACACACACACACACACTCACACACGCAAAGACACACACAGACACATACAAATAACACAAATAGAAATAGCACACACACAACAAAGCACACACACACGCACACACAGGCACACACAGGCACACACAAACACACACACATACACACACAGAGATAACACAAATACAAATAACACACACACAAAACAAGCACACACACAGACACTCACACATGCACATGCAAACACACACAAATAACACAAATACAAATAACACACACATACACACACACACACACACACACACACACACACACACACACACACGAGCATACACAAAAACCGGCCCAGCAAGTCTGACTTGTAAATGTGGAACAAAAGACCCAAAACCTGTGCTGAAAGACCTGTATAAGCCCTATGCTCCTTGAGGCAATGTGGCTGCATGCACCCAAGGACAACTGCCTACCTCTAGGCAATTGCAGTCTTCAGGTGGGTTCGGAGGGACCTCACATTAGGGAATGCAGGGCCGTGCTAGGCTTGGGAAACTCAAGGATAAAAGACGGATACCTGAGAGTGTGGGATACACCTCACTGTGGGAGGAGGAAGGTATTCGGCTTGTCTGATTGAATCAGTGTCAATCCTGGAATGAATTGTTCACGATACTTTGGTTGCACTCCATTTCCAGGATGATGTTCATTTACAATTTTGTGGCCTTAACACACTCTTCTTTAAGTTGACATTTTCCCCGCTTGTTTGCTTTAGCAAACAGTGCCATGTCTGCATTGAACACTGATCAGCTTTCCTTGTTATTTCCCTTTCAGACCTCTCATCCCGCCTCACTGCCTTCCCAAGTCTTACCACCCTTTGAATTGGAAAGCTCATGCCTAAACCAAACAGCCAATTCAACCACCCATACAAACACACAAGCAAACAAGCAAGCAAGCAAACAAACAAACAATGCAAACCTTTATTGAATGCAATGGGAAGTAGAACAAAGCAAGACAAAACAAAACAAAAGTAAACTAAACAAATGTGCTAGGAGTACATATAGAATGGGTTGTTTGTTAGTCAACTCACTGCTAAGCATAAGGCATTGGTAAGAAGTGCAGCAGTTCTTAGTCCCAAGGAAGAAGTCTTCATAACTCCTTCCTGGTTCAGTGTCCTGAGATGTGTAGCCTATACCTGGTGACCCATGAGATTTCCTGGAGTCTGATGGAGCCAGTTCAATGGTGTGTTCTGTCAGTTGGCCTTTTCATTAGGCCTCCTTGATGTTTTAGGAGTCCCTGGTGATCTTGCCCTCTGCCCCTTCAGCAGAATCCCATGCTCAGAGCCCATTTCCTCGTCCCAGGGTCCTCATGTAGGCACTGCACATGGAAAACCCACGTGCATTTCCTCCTTCTAGTAAGCAAGATGCCTTCCATCGAAAGCACCCACTGTAATAGGGGTTTTGATGCATATACTTTTTGGGCTGTCTATATTCTCAAGTGTTGATTGCGGGTGTCTTCTGGATAGGAGCTTCCAGGCTGGGACTCAGAGAATATCCAGCAGAGCCTCATATACTTCTTGAGAGAGAAGCCGCTCAGGTGTTGCATCCATTTGCTGAACTGCACCTTCCAGATGTACAGGGCCTGGGGAGAGCGTCTCCATTCGAACTTCCATCAGCAGTTGATCCAGGAAGAGTTCCAGAGGGCCCCTGTTGCATCCCTGAGTGAGAGCCTGTTCTTGGCCTTGTCCTTCAGGCTGTGCCCATTGTGGTAGCTGAGACTCTCTGGAGAAATTGGTTGGGTCGCTAAAACTTGAGGATTCCTTGGAAACACAGTCCGTGGCAGCCAGTTGCAAGGTGGTTTCCTGGACAACCCCGTGCTCCTTGCCACCAGGATTTCCATCCAGATCCACAGGGAATGGCCTGTCACCCTCCACTTGGTCTTCTTCCAGCAGTTCATCAAGGAGGAGTTCCAGAGTTCCTGGCTCGTATGCTTGAGTGGCTGTCTGTGATTGGACTCGTCCTTCGGGCAGTGCCACTTGGGGATGCTGGGACTCTTCGTGGAAGTGGGGCTGGTCGCTGGAGCTCGAGTTCTCCATGCCCACACCTCTTGCAGCAGCCATCAGTAACAGGTTGTCCGGTGCTGCCTCATCCTTGCCACTGAGACCTCCAGTGCCACATCCTGCACTTGTGAAGCAGGCACATCTTGATCTGGAGCGCGGGCTTGCCGCACTCTTCTGTTCTGAAACCATATGTGGATCGTGTCCTCATTCAAACCTGTCCTTTGGCCCAGCTGCTCCCTGGTAGCAAAGCCTGGCAACGGGTTCCTCTCAAAGGCTTGTACTAGGATCCTGCGCTGTTGCAAGTTGAGTCGAGTGCGAGGCCTTCTGCTGTCCGAGGGCATGCTGCTACCTTGTGACCAGGAGCCAAACCCTTCCTCGAGCTCTTGGGAGGCTAGCGGAATGGAGCCTCTGCTGGACCGCTTTGGGCCGTGCCTCACCTCTCCAGTGCGACTTCTTTGGTTCTGAAACCACACTCGGATGCGGGACGCAGGGAGCTGTATTTGCCTGGCCAGTTCCTGCCTGTCCCAGAAGCTCGGGTATTGGTTCTTGCTGAAAGCTGATAGCAGGGCCTTCTTTTGCCAGGCCTGCCAAACCGTCTTCCTGCGCCGGGATTCCCGCAGCACACAGCTGCTATCCACATTGCTTCCAGCTTCCATGCTCCTAAGGATTCGATGCCAGGAGTCCTCAAGCTGGAGAATATAGTCAGGACCGCTCCAGAGCAAGCGCAAGCTTCAGCAAATGCCAGCCGTAGGGCTGGGACCCCTGCCCTTAAATACCTCTCTCTCTGCTCCCGGAGCTCCGCCCACTCGAAAGGAGCCGTGGGCTACAGTCGACTCCAGACCCTTGAATCAAGGTCATGCCACGACGCTTTACACCTGCCACACCTCCCACCTGAGAACAGGAGACCCGGAACAAGACCTCCAGAAACCTATCAGACTCAGCAAAGTCTCTCCCAAAGTCTCGCAGTCCCTTGCATGCCATTCTGGACACAGAACAAGGAAGCACAAAAAATGTCCTAGGAATCAAGAATCCAGCAGACAGATCGTCCAAGGAGGGAGCACCATAGGTCCTTCCTGGCTTTGGGCAGAGTATCCAGGAAACCGTGGAGGTGGTAAGCAGGCTTCAGAAGAGGAAGGCAGAGTGGACTGTGCCTTAGGTGGTATCACTAGCCAGTTGAATCCGTGCTGATCTCATCCCATCTGGATCCACACAGGTTGGAAAGAGAAGACCCCCCAACTGAGGATCCCAACCACTTGTCCTGAGAACCAAGGACATCACTTCCAGGGGTCATGCAAGTGATGGCACTTCTTTCCTTCTTGTAGGGCTAGGTGGTAGTTGGGAGCAACAGAACTCTATTAAACCGAGAGAAGAGAATAGCACATGCAGAAAGAAAGTCTTTTATACAGGCAAATAGGCCAAAAACCACAATAGTTCATGTAGAGATTCGGGAGTGCACATTCATGCATTTCCTGTCAGAACAGTTGGGCCAGATTTTCTGGAATTCTCACCATTAACATGTTAAATGCAAACAAAGGCGCAAACACACACACACACACTCACACACGCAAAGACACACACAGACACATACAAATAACACAAATAGAAATAGCACACACACAACAAAGCACACACACACGCACACACAGGCACACACAGGCACACACAAACACACACACATACACACACAGAGATAACACAAATACAAATAACACACACACAAAACAAGCACACACACAGACACTCACACATGCACATGCAAACACACACAAATAACACAAATACAAATAACACACACATACACACACACACACACACACACACACACACACACACACACACGAGCATACACAAAAACCGGCCCAGCAAGTCTGACTTGTAAATGTGGAACAAAAGACCCAAAACCTGTGCTGAAAGACCTGTATAAGCCCTATGCTCCTTGAGGCAATGTGGCTGCATGCACCCAAGGACAACTGCCTACCTCTAGGCAATTGCAGTCTTCAGGTGGGTTCGGAGGGACCTCACATTAGGGAATGCAGGGCCGTGCTAGGCTTGGGAAACTCAAGGATAAAAGACGGATACCTGAGAGTGTGGGATACACCTCACTGTGGGAGGAGGAAGGTATTCGGCTTGTCTGATTGAATCAGTGTCAATCCTGGAATGAATTGTTCACGATACTTTGGTTGCACTCCATTTCCAGGATGATGTTCATTTACAATTTTGTGGCCTTAACACACTCTTCTTTAAGTTGACATTTTCCCCGCTTGTTTGCTTTAGCAAACAGTGCCATGTCTGCATTGAACACTGATCAGCTTTCCTTGTTATTTCCCTTTCAGACCTCTCATCCCGCCTCACTGCCTTCCCAAGTCTTACCACCCTTTGAATTGGAAAGCTCATGCCTAAACCAAACAGCCAATTCAACCACCCATACAAACACACAAGCAAACAAGCAAGCAAGCAAACAAACAAACAATGCAAACCTTTATTGAATGCAATGGGAAGTAGAACAAAGCAAGACAAAACAAAACAAAAGTAAACTAAACAAATGTGCTAGGAGTACATATAGAATGGGTTGTTTGTTAGTCAACTCACTGCTAAGCATAAGGCATTGGTAAGAAGTGCAGCAGTTCTTAGTCCCAAGGAAGAAGTCTTCATAACTCCTTCCTGGTTCAGTGTCCTGAGATGTGTAGCCTATACCTGGTGACCCATGAGATTTCCTGGAGTCTGATGGAGCCAGTTCAATGGTGTGTTCTGTCAGTTGGCCTTTTCATTAGGCCTCCTTGATGTTTTAGGAGTCCCTGGTGATCTTGCCCTCTGCCCCTTCAGCAGAATCCCATGCTCAGAGCCCATTTCCTCGTCCCAGGGTCCTCATGTAGGCACTGCACATGGAAAACCCACGTGCATTTCCTCCTTCTAGTAAGCAAGATGCCTTCCATCGAAAGCACCCACTGTAATAGGGGTTTTGATGCATATACTTTTTGGGCTGTCTATATTCTCAAGTGTTGATTGCGGGTGTCTTCTGGATAGGAGCTTCCAGGCTGGGACTCAGAGAATATCCAGCAGAGCCTCATATACTTCTTGAGAGAGAGGCCGCTCAGGTGTTGCATCCATTTGCTGAACTGCACCTTCCAGATGTACAGGGCCTGGGGAGAGCGTCTCCATTCGAACTTCCATCAGCAGTTGATCCAGGAAGAGTTCCAGAGGGCCCCTGTTGCATCCCTGAGTGAGAGCCTGTTCTTGGCCTTGTCCTTCAGGCTGTGCCCATTGTGGTAGCTGAGACTCTCTGGAGAAATTGGTTGGGTCGCTAAAACTTGAGGATTCCTTGGAAACACAGTCCGTGGCAGCCAGTTGCAAGGTGGTTTCCTGGACAACCCCGTGCTCCTTGCCACCAGGATTTCCATCCAGATCCACAGGGAATGGCCTGTCACCCTCCACTTGGTCTTCTTCCAGCAGTTCATCAAGGAGGAGTTCCAGAGTTCCTGGCTCGTATGCTTGAGTGGCTGTCTGTGATTGGCCTCGTCCTTCGGGCAGTGCCACTTGGGGATGCTGGGACTCTTCGTGGAAGTGGGGCTGGTCGCTGGAGCTCGAGTTCTCCATGCCCACACCTCTTGCAGCAGCCATCAGTAACATGTTGTCCGGTGCTGCCTCATCCTTGCCACTGAGACCTCCAGTTGCCACATCCTGCACTTGGGAAGCAGGCACATCTTGATCTGGAGCGCGGGCTTGCCGCGCTCTTCTGTTCTGAAAACATATGTGGATCGTGTCCTCATTCAAACCTGTCCTTTGGCCCAGCTGCTCCCTGGTAGCAAAGCCTGGCAACGGGTTCCTCTCAAAGGCTTGTACTAGGATCCTGCGCTGTTGCAAGTTGAGTCGAGTGCGAGGCCTTCTGCTGTCCGAGGGCATGCTGCTACCTTGTGACCAGGAGCCAAACCCTTCCTCGAGCTCTTGGGAGGCTAGCGGAATGGAGCCTCTGCTGGACCGCTTTGGGCCGTGCCTCACCTCTCCAGTGCGACTTCTTTGGTTCTGAAACCACACTCGGATGCGGGACGCAGGGAGCTGTATTTGCCTGGCCAGTTCCTGCCTGTCCCAGAAGCTCGGGTATTGGTTCTTGCTGAAAGCTGATAGCAGGGCCTTCTTTTGCCAGGCCTGCCAAACCGTCTTCCTGCGCCGGGATTCCCGCAGCACACAGCTGCTATCCACATTGCTTCCAGCTTCCATGCTCCTAAGGATTCGATGCCAGGAGTCCTCAAGCTGGAGAATATAGTCAGGACCGCTCCAGAGCAAGCGCAAGCTTCAGCAAATGCCAGCCGTAGGGCTGGGACCCCTGCCCTTAAATACCTCTCTCTCTGCTCCCGGAGCTCCGCCCACTCGAAAGGAGCCGTGGGCTACAGTCGACTCCAGACCCTTGAATCAAGGTCATGCCACGACGCTTTACACCTGCCACACCTCCCACCTGAGAACAGGAGACCCGGAACAAGACCTCCAGAAACCTATCAGACTCAGCAAAGTCTCTCCCAAAGTCTCGCAGTCCCTTGCATGCCATTCTGGACACAGAACAAGGAAGCACAAAAAATGTCCTAGGAATCAAGAATCCAGCAGACAGATCGTCCAAGGAGGGAGCACCATAGGTCCTTCCTGGCTTTGGGCAGAGTATCCAGGAAACCGTGGAGGTGGTAAGCAGGCTTCAGAAGAGGAAGGCAGAGTGGACTGTGCCTTAGGTGGTATCACTAGCCAAGTTGAATCCGTGCTGATCTCATCCCATCTGGATCCACACAGGTTGGAAAGAGAAGACCCCCCAACTGAGGATCCCAACCACTTGTCCTGAGAACCAAGGACATCACTTCCAGGGGTCATGCAAGTGATGGCACTTCTTTCCTTCTTGTAGGGCTAGGTGGTAGTTGGGAGCAACAGAACTCTATTAAACCGAGAGAAGAGAATAGCACATGCAGAAAGAAAGTCTTTTACACAGGCAAATAGGCCAAAAACCACAATAGTTCATGTAGAGATTCGGGAATGCGCATTCATGCATTTCCTGTCAAACAGTTGGGCCAGATTTTCTGGAATTCTCACCATTAACATGTTAAATGCAAACAAAGGCGCAAACACACACACACACACTCACACACGCAAAGACACACACAGACACATACAAATAACACAAATAGAAATAGCACACACACAACAAAGCACACACACACGCACACACAAACACACACAGGCACACACAAACACACACACACACACAGACACTCACACATGCACATGCAAACACACACAAATAACACAAATACAAATAACACACACATACACACACACACTCACACACACACACACACACACACACACGAGCATACACAAAAACCGGCCCAGCAAGTCTGACTTGTAAATGTGGAACAAACGACCCAAAACCTGTGCTGAAAGACCTGTATAAGCCCTATGCTCCTTGAGGCAATGTGGCTGCATGCACCCAAGGACAACTGCCTACCTCTAGGCAATTGCAGTCTTCAAGTGGGTTCGGAGGGACCTCACATTAGGGAATGCAGGGCCGTGCTAGGCTTGGGAAACTCAAGGATAAAAGACGGATACCTGAGAGTGTGGGAGACACCTCACTGTGGGAGGAGGAAGGTATTCGGCTTGTCTGATTGAATCAGTGTCAATCCTGGAATGAATTGTTCACGATACTTTGGTTGCACTCCATTTCCAGGATGATGTTCATTTACAATTTTGTGGCCTTAACACACTCTTCTTTAAGTTGACATTTTCCCCGCTTGTTTGCTTTAGCAAACAGTGCCATGTCTGCATTGAACACTGATCAGCTTTCCTTGTTATTTCCCTTTCAGACCTCTCATCCCGCCTCACTGCCTTCCCAAGTCTTACCACCCTTTGAATTGGAAAGCTCATGCCTAAACCAAACAGCCAATTCAACCACCCATACAAACACCCAAGCAAACAAGCAAGCAAGCAAACAAACAAACAATGCAAACCTTTATTGAATGCAATGGGAAGTAGAACAAAGCAAGACAAAACAAAACAAAAGTAAACTAAACAAATGTGCTAGGAGTACATATAGAATGGGTGGTTTGTTAGTCAACTCACTGCTAAGCATAAGGCATTGGTAAGAAGTGCAGCAGTTCTTAGTCCCAAGGAAGAAGTCTTCATAACTCCTTCCTGGTTCAGTGTCCTGAGATGTGTAGCCTATACCTGGTGACCCATGATATTTCCTGGAGTCTGATGGAGCCAGTTCAATGGTGTGTTCTGTCAGTTGGCCTTTTCATTAGGCCTCCTTGATGTTTTAGGAGTCCCTGGTGATCTTGCCCTCTGCCCCTTCAGCAGAATCCCATGCTCAGAGCCCGTTTCCTCGTCCCAGGGTCCTCATGTAGGCACTGCACATGGAAAACCCACGTGCATTTCCTCCTTCTAGTAAGCAAGATGCCTTCCATCGAAAGCACCCAATGTAATAGGGGTTTTGATGCATATACTTTTTGGGCTGTCTATATTCTCAAGTGTTGATTGCGGGTGTCTTCTGGATAGGAGCTTCCAGGCTGGGACTCAGAGAATATCCAGCAGAGCCTCATATTCTTCTTGAGAGAGAGGCAGCTCAGGTGTTGCATCCATTTGCTGAACTGCACCTTCCAGATGTACAGGGCCTGGGGAGAGCGTCTCCATTCGAACTTCCATCAGCAGTTTATCCAGTAAGAGTTCCAGAGGGCCCCTGTTGCATCCCTGAGTGAGAGCCTGTTCTTGGCCTTGTCCTTCAGGCTGTGCCCATTGTGGTAGCTGAGACTCTCTGGAGAAATTGGTTGGGTCGCTAAAACTTGAGGATTCCTTGGAAACACAGTCCGTGGCAGCCAGTTGCAAGGTGGTTTCCTGGACAACCCCGTGCTCCTTGCCACCAGGATTTCCATCCAGATCCACAGGGAATGGCCTGTCACCCTCCACTTGGTCTTCTTCCAGCAGTTCATCAAGGAGGAGTTCCAGAGTTCCTGGCTCGTATGCTTGAGTGGCTGTCTGTGATTGGCCTCGTCCTTCGGGCAGTGCCACTTGGGGATGCTGGGACTCTTCGTGGAAGTGGGGCTGGTCGCTGGAGCTCGAGTTCTCCATGCCCACACCTCTTGCAGCAGCCATCAGTAACAGGTTGTCCGGTGCTGCCTCATCCTTGCCACTGAGTCCTCCAGTTGCCACATCCTGCACTTGGGAAGCAGGCACATCTTGATCTGGAGCGCGGGCTTGCCGCGCTCTTCTGTTCTGAAAACATATGTGGATCGTGTCCTCATTCAAACCTGTCCTTTGGCCCAGCTGCTCCCTGGTAGCAAAGCCTGGCAACGGGTTCCTCTCAAAGGCTTGTACTAGGATCCTGCGCTGTTGCAAGTTGAGTCGAGTGCGAGGCCTTCTGCTGTCCGAGGGCATGCTGCTACCTTGTGACCAGGAGCCAAACCCTTCCTCGAGCTCTTGGGAGGCTAGCGGAATGGAGCCTCTGCTGGACCGCTTTGGGCCGTGCCTCACCTCTCCAGTGCGACTTCTTTGGTTCTGAAACCACACTCGGATGCGGGACGCAGGGAGCTGTATTTGCCTGGCCAGTTCCTGCCTGTCCCAGAAGCTCGGGTATTGGTTCTTGCTGAAAGCTGATAGCAGGGCCTTCTTTTGCCAGGCCTGCCAAACCGTCTTCCTGCGCCGGGATTCCCGCAGCACACAGCTGCTATCCACATTGCTTCCAGCTTCCATGCTCCTAAGGATTCGATGCCAGGAGTCCTCAAGCTGGAGAATATAGTCAGGACCGCTCCAGAGCAAGCGCAAGCTTCAGCAAATGCCAGCCGTAGGGCTGGGACCCCTGCCCTTAAATACCTCTCTCTCTGCTCCCGGAGCTCCGCCCACTCGAATGGAGCCGTGGGCTACAGTCGACTCCAGACCCTTGAATCAAGGTCATGCCACGGCGCTTTACACCTGCCACACCTCCCACATGAGAACAGGAGACCCGGAACAAGACCTCCAGAAACCTATCAGACTCAGCAAAGTCTCTCCCAAAGTCTCGCAGTCCCTTGCATGCCATTCTGGACACAGAACAAGGAAGCACAAAAAATGTCCTAGGAATCAAGAATCCAGCAGACAGATCGTCCAAGGAGGGAGCACCATAGGTCCTTCCTGGCTTTGGGCAGAGTATCCAGGAAATCGTGGAGGTGGTAAGCAGGCTTCAGAAGAGGAAGGCAGAGTGGACTGTGCCTTAGGTGGTATCACTAGCCAAGTTGAATCCGTGCTGATCTCATCCCATCTGGATCCACACAGGTTGGAAAGAGAAGACCCCCCAACTGAGGATCCCAACCACTTGTCCTGAGAACCAAGGACATCACTTCCAGGGGTCATGCAAGTGATGGCACTTCTTTCCTTCTTGTAGGGCTAGGTGGTAGTTGGGAGCAACAGAACTCTATTAAACCGAGAGAAGAGAATAGCACATGCAGAAAGAAAGTCTTTTACACAGGCAAATAGGCCAAAAACCAGAATAGTTCATGTAGAGATTCGGGAATGCGCATTCATGCATTTCCTGTCAAACAGTTGGGCCAGATTTTCTGGAATTCTCACCATTAACATGTTAAATGCAAACAAAGGCGCAAACACACACACACACACTCACACACGCAAAGACACACACAGACACATACAAATAACACAAATAGAAATAGCACACACACAACAAAGCACACACACACGCACACACAAACACACACAGGCACACACAAACACACACACACACAGAGATAACACAAATACAAATAACACACACACAAAACAAGCACACACACAGACACTCACACATGCACATGCAAACACACACAAATAACACAAATACAAATAACACACACATACACACACACACTCACACACACACACACACACACACACACGAGCATACACAAAAACCGGCCCAGCAAGTCTGACTTGTAAATGTGGAACAAACGACCCAAAACCTGTGCTGAAAGACCTGTATAAGCCCTATGCTCCTTGAGGCAATGTGGCTGCATGCACCCAAGGACAACTGCCTACCTCTAGGCAATTGCAGTCTTCAAGTGGGTTCGGAGGGACCTCACATTAGGGAATGCAGGGCCGTGCTAGGCTTGGGAAACTCAAGGATAAAAGACGGATACCTGAGAGTGTGGGAGACACCTCACTGTGGGAGGAGGAAGGTATTCGGCTTGTCTGATTGAATCAGTGTCAATCCTGGAATGAATTGTTCACGATACTTTGGTTGCACTCCATTTCCAGGATGATGTTCATTTACAATTTTGTGGCCTTAACACACTCTTCTTTAAGTTGACATTTTCCCCGCTTGTTTGCTTTAGCAAACAGTGCCATGTCTGCATTGAACACTGATCAGCTTTCCTTGTTATTTCCCTTTCAGACCTCTCATCCCGCCTCACTGCCTTCCCAAGTCTTACCACCCTTTGAATTGGAAAGCTCATGCCTAAACCAAACAGCCAATTCAACCACCCATACAAACACACAAGCAAACAAGCAAGCAAGCAAACAAACAAACAATGCAAACCTTTATTGAATGCAATGGGAAGTAGAACAAAGCAAGACAAAACAAAACAAAAGTAAACTAAACAAATGTGCTAGGAGTACATATAGAATGGGTGGTTTGTTAGTCAACTCACTGCTAAGCATAAGGCATTGGTCAGAAGTGCAGCAGTTCTTAGTCCCAAGGAAGAAGTCTTCATAACTCCTTCCTGGTTCAGTGTCCTGAGATGTGTAGCCTATACCTGGTGACCCATGATATTTCCTGGAGTCTGATGGAGCCAGTTCAATGGTGTGTTCTGTCAGTTGGCCTTTTCATTAGGCCTCCTTGATGTTTTAGGAGTCCCTGGTGATCTTGCCCTCTGCCCCTTCAGCAGAATCCCATGCTCAGAGCCCGTTTCCTCGTCCCAGGGTCCTCATGTAGGCACTGCACATGGAAAACCCACGTGCATTTCCTCCTTCTAGTAAGCAAGATGCCTTCCATCGAAAGCACCCAATGTAATAGGGGTTTTGATGCATATACTTTTTGGGCTGTCTATATTCTCAAGTGTTGATTGCGGGTGTCTTCTGGATAGGAGCTTCCAGGCTGGGACTCAGAGAATATCCAGCAGAGCCTCATATTCTTCTTGAGAGAGAGGCAGCTCAGGTGTTGCATCCATTTGCTGAACTGCACCTTCCAGATGTACAGGGCCTGGGGAGAGCGTCTCCATTCGAACTTCCATCAGCAGTTTATCCAGTAAGAGTTCCAGAGGGCCCCTGTTGCATCCCTGAGTGAGAGCCTGTTCTTGGCCTTGTCCTTCAGGCTGTGCCCATTGTGGTAGCTGAGACTCTCTGGAGAAATTGGTTGGGTCGCTAAAACTTGAGGATTCCTTGGAAACACAGTCCGTGGCAGCCAGTTGCAAGGTGGTTTCCTGGACAACCCCGTGCTCCTTGCCACCAGGATTTCCATCCAGATCCACAGGGAATGGCCTGTCACCCTCCACTTGGTCTTCTTCCAGCAGTTCATCAAGGAGGAGTTCCAGAGTTCCTGGCTCGTATGCTTGAGTGGCTGTCTGTGATTGGCCTCGTCCTTCGGGCAGTGCCACTTGGGGATGCTGGGACTCTTCGTGGAAGTGGGGCTGGTCGCTGGAGCTCGAGTTCTCCATGCCCACACCTCTTGCAGCAGCCATCAGTAACATGTTGTCCGGTGCTGCCTCATCCTTGCCACTGAGACCTCCAGTTGCCACATCCTGCACTTGGGAAGCAGGCACATCTTGATCTGGAGCGCGGGCTTGCCGCGCTCTTCTGTTCTGAAAACATATGTGGATCGTGTCCTCATTCAAACCTGTCCTTTGGCCCA